>NC_091928.1:60999162-61339162 GCF_041260155.1 Ptychodera flava
CTGTGATAGCGTCAGTTCTTTCAGAGGCAAAGGCAAGAAGGAGATGATAAAACTGCTGCTGGGAAGTGATACCTTCCTCTTGTACATTCCATGACTTAGGAATGTCATGGACATTGTCTGATACACTGATGACACAAATGGCGTCCTTTGTCTGTGATTTGTACGGACAAAGTGGGTGTAGTGATGTAGCAAGATAAAATTGCTATCGTCTTGGCCTGCAAAGTAATGTACCCTCCCTCCAAATAGAGACATGCAATATTACATACATAGAGTGCAAACTATGAAACTGAAAATATAAAGGCGGTGTTGCGGGCCAAAGTGGATGTACATTATAAATTCCCATATGGAAATAGATGGATCATAGCAGACACGCACGGGTGCATACTTATCAACCCATTGGATGACTTTTCTTGATGCATATGACTCTGTCTTCAACTTCGTAAGCTGTAACGAGAAACGTGACATCTCTGTCTTTCAAATGTACAGAAGAAGGAGAATGTCAAAGTTGGAAGGCAGTAGAAATGCATTTTTGTTTGTTTGTTGTTTTTAAATTTTCCTTGATATGGAAACTGAAAACTATTAGTAATAGATTTATGAGTGTAGTCATTTCTCTTTAGAAATAATCAAAACTTAATTTATTGAATGTAAAACAGAAAACTTTAAGACATAGTCAAAGAGAATTCATGGCGTTATGGTTTACTCGGTATCGAGTGAAAATGGAAATAGGAATTTTAACTATTCTGTCACAGTGTCAAATGTAATACCTACACTCATCAAGAGTTTTCTCTTAGAGTCATAGTTTGTTTCAAAGAAATCGTCTGGAAGGCACTTTTTGAGGTGTTTCCTCAAGTCTTAGTGAAAAAGTAGAATTAAAAATGCGATTTGGGTCGTATCAAGGTGTGATTAATGTTTAAAAAACCTATGTTTATTGCATGTCAGTAAATATGAGATCAGTAACGATAGCGTACAGTAGCGGTTCTGGCGCACAACCCATACTCATAACCCCATTTTATACCTTTTTAAACCCAATTAGCTAGGTGACTTGTACATTACCAGTTCTTCTGTTGAGTGTTTAAGAGAGTTGGTCACGTTCAATAGACTTTGTCACGCTCGTGAGCATGACCAACTCTCTTGAGTGTGACCAACTGTCTTGTTAGAGTGACCAACTATCTTGTAAGTTTGACCAAATCTCTGAAATTTCTCAGGATAACTGGTACTGTACCCTATACTACTATAAATTACCAAATAGTAAGATTTGATCTCACCCCTTTTATTACCATTGAAAATTTATACAGAAATAGTGGCAGGGGCTATAAAAGGTAAAAATGGGCGTTGTGCCTCAGAACCGGTACGGTACTTGTTTTCTACTTTTCTGTTCATAAAAGAAAGTGAACATGCATTATGGCAATGCAATGAAATAAAACTGCTATCTTTTAGATAGAGTACGATTTTATTTGGTAAAAAATTCAATAATTTCAACTTTGGTTTCTTCATTTCAATTAAAATATGAAAATTTAGACTTTTGTGTTCAAAAATCCCAATATTGCAATTTCTATACAAGTATGTTGTAAGGTATCATTGTCAGCACACATCAACATGGCCAAACATCATCCTTTAAAACCTACAACTTCTAGAGCCCTTTTCTGGTTTCGGCCCGTAGAGTGTATTCAGAGTTCAGACTTCTCTATAAGAAGGGCGTCACTATTATTTTTTCTAAATCTTGCCATACACGACATCAATACAAGCCTCAGTGCAAATGATACCAATTCATTTTGCCTTATTAATCTCATCAATTCTTTGCGGTAACTTTTCTTTACGTTTATATCCCGGTTACAGAATGTGTATTTTGTAAAATGTTCTGGCATCAGGGATATTCAAAAGACAGTGAAATGTGTATTACTGGCAAGTTGTTCTCTGATGGCGCACCGATAATAGTGTAACTGGTTTACCTTAGCGCTGTTCAAGGTTACAGGTTTATTCCTAAATATACCTGCATGAGTGCGACATCGGACACTGCTACTTGAAATGCGGACAAATTTTATCAACGTTGCATACTTGGCTGTTGTAGCACTCTGAGTACTCTGAGTCGTAAATATGTCTTCAAGTAAACTTCACTAGCAGTCGCCTACCAAGCTGTATTTTCCTCATTCTTGAATGAGTAAGTTTTACATGTAAAAGCATAATCTAAAAATGCGGAGAAATGTTTCTTTTTGCATATCAATGAGAGAACAATAATGTCGATAGTGAACAACCTATGGTCAAACTATCACACTACGTTCAAACATGATTTTGTAAAATTCTGCGGTTTCTTCTGGATAAGTTGGACCTCTTTACTTAGACTTTGAGGTGACAGACTTAAAAAGATGGAAAAAATTACATATGAAGTCACTGTATCCAAGGACTAAATCTTTATGAGTTCAATGTTGTTTTAGAGGCTGTGAATTTTCTCAGGAATGATGACGTTCGGTTCGATCCTCTGGGTGTTCCATGGACGTCCGTCGTGTGATGGCGCTCTTCATCACTACTTTTAGCATCAATAGTTGGATGTTTCAATGTGTGTTTGATTTGAAGATGCGGAACTTCGTTAGCATTGACATCGTTCTGCTCTGTGTCTTTTGTATCATCGGAAATAACTTCTTCCTTGACAAGAACTGGCACACAGCCGACAACTTTGTTTAACAAATCTGCTGCTGTTTTCACGCTATCAATAGTTGATGATTGATAATGACGGGCGACATGTTTCATCTTATCAATGTCCGTACTCGATGTCGGCGTCAGAACATTGCTACAACACACAGCACTTATCAACAGACCAATGCTTACGAGATCCAACCGTATCTGTGAAAAGAACCGATGTGGAAATTATTGGTTTAACGTGATTTGCAGACGTCTGCAACACGTACATAAGTATTGTAATTATAAAGTCAATTGAGTCAATTCTTTTTGGCTCGAATCATTTCTTAAAAGAACAGTCTAAGCTGGAAATAGTCTGTAACGATACCAATGTCATCGCCAAGGACATCGTTAATTATTTGGGTGCCGATCTGGATCAAACACTATCAGGAGAGAGTATGGCACACAAATAATTCAGAAGGCAAACAGTCGTCTTAAGTTTTTGTTTCGCAAACGTCACTTTTTGGACAGGAAAACACGTATACTTCTTGCCAACAGTCTCATTAATTGTCTTTTTGATTATGCCTGTGCCTACTGGTATCAAGGTTTGAAGGTTGTCAGTAAACATAGACTACAAACAACACAAAATAAAATAATAAGGTTTGTTCTAGATATGCACCCAAGGGAACATATTGGGCCAGCTCACTTTGAAAAACTTGGGTTGCTTTGTGTAGAGCAAAGAGTGTCGTATCTGAAACTGAATCTCATGCATAAAATAATAAGGGGTCAAGCTCCATCCTACCTAACGTCAAATTTTATTACCAGACAGAATGTACACAATTATAATACACGTTCTGGCAATAACTCAGTTTTTATCCCAGGAGGAGCTAAATTATTTCAAACAAGTTTTCAGTACTCAGCTTCGCAGTTATGGAATTGCCTTCCACGTGGTATAAGGAATATTGATTCCAATTACAATTTAAAAAAAAAAGTTAAAACGTCATTTGCAAGATTCTTATGTCGAACGTCGAATCGTGTCAGGAGAGATTTCATTTAATCTTTGGTGTGATTTTCAGAGGGATTTAGTCCGTTTAACTTTTTTTGGAAGTGCTTGTTTTTACTCTTTGTTGTCGGATTTCTCACGTTGTACTTTTTCCATTTTGTGTTAGTCTTTTGTTAATATGGACCACAGTGGAAATAAGTCTATCGACTTTTCTGTGTAATCCATGCACAATTTTGTTCATATTGTGGTGTTTTATGTATCATTTTGTGCAAATAAATAAATAAAATTAAAAAAAATAAAAAAATAAAAAAGTATCTTAGTCTCTGTAAACTCCTTGTGGCACAGAAAAAAAGTTATGATCGACATCTAAACCCCATTTTCCCCGAAAAGTTAAAATAATAGGTTAGACTCGAAATTTGAATGCACTGCGGTACAAACAAAAAACAACGTGCACAAAAACGCACCGAAATATGTGCATTTTGTACTCATTTGCACACGACGTAGGTTAGTTTGTACCTGCATCACGTGATTTATTGGGCTTGCTGAGTCTATTCCTGAGTAGAACCATCGATAGAATAAACAAAGGTCATTTCTTTTGCAATGCAATCATCCCAGAATGTTTCAATGATGTTATTTGCAATAAAATACAATTTCCGACTATCTCGTGGTATTCATACAGTTCGCATTTCTTGCAACTCCACTGGATCATCAACAGTAAATGTTGTACAAAACTGGAAATATTCAAACTTCATTAATGATGTGCGTTTTTTGTATTTCTAAATTTTAAAGAGTAAATATTTCAGAACGGACTATGGCAAACATAGGACATGGCACGGGAGTGGTCAAACCGATAAGCTTTTATTTTAATCAGAATACAGATTTATCATCATTTTGACCAATTCATCAGGAGTATGGCTCAACATGGGAAGTAATATAAGGAAGAAATTGTAAGACAGTGAGGGGAGTGGGTATGAAATTCGTTGGATTATTGTGTAGATCAGAATCAAAGTCAGATAATGTAATATCAAAAAAATTAAGATTAATATTATGTTTAGTAGGAGTTTATAGTCAGAAGATTATCAAATGAAGTACTTTTCTCTGCGTGCCAATATTTGTGTTTTCACCATTTCCTGATTACCGATTAAAATTTCGAAATTGTAAAGTTTCATTGCTCCGTAATAAAGGTTTATCTTGTTTTGCAACACGAAATGTTCTCCAATTAATTTTCCTTAGAAGCCTAAAACCTTCTGATTAATGGATTCGATACTATACCAGACAGTTTTAGCAAGTGTTGATTAATTATTCTAAATGGTGTTTTCGCAACTTAGGAATAATTAATTTTCATGAGTGACGTTTTTACCTGGTCTTCTTCATATCTTATCTTCAATTTCTTCTCACTCAAGATATTCACAATTTTCATGACGATTCCAGATTTGTAAATTTTTCTGGCGAAATCTTCCGATTCACAGCAAGGAATCCGAATACTGCGACACACTTCACGATAGAGTGACCACTTCTCAGCGTCGCTGTCTACGTTGACATGCACCGGATCCAACAGCTTTAAGTAACATTCAATAACAACGGTTCTGTTGATGAAACAAACCAACTCCAAACGACCAGATTTGTCAAGTATTTCAGTTTCAAAGATATCTGCCATTGCGGATAGTACATAGCGACTAAGTATGCCATCATTTTGGTAAAGTTGTAAAATTTCAAGGTCGACAACGTGTTCCTTCAGTTGGTGTTTTCTAAGCTGCAATTCCTCGCGTCTAATCTTCTCTTGGATCAGCCAATTTTCCAATCGTTCAGAAACGTTGGATTCCTTCACATCAGATTTACGGTTGTCTTTTTGGAACAGAACTTTACCTGACAGACAGAATGAATAAAATAAACAGTGAGTTAACCAGAGATTGCTTGTTCATCATTTACAGGCAGTTCAGGTACGCTTTTTGTCAGAACTGACACCAAAATGTATGAAGTCATCATCTGGGACTGGGGAATTTTTCAATAAAAAATTGTCACAGGGACCAAAGCAGAAAACTACGTATTTACATACGAGAAAGGGAAATACTTTAAAAAAAAAAGAAAACCTTGTTTTTGAAATCACAAGGCCACTTGAAAGGTTTGCTAAGGGATGGAATTTGATTTCTGGGGAAAACCGAAGGGAATGGGTATGGCAACAATTTTTTCACCCATTCCGGCAGAAATATTTTATAAAGGTTACCCTGAAAAAATTGTTTTGTCAAAGCAACAACAAAAACTGTAGTGGCATTGAATAAGAAATAGTGATAAAAAATCAGCAAACGTTACAGTTGCTTGCCTTTAACATTGAGTTTTGTGAAAATAAGTATATCTTTGCATATGCACATCACTGACTGTACTTCAAAGTTACACAACCTTCAGAGATGAATTCAGAGATAAATTTAGTTAAGTCAATGTCCCTGCTTGATGTATAGCACATGGCTCTAGAAAATGCATCAGGGGATGACTGGTCTTAACAATGCTGGCTACCCTTTCCTTGTATTTTCCTTCAATCTATCACGGCATACTATGATATAGTATTGCTAACTTTTGAAATGAACAGTTGGTTTTCAGTGTGTGGGTATATCATGCGGGCCTTCCCAAAACAGATCCCCACATTTCTTGATTATTTTACCTCTACCTATCTGCAATTTCCTATAAATTTTTGTTTTTATTTTTATTTTGTAGTCATAAAATCTTCCTAGAAACAGCTTATATTTCCTTTGAAATTCGCTTTGCTGGTTCCTACAGATCTTCACATTCAGATACCTTAACTTGTAAGTTGTGACAAAATTAGCTGTTTTGATTTTAGGATAGCTTAGCTTTTCAGCGAATCAAAAACATATTCTGTAGAAAATGCTTTTCTGATTGCTTTAAGTTTGAACTATGGTTAGCAGATGCCAAGCAATCCAAGAAATGTGCAGTTTCATAAAACGTTTTTGGAAAATTGTTAAATGGAAGTTCTGAAAGGGACAAAGTGCCCTTTTTACCTTTTTCCTGAAGTACAGATATGTTTTCAGGTTTACAGACGTTAGCAGTAATGCAAACAGACTACAAGTACACATCTATGCATATTCGCTCGCGCTTGTACATTTAGACTAATCAGTTTATCCCAAATATTCTATGCAGTAAATTAATTATCAAACAATCTATGAAAGCTTGGCCATATTTAATCGCCGTAGGGGGCAGCTCCCAAGACTACTGAAGACACAGTCTTCTGTCTCAAGATACATGGCAACATTTTTACAGCCTTCATTGAAGCAATTTTTCCTTCCCCCTTGGATGACATTTTTCCCTATAAATGGCCAGCAATATTTTTTTCGAAAATCTTCCAGCCCCGCTCAGAAATCAAATTGGCCCATCCCTCTTATGGTTCATTTCATTCACTCCACCCCTGGTTATGAAATGGCCCATCCCTCTTATGGTTCATTTCATTCACTCCACCCCTGGTTATGAAATGGCCCATCCCTCTTATGGTTCATTTCATTCACTCCACCCCTGATTATGAAATGGCCCATCCCTCTTATGGTTCATTTCATTCACTCCACCCCTGTTATGAAATGGCCCATCCCTCTTATGGTTCATTTCATTCACTCCACCCCTGATTATGAAATGGCCCATCCCTCTTATGGTTCATTCATTCACTCCATCCCTGTTATGAAATGGCCCATCCCTCTTATGGTTCATTTCATTCACTCCACCCCTGATTATGAAATGGCCCATCCCTCTTATGGTTCATTTCATTCACTCCACCCTGATTATGAAATGGCCCATCCCTCTTATGGTTCATTTCATTCACTCCACCCCTGATTATGAAATGGCCCATCCCTCTTATGGTTCATTTCATTCACTCCACCCCTGATTATGAAATGGCCCATCCCTCTTATGGTTCATTTCATTCACCCCACCCCTGATTATGAAATGGCCCATCCCTCTTATGGTTCATTTCATTCACTCCACCCCTGATTATGAAATGGCCCATCCCTCTTATGGTTCATTTCATTCACTCCACCCCTGATTATGAAATGGCCCATCCCTCTTATGGTTCATTTCATTCACTCCACCCCTGGTTATGAAATGGCCCATCCCTGACAGATTTACATAGGTTATGGTGATTCGAAATATTACATTTCGGGGGGCGCTGCACCCAACATAGCGTTTTTGCTCCAAAAATCACTTTTTTTGCAAATATTTATTCAATTTTAATCAATTTATGTGACCAAAGATTACAATATTATTTGGGTTCACCTTTTATAGTTTGTCAAATCAGTCGTAAGTTGCGTGATAAAGAAATTAATTTATACAAATGTATGTAAATCACCCAATATCCTGGCTTCTTTTTACTCCAAATTTCAAAATTTCCAAAGAATTTAACTCCACTCTGGCTCTGTCAAATTTTCTCAAATTTTCACAATATATTCTTGAAGTGCTATATAAAAAAGGACTATTTTGTTTGGCAATAAAATCCTTACATTTGGAATAGAAACATTTTAAATTTGCTAATCATGATTTTAATCACTTTTTTGAGTGTCAGTCTTT
Source organism: Ptychodera flava (assembly GCF_041260155.1). Taxonomy (NCBI): domain Eukaryota; kingdom Metazoa; phylum Hemichordata; class Enteropneusta; family Ptychoderidae; genus Ptychodera; species Ptychodera flava. Next base: position 61,007,339 of record NC_091928.1, read on the forward strand.
CAACCCTTGCAATTGTAGAATGAAGACAGATTACGCAAAATAAAATAGTTTTTTTTTTCTACATATACTCTTCTTTCAAGTGAAATATTACATTTTGAAAAATAGCGTCGTTTTTGACTTAAATTAATTTTTATCATTAATTCCAAAATTGAGGTTTTTTACCCCAAATATACACCCACTTCATCCTTCGAGTAAACTACTGCTACCATACAAAACTTTAGAGTCTCTGCTTTTTGAAAATATATAGTATGAGGGGGTTTCCTTGTCATCTTTGATGAGAAATATTGCTTTGAAAAAAACTGTGTTGGTAGCATGCAGCTCCACCTTTATTAGAATTTCCTCTTTCCGTTTGCTTTTGTTATGTTTGAAAAATTCGACGTCTGCATTTTTAGAAAAGAGGCAGAAATACTGAATGATCCTCAAAATCTCTAACACGAGGCGGCGCACGATTGTTATGATCGTAACACACAATTTCCCACAAAGGGTGGACCATTTGATATCGTGGGGGTCTGGAAGATTTTCGGAAAAACAGATTCCCGGCAAATGTCAATTTGAAAAAAATCAGCCAGAGAAGGCTAGACAAAAAAATGGTTGGAGAGTTGAAAATAAATGATGTCCGATGGATCATGTAAAACAATGCAGCCTCATCAATCTTCCAGACCCTCAATATCAAATGGTCCATCCGTAATGCATATGTACACATTGAATTGTTTGTTATACAACATGAAGACATGATGACATATTCACACATATATTGTTTGCAATCAATGCATCCATCATCAACTTAACAATGAGAACATAGCCATTTGGAACATTGCAATGCGGAGCTCTTTGTGAATTAAGAAATTATTTTCTAAATTATTTTCTAAAAATATAATACGAGCATGACTCCCTGGTCTTATATCTCGTATTGTGGCGCTCCATCACATTTCATGCAGCGAAGTGAGATTGTTTACATCAAGATAAAATTTTCTCTAATGATCACGCGTCACATTTGTCTAAAAACTACTCAGTCTGTCCACAATCGACCCTTCTACCGTGGTTTCACAATCCCCATAGTTGAAAAGCAGTGGCATTGCCAATCAATACTTACCTTTAATGGCGTCAACAATGCGAACTACTATACTTGCCCCAAACATAAACGACTCGGAAATGTAATTAAACCAATTGTATGACGGAGGTGGGTGCTTCATTTCTGTACACGGATCAATCAGATTCTGCAAGAAATAAAAGCCATCAGCTTTCTATACGAATGAGATACGTGTAACTGATCATGTAAAAATTGCAAAGTGTAGTGTGACCGATATACGAATTATCCCGACGACGCCCTATACCCGGCCTGGGTACGTGTCGCGTTCAGTTGCCCAAAGTTCAACCTGTGTCGAACTTTGTGCTGATTTAACCACGTGGGGACTGCATAGCGACCATGTACAGATCCGTTACTGGTCTGTTGGTAGTCAAGATGGAATGCTCGAAACATTCTGTATCCAATAAAACCTCGTACACTTTTGAATCTACTGAAGTAACGCTTTGGCCGAGCCCTTCTAAATATTTCTACGGTCTACCCAAGACCACTTCAATTATAGTACGATGGTAACCTCACAACATGCATAATTGGCAAATTTCGTCTTAAAACTTTATTTAATTGACGATTTCCCGACGGCTATATTTGTGAAATACTAAAAGTGACAATTCAGTTCGCATATTCTCTGCAATAACTTTGATCATTTGAATACAAGCGTACAACAGTCACACACGGCTCCCTGTTTACCTACTAGACAATTGCAGGTAGGATTCCGGTTAGTAACGCCTTCCACCGATAGAATACAAGTTGTGTTCACAGAAACGTTTGATTTTTCGGGAAATCATTTGCTGTCGATTTCACTTCAAAAAATCGTCTACGACATTCTTGCAAGTTGTCTTGTACATGCATTCGTTGTATTTTTGGCTATCGCATTTTACACGGAAGGTTTTAAAGCCCCATCATAAATCGTTCGGAAAAGAAACAAAATAATGTTCAATATTATGATCAACATATCTATGTTTCTTTGTGGTGACGACTCAAAAACTTTCTGTAGTTTATTTAAGATCGTGAAGATCGCATATGATATGCGACCTTCTTTGTGTACACTGTAAATTATCGACAGTGGGCTTCAACATACATCTTGTGATCAGTATAAAATATATGATGTACTATATCATACCAATATATTGATGGCGCAAATACAGAAATCTGATTGGTCGAGACGTGAAACGAACCGTGGTATATTCATGACATAGCACAGTAGACACACGCACGAGCTCCCGGCAAAATCCAACACATAGAACTAATGTCATCAAACTTAGCGTAGTATTTACATTGTAATTTCTTTCTGCAAAAGGGTAAGATTTGCAAAAGAATCACGGCAAATAATGAGTTGATATGATAAAGATCCTCCGAACATTTTATACCTGATGACATGGGCCGTCACAAATGTATTAATATGTTACTTTCATTTAAAGCTAACACTAAAATTGAACGAAACTGTTATCAAATGTTAATTAAATATAGACGATATATAAACGAGTCCAGAGAAGTGTCTCCGTTGTATGCAACTGTACGTTAAAACTGCAAATTATAATTTCCCCCACAGTTCAAATCACAGTTCAATATTCTCTTTTCATTCACATGTCAGTATTTCTTGAGAATCTTGATGCCTTGAGAGGTGGCAATTACTGTGACGTATTTAAATATAAATTTTGACTGACCCCTCCCCCCCCCCACTTAGGAAAGTTCAATACCAATACATGTATTTGTAAAATTTACATAAAATACAGGAATAATAAAGACCTTTCAAATCCTGATGTACCCTTAGATTATTATCAGTTATCTCATGACGGTTTGAAAAGGGTGAAAATAAGAAATGAAATTAAAAGTCAGAACATAATACAGACATTAAAGCTCACGTTATAACCAGTATCCAACCATAGAGTATTGTTGACTTGGATGTGTAACATGACATGCAGGGTTTTCACTAGGATATCTGACTGGGCAGAATTTGAAAGTACATGCAGGGGGAGAACACGTGAGAGGCTAAGGAGAAAGTATCAGAGGGGGCTGCCCCTTTTTTGCATGGAAAATTTTGAGAAATTGATGTGTGTAATGGTGAAGTCTGGTGCTATCTGAGAGGTGTGTTGACTGTTGTTTTTACTAAATAAAACTGTAGAACACCTAAGAGGGAGAGAACGAGGGGGTCCGGTCCTCTCGATTAGAAAATTTTGAGAAATTGATGTGAGTAATGGTGCAATCTGAGAGGTGATTAAATTTATTTTGCAGTCGGTAAAATTGTTTGAAAATTACATTTAACACTGATATTTTTATTGCACTTTTGTATGATCAGTATTTGAGTCACAATATTTTCAATAATCAAACAATGACAATACATTTTGTGAAAAACAGTTCTCAGTTTGCCAGAGACTGAAGGCCAATGAATATGCAAGAATGGAAAATCTTTGACCTTCTTGTGTCATTTCCCCAGCTGCCAGCTTCTAATGAAAAGCCTGATTTCTGTACAACAGTTCAGTTTTGTCCAAGATCATGTGACAAAATTGAGAAATTGATGTGTACAATGGTGCAGTCTGATGCAATCTGAGAGGTGTTTTCAATTTGTCTCTTACTAGTAAAGCTGTTAGGACACCTGAAGGGGGGAGAGCATGAGAGGGGTGTACCCTTCACGCATCGAACATTTGAGAAATTGATCATCTGCAATGGTGCAATCTGAGAAGTTTTTCAATTTATTTCGCACAAAAAAATTGAGCAACGCCCTTCTTCCTTTCAACTTTTGAGCAATCCCCCCTAAAGTTTTCAACATTCCTCCAACCCCCCCCGCCGTAAATAATGACTGCTCCCTAAGACTAGGTTAAGGCTGTAGCCGCGGTTAATGACACAGGAAAAGCGAAAAAATGTGTTGTGGTTGTCGTATTTACACAGTTCAATTCAAGAAGAACTGCCTCGGTTTGCTACGCCTTCTTCGACCCGATGACGTAGCAATAACCTCGTTTTGATACCGTACCATGGCCCTAGTCATTTATTGGTTACCTGTACGTCCTATAATGCTGTCCATAGCTATATTATCGACCGGAGTGCTAAGGTCGAACGAACGATTACTTACAATTTTAACTAAAGTCGTGCTAGTCAAAATTCACTGAAACAATCATATCTACAGAAATATCTGAAACAGAGAAATTCACCCTATACAACCATAGACCGTAAATCTGCGAATTATGAAGTATGATTACACGAAGATTTTGTAAAACGGAAGACCGTTGACATTTCCGTGTCTCAATGGTTTAGTTTAAATAGAACAACTGTTCTGATACCACTGTGTCACAAACCCTGAATAATGTTTGAACTTATATTATAAACCACTGTGTATCTCCAAAACCTTACAAAATGACGTCATGTATAACTCACCTGTCCCTTAGAAGTTCAGCGAATGTAGAATTCGATGGTTTACAACACGCGGCATTCTACTTCACCAACACTGCTATTTGTGACGACGTGAGTTACATTTTAACATGATGCATGGATCAACTCAAAATGACAAATTTATTGACCGTGGTTCAACCTACAGCGTGGACGACAACCACTTCAGACTCGACGGACACAGAGGCAATCATTATGATGCATTCTTTATTATGTGCACTCAAATTGTTTTTACGAGTTGCATTTGCATTGTACGGCTGCCAATACACGTAACTGAAGAAAAAAACCCACACTAGTATGATGTATTCAACCGAGATAACATAATTTGAATTAATATAGGCACAGAGCCAATGTGGACGTATCTAAATTAATGTTTAAAGAAGGCGACAATTATATTGTGAACAAAATGATAGGATAAATTGTCAGTATTTACTGGTGTAGCTGTGAGTTTTTCAATCGGTACAGTGTTCTTTATACTTGCGAACATAGATGATGTTTTGCTTACAAGAAGTCCCTGATATAGAAATTGTGTTTAGCAGTTTGACAATGTATCGAAAATGTTCACCTGCCTCGATATAATCTCAAACTTTCCAAACAGACTCTCGGGAAAGCAAAAAACTTGTCATAAACTGACTTTCCTTTCGCTGAAAACATGAACTGTGAAATATTTACTGAACAAGGCGACATGTCCAGAAACTTTATTTTAATCGGGTAACGGTAAGTACAATTGAGTGTAGTCTAGTAGCTATACGGGTTTTTTTGGCCTTCAGAGTGAGGCGAAGGCCAGAAAAACACCGATTTAAATAGAGACTATATGAAGTACTAAGGGACGGACCATTAGATCTTGGGAGGGGGTGGTCAAAAACAGAAAAAAAAAATTTCAGAGCAGAAAGTTAGGAAAAAAAATCTTCAAACTAGTTTGCAAAATAAAAAATAAATAAATAAGAGGACAAATGCGTAAAAAAAAAATCTGCAAAAGTCTTTAAAATCTTGAATTTTTTTAGATTTTACCGACAGGAAACAACTTTCTGTATTTTAGTACATCCTCCAGGCACATTTTAAATTTTAATTTATACATTTAGAGTGACTGTATCCCTTATACTGGAAGTTGTGAGTATCTTATCTTTTCAGGACTTTTGTATTCTGATCACTTGAAAATTATAAAATTATAGAGCCTGTTTTCTACTTGTTTCCTGCGTACAAACAAAACAGGTACACCAGGTAAAACACTGAAACTATGGTATGGTTGTCAAGACAGAAAGTTATATTTGCCTTTTAAGATCAAGGTAAACAGATGCAGGCCACATCAGGTTCACTTTTTTTCACAGCATTTTATTGCAATGATGAATGCAAGAATGATTGAACAAGTAGAAACACGTCAATAATGATAAAACAGCATATCAAGTCATTATATATTATTTTGCTTTTAAAAAGGCATTTTCAATTCTTTTTTCTCAAAAAAGAGCCTCAAAAAACAACGGCAACACGTTTTTTAACATTACACTACGTAGAATGCCATCTATCCAACAAATCCCAACACAAAAACAAAGGATTGAACTTTGAAAGTTTCTTGATAGCAAATACGGAATTAATCTGTATGAATAATCGTTTGTGTGTAGCAAATGCTGAATGACAATTATCCGAAGAATTTTTCCACCACAAAAAAGAGCACGATTTAAACAAATCTTAAGGGACTACCTTATGTAGCAAATTTCAAAGAAATTGGACAAGCCCTTTCAGAGAATACAGATTTTTTGACCATGAATGGCATAAATTGCCCTAAAAAGACAAATATTGAACTTTCACCATATCTATACACATCCAATCAATTTGGACATGCTGCTACAGAGAAATAGATGTTTTGATCAAAGGGCAACAATTGCTCTAAAGATACAAATATGGAAATTTCTCTATATTTTGCAAACAGCTTCTCAGCTTGTCAAAATCAATTGTAAATCATGAGATATGCATGATGTTTGGTGGGGTGAATGTAGGCATTTCACCACGCAGTAGAAAGGAAAGCCAGGAAACCAAAATAGTCAATATTCAAAACTATAGGAAGCTACTGAGGAGCAAGAGGAAGATGTGTAATCTGGAAAAAAATACTCCCCAAGTGCCACAAAATAACACCATTTTAATATCTATTTTTCAAAAGCTCCAACGGCAGGAGGGGGGCACCCCCTCCTGACCTCCCCCCGCAAATATACTCCCCAAGTGCCACCAAATAACACCATTTTAATCTCTACTTTTCAAAAGCTCCAACGGCAGGAGGGGGGACACCCCCCTCCTGACCTCCCCTGTGACCGCTTGCGCGGTCGCTTGTGGTGCTTCGCACCACATCTTTGCCCTCTTTATCCTCAGACAGCGACGAACTAAAAAAAATTATAAATCTGAAAATTTACTCTGAAAAAAAAAAATTTGCACAGCTAATCTCAATTGGAAAAAAAATTTTTTAGAAATGTATTATAGTAAAAAAAAAATTTCACAATTTCATTGTGACCACCCCCCTCCCAAGATCTAATGGTCCATCCCAAAATGCAGAACATATAACCACTTTACTGGTATTATCATCGTCCGCTCGCACGAGTCGTTACTTCGATTAGTCTCCCTACAATCTGATGGGAGCATCAAGCGGACTGGACATGACAGACTGGCCTTGCAAGCAAAGATATGGTGTTAGCGACCCGAACAGAGTTATAATGATATAAATATTGTTCTATACAATGCAAGATTCGAGGTACATGAATATTCCGCATTGATTAAGGGCCATTAGCATAGAATTTTAATACCGAAACAATGCTCATTAATGTAATCTGCATATTTGAATATCATTATACCTCGCATCTTGCACTAATAATATTGTTCGACAGATCGCACATTGTGTACCATACCACAGTCGCCTGCTTCTAAAATTAAACTGCGCCTACGCGCCCCAAAGACATGCCTGAGAATATATTCTCAGGCATAGGTGCATACGTCTTTGGGGCGCGTAAGCGCAGAGCGGAATTTTAATATACGGGCGACTGCGACCATACTCTAAATCTGTAAAAACACCAGCGTGAATATGGGCTTGCTCTCTCTCTCTCTCTCTCTCAGCAGTTTTCTCAAATGTCTACTCACAATTAGTGAATATACATAATGTCAAATGAAGAAAAGCAGAAGCTGTTGTTGAAAATTGTATTTGGCTGTCTGTGAGAAAACTACGTTCACTTTTAATATGACGCACATGCATTATGTAATTGGCTGACCGGACCAGAATCTTGTAACCATGGGAACAAAAAATGAATAAGTTCAACACCGCAGAGGGTGTGACCTGATCTCGTTGTTTGCAGTTTGTATCGGATTATATTCGGACACTGCAAACCTAACGACGTGTGTGCAGAAGTCGATGAAATATGTCAATCGATATGCAAATAAGGTTGGTTCCAGGTCATTTGTTACACACAGCATGCAGCAGCAAGAGACATCGGTGTGCGTAAAATACCCCACGGCGTTTTTATAAGACCTCCTGGGATCGGATACGCATCTGGCAGGTCAAAGGTCACTATTGAAGGATATTTGTAACGTCAACAGGTGTTGGATATCACTTTTTGTTCTTTTATTTGACTTGGTTGAGAAGGGCAACCTTCACTGTGCGTAGTAAACCGACAGACACTGTACTCAGTAAACCGCTTGGCACAGTACTGGTGTAGTAGTTGGGCAAACCAAGGAGGTGGCTAAACAAACTGTAGTTCAGCCATGGAAAATATTTGATCAGGATTTGAAGATGACAAATCAAGATCTGGATGTGGACGCGGTGCAATTCTTTCAAGTTACAATGCAAATTTTAAGTACAACTCATGGCGATCTGTTCAGGAGGAACAGTTAATCCTATTACACTGGCCATCTTACCATGTCGTGGGAAGCAATTCTGACAGACGACGGAACTTTATACGGTCAAGATACTTGTGGTGATTTGCATTCAATATGATAGCAGTCGGTGAGTCTTTCTTTCCTTCGAGTAAAACACAGTATACCTCTGGTAATTTCCAAACACGCCGATATGTTAACACATGATGATAATGCAGTTGTGGCAAAGAGCAGGGCAGGGCAGTTTAATGTTTGAAGCAGAGATATCAGCGATCAAACCAATTTGATAACAATTGCGATAAATTAGTTTTCTTTTTACCATCAACACACACACAATGGTCAGCACGATCTGTACAATGGCTGTGCAAATGATGGCCTTATCTCGTAGTTTGTCGTCTGGACAGTTAGCAAGCACACACGTAATCTATTTTACAAATTGACTCGTAAAGGGCATCCGTTGTTGTCCATACATGAAACACTTCACTGTATCACCTTTTACTCGGACTGATTGTAGAGATGATTAAGCTTACCGAATATAAAATTATCGACGCTAATCAGAAAATTGACTGTTTCTGCCCAGTTGCCACGGCCAACATCATGGACACAAGTATAAATTGCATAGTTTCCTTTTCGTTGCCATGGTGTTTATGCATCGATGCATTGGTCAAATATCGTACGTGGTTTACCAATAGTCGTTGGCGCAATCCCATCTTTACCGTGCTAAGGCGTAGTTTGGCTAACGACCTTCACGGAAATCAGCGTAGCCTTTCACTAGAACGCAACGGCCGTGTTATGGCTGTGTAATATGGCCGTGCATGTGTCTGGCTAGAACTGAACTGTGTATAGATGTAACCATGGCAGCAGATCAGCTGGCTTACAACACAGCCACCAATGCTGTAGCAAGAAGATCTCTGATTGCGTGAAATTGCTTGGTTGAAGTGGAAAAGATACACAAACGAAAATGTAGGGTTGTCATTCATTGAAAATAGTTATCATTACAAAAAATATATCATGTTTAACTTTCCATGCAAAAATATGATCGGATTTCAACAGAAAGACTGTGACCAGGGCTTCTTGTTGTAATTTGCAGAGAGACATCAAGCTGATATATTGCTTTAAATTGTGCGAAAATACTGCATAAAACGGTGAAAATACTGCATGAAGTAATGGAAACAATGCATGCAGTTTAAAAATAACACAGGAAAGCGATGGTATATCATGGATGGTTTAACAAGGCCAACATGGGCAACCATAAAAGTCAATTTACAATAGCATACCATTGTTGCTAGGTAGATTAAAGCACACACCGAATCAAGTGTCAATTCGGCAGATCGTCCATGTAGCCGACACGAACACGAAGTGTGTGTTACCGGCTACCAAAAACTATGAAAAATAGTAAAGAATGAGCTACAAAATCACTATCAGTTTTAAGTTGCAGGTAGAATAAGTCTGTGCCTTTGTAAAAAATACTAAAAAAATAGTAGAAAGTGAAGAACCAGCTGAAAGTTAGTTGAGGAGACCTTGACCGCATATCATTGCATCTCATTGTCGGCTACATGGACTGTGTGCCAATCAAATTGACTAATACTTTACAAATGTCATTGCATTGTTACCACTCAGCAGAACAACTTGTCTTCTCTCTCAAGTTGTTTGTCTTTATAATGAAGTATCATTCTTGTACTTGGATGTTGTCTGTTTTTTACTGGCACATACTTCAATCGTCTACAGACCTGAAACTCTTACACTTTTTCTCATGAATTTGTCTCTCATGATAACCGTCTTTCTTATGAAACTGAACACAAAATGATATCGAAATGTCAGGTTGAATTCTGAAAACACACAGACTCTCATCTTCTAAATTAAATGTGAAGCTTGATACATTGCCTGACCCTAAGGACACGTTGCATTGGTCATGTGACCAACAATTCGATACTGGGAGGTGGTAAAAAGTGAAAAAAGGGTAGTTTGTAGCCAGGTTGCTTTTGTAAAATAACATGACAGGACGGTGGACAGAAATGTGCATGTGCTGTCATCTCTAAAGATATATCACATTTTGCAAGGTGTAACTAACACCAATAATACCTGCACATTCTTATTCTGACCACCCCTCAATCTCTAATGGTTTTGTCCCCTTTGAGGAGTCAAAGGTCATGCAGAAGATTGCAGGTCAAACGACATTTGCAAACACAGTGAGGTAGAAAAGTACATTCAATTAAGATGTAGAAGCATTGCATACTGGGAAGGTACATACTGAAAGTCATATTGAGACATCAACTCTGCGATCAATTTTGATAGTAAATTAGTTTAATATTCAGGTCTTCAAAACTGTTTGAACAGATCTTTCTGCGGATGAATATACCGGTACTTCTACAGAGTATGATAACATTGTAAATGGGCAATGACTGGTACTGGATAATAGCTTGCTACTAAAGCACTCATGTGTCCAGTGTGTACAATGTATATTATAGCCAATCATTGTTGTGTGTGTTGTAACCAATTGTGTTGTAACCAATCATTGTGTTGTAACCAATTAGTGTGTTGTAAAAATCGTTTATGTTGTAACCAATCATTTGTGTTGTAACCAATCATTTGTGTTGTGATTTTCACAGGCTCAGATGCATTGATCTATGATGTGGTATTTCTGATTTTCTTAGTAACCATAACAACAATCTATCAAGGTAAGTCACTGATCAATATACCCTCTTTAACTATGTTTTTATACTTTTCAAAGACTATCACAAGAAAAAAACATTTTTTATGAATATTTCAGTACACTAGCAGAACCATAACCGTTTCTTTTGATAATATATTTTGAACTTCCAGAAGTCAGCAATTGTTTTATATCTTCTCTGTGTAGTGCAGTGTGTTGAAATTCACAGTAGTTTTACCTTCACAGTGTCTCTTGTACAAAATGCAATATTACTGTTGACTTGTGAATTCTAGTCTGTATGAAAATTCAGTCATCAATGATAAGGTAATGACGTACTGACCTACAATTTATGTCGACACATTTGAATTCTTGACATTTCAACACCACTTTGTGAGTCAAACAAAACACTGTATCGTACATTATAGTAACAATTTATTAAAGTATACTGTACTTTAGAATTTCAAAAGTCATTTTGTTTCCATGATTAGGTTTGTAAATCAAAGTATGATAAACTACACAGTGTAAGTTGTAATTGTCTTGTTATTTGACTTTACCTATAGCTTTTGATAAGTTTCCCATTTTTTCCCCGTGAAACACATTTTCTTTTTCTTTACTATTAAAATAATGTTATAATCCTGTATGTGTGTTATATGGAATGTCATTGATGACAAATTTTGGTCAAGACTTGAATTCATGAGTCAACAATGACATCACATATCATACATAATACATTGTGTTGGCAATGTTAATGCTCTGTATTTCAAAATACTGCATGGGACAGGAAAGAAAACGTTTTATAGAACAAAAATAGAGAACACTGTATAAGATGTTATACCTATTGTCCGTTTAAAATGTAGTGTTTTAGCACAACATGAATTGACATCACTGCCAAGAAATGAAATTTGAATAAAAATTGGAAAAGTGGCTTTCCAGAATAATTTGTCAGGAGTGATATTCCAGTTTCACTATGTCCTGACATCTTCAGCTATTTTTATGTTTTCTTTGGCAGATGAAGTCTTAATTCTCATCAATGTATTCATAACAACAAGTACTGTATTATACTTCAAAGTTGTCACATGGCTGGTGTATCTCATGGTACTTCATGTGATATTTGCAACTTCACAAGAGATATTCCAAACTGACAAAGGTGAGTAAAGACAGACAGCAATGTTGGTGAATTCAATAACTTAATAAGTCAGCAAAGGAATTCTACAGGAAATAAGTGCTACCAACAGGCTGCCAGTAGAAGTAGACTTATAAACAATAAAAATGCAGTTAACGGAGCAGGGAAAATATTAACTGTCATAAAATACTAACAGCAAACATAAAATAAAAGAATACAAAAAGGTTGACAAAGATGTTACAGTGTACTTTAAAAACTGACCAATGATTTACATTGTAGTTAAAACTGACCTTTGTTTGTTACATTGTAGTTAGAAACTGACCAATGTTTGTGTTACAATGTTGTTAAAAACTGACAAAAAAATTACATTGTAGTTAGAAACTGAGGTATGTTTATTACAATTTACCAGGCCAATTAAAACATCAATATTGAAAAACCCAAAGGAATTAACTGTTCTGCACAGAGTATTATACTGATTATCAGCACAATGTGGATAATTAAAAGATGTTTTTTCAAATTTATGCCAACTTAGAAATCTAGACTGTACACTCCATGTTTTTCCTTTGTGCTTTTTCTTAAAATTTCATATTTGAAACACTTTGAATACTACTAAGAATGAGATATGTTGATGTTTTTAGAGTTTGCACCATAATAAATTTTGTTGATTTTGTATTAAAATGTTTTATGTCAGCAAATGTCCACAGTTACTTAGATCAATGAGAAAGGCAAAAGGTTACAGTTCTGTATTGCCTATATGCAGTCCAATAAGCTGTTGAAAACATGTAATATTATTGAAATATTAAATATAGAAATAAATAAATAAATAAATATCAATTTATATTATTGGTGCATTTTCCATCACATTTGATCAGTGTGTCAAAATAATTTCTTGTTTTGCTCCAAAAATCATGACAAAATATCTAGTGTTCAATTTATTGATATGGTCGGTATAACTTCAAATGTTAATTTTGTTAGGTGAATTTTCTTCTGACCCACAAGTCATTTTCTAACAACAAAAAATCAGCATAATGTATACAGTATGGTGTTTGCATTGATAATCTTTTGTATTTCAACATGATTTTGAGGAAAAGTAGAAAATGATCTGATTTTAAAGAACAAACCAATGAAAATATCACAAGTTACAGTTATTGCCTCTTTAAGCTGCAAAGTTTGGCCATAGACTCTAGGGTCTATGGTTTGGCCATAGACTCTAGGGTCTATGGTTTGGCCATAGACTCTAGGGTCTATGGTTTGGCCATAGACTCTAGGGTCTATGGTTTGGCCATAGCGATGGATTTTATTTGCAGGGGATGGTATTGACAAAGGGTTTTGAGTGACAAGGGATTGTGATAGCAAAGGTTCATATGCAAGAAATATTCACAAATCTCATGAGAAAATTTCCCTGTTTGTTGCTTTTCACTTTTGCAAAAATTATATTTTATATTAAAAACAATAAACCGCAATATTTGTGTGACTGAAAAATCACTAATTTAAAATTATTTTAACAAATGTTCCTGAAGTAACAGTTTCTACATAATTATCAGTTCTGTCATTTGTTGCAGGAAAAACATCAGAAATGAATGAAGAGACTGTGATGAATAACTCTGAAAGTGAGGCTAAGGACAAGCTGATGATTTTGCCTCATTTGCTGAAAAATGTAGCAGTTGATATGTACAATGCATTGTGGGATAGTGGCACGGATGTCAACTCAACTCATCAGGAGCAGTGTGCAAATACTGCAGATCAAAGTGACAATGAAAGACTTAAACCACAAAATATCTTTGCCAGATTAGATAACTTCATCCTTAAATCTCCATCGTCAGTCAACACAGACCAATGGATGAGACAGGGCTGCTTCTCTGACAATGCATTCTCTGGTGGAACACACGATACGGAGAAACTATCTGATGAAAATCAGATTGATCATAATGCTGTTAGCAATTATACAGCAAACATTCTCAGCAAAAGTGTTGTGAGAAGTAACCATGGCAACCAATTTAAGGATGCAACTGGTAGTGATGAAAATATTGGGAATGATGTCATTGATGTCGGTATGACAAATGATACAGTATACAAAACAGTAACCCATGGTTACCAGGAAAATAGAGAAGTAGTATGTACAAATGATGACACAGAAATATTTGAAGAGCGTGTTGAGAGTACTTCCTTGGAATATTTGGGTGACATCTATGATGAAACAGTCAGCTATCAAGAATGTACAGAGAGCGGTTGTGATGGTAACTTGCAAATCGATGAAGAGAGTTTAGCAATCTATGATCAAGATGATCATCAAGGAGATATGTACAGCACAGATGATGAAGAATTGTATAACGATGGCACAGGTGAAGTCCATGAAGAAAGGTTGGTTGTCGGATCATCAAAGCAGTTCATTGATGTTGACATTGATGGCATTGGCAGTGATGCTATCTATTTGGAAGATACTGATAGTGATGAACTCTATGAAGATAACATGAACGATATCTCTCCTGGGAATATCAGTGAAATATCTGAAGATGACGAATTGTATGAAAATGACAAAGCAGGAGATTATGAGAGTGAAGGACAACTTGATACTTTATTGCAGAATGATGGCTACATTGACACCCTGGATAATATCGATGAAAATCAGGATAGATTGATCTCTGATGAAGTTTTGACCGTCAGCAAAGAAAATGGGATGTATTGTAATGGGTACAGAGGTGAGGTCCTTGAAGAGAGTTTGGTTGTTGGATTTGAAGACCAGAATGGAATTTATGAAGATGAAGTCCTGGAAGAAAGTGTTGTTGTTGGATTTGAAGACCGGAATGAATATGAAGATGATGTGGAGAGATTCCATGAAGATAGCACTGATGATGATGTCATCCATGATAATGGTCTTATCGAAATCCATGGAGAGGGAGCCAGTGAAATCCATGGAGAAAGAATCCATGGAGACACTATCCATGCCAACAGTATCAGTGGAATCTATGGAGACAGTATCAGTCGAATCCATGGAAATGATGTTAATGGAATCCATGGAAACGGTGTTAGTGGAATTGGAATTTTTGCCAGACAACAAGATGGAATCTATACAGGAAATTTGGAAGACATCTATGAAGACAGTGAGGGAGAAACCATTGAAGAAAATGGGGGTGATGTAAACAACACAGAAGATGGGCAAAACCATTCTGAAAGTGTACAGGAAATTCAAGGGAAACAGTCAGATCACATTGGGACAATCTGTGAAGAAAATATCAATAAGATTCTACGTGTTGAAGATGTGACACTAAACTTTGAGGGACATGACTGTGATGACAATGAAAACTTTGAAGAAAATATTTATGAGAAACAAGCTGACAATATCTGTGTAACCGTAGACAGTAGTATGGATAGCATTGTAACAGATAATGATATTAAAAATGTAAAATATCAGAAAAACATGAATGCTAGGGGAATGTACAGGAGAATGTTATCCAAGGATGACACAGCGATAAACTCTGTAGAAACTCAAATGTTGTCCAGGTCTTTACCTAATTTGCATATACAAGATGGTTACACCTGTCCAGCTTCCGACAGGGACGAACTTAACCATACATTTCCACAAATGTTCAGAACAAAGATGTGGGGACAATTTAGAAAAAAGAGAGTATATGGTAAATTTAAGATCAATAAAAGACAGCAGAGGGTAGGATTAGATGATGAACTAGAAACTCAATCATTATTTTGAATTCTTTGATAAAATGTACATTAAATACCTAGTATACCAGCAATACAATAATAGATAATTATGTACTTGACCCATAACCCATGAGATAATTATGCACTTGACCCATGACCTCACAGTCTTCTCTTGTTCTGGAATGATTCCAAAACAATCTGAAATGTAGAATTTATCAAAATACTGTAAAATGTATTTCATTATGGGAAGGTTTTCTTCACTTAATTATATCATGAAAGAATTCAAGTTATACTATGCTGACCGAATTTTACGATAATATGAATGTTTAGTTGTAGCATTTTTTGAAATGGAGGAATATTAGTAGAGTATTGCTGTGTAAAACTTAGCACAGTACAGCATTCAGTAGCTATAGGATCAGTGAATTCACAGTACAGCATTCAGTAGCTATAGGATCGGTGAATTCACAGTACAGCGTTTAGTAGCTATAGGATCAGTAAATTCACAGTACAGCATTCAGTAGCTATAGAATCAGTGAATTCACAGTACAGCATTCAGTAGCTGTAGAATCAGTGAATTCACAGTACAGCATTCAGTAGCTATAGGATCAGTGAATTCACAGTACAGCATTCAGTAGCTTATAGAATCAGTGAATTCATAGTATAGCGTTTAGTAGCTATAGGATCAGTGAATTCACAGTACATTCAGTAGCTATAGAATCAGTGAATTCACAGCACAGCGTTCAGTAGCTATAGGATCAGTGAATTCACAGTACAACATTCAGTAGCTGTAGAATCAGTGAATTCACAGTACAGCATTCAGTAGCTATAGGATCAGTGAATTCACAGTACAGCATTCAGTAGCTATAGAATCAGTGATTTTACAGTACAGCATTCAGTAGCTATAGGATCAGTGAATTCACAGTACAGCATTCAGTAGCTATAGGATCAGTGAATTCACAGTATAGCATTTAGTAGCTATAGGATCAGTGAATTCACAGTATAGCGTTTTGTAGCTATAGGATCAGTGTATGCACAGTACAATATTCAGTAGCTATAGAATCAGTGATTTTACAGTACAGCATTCAGTAGCTATAGGATCAATGTAATCAGTGTGTAAAGTACTGGTATGAAGAGTTGCTAGTGTAACCTTTGATCTTAGATTGTGTTTCAATCTACTTTGTTCATCAACTGTTGACATGATAAATGTGACAGTATGTGTGTGATACTGTCCCAATACTGGTACTATATACAAATGTATTGGATTGGCTTGGTGCAGTCTAGCAAGTATGAACTCACCAGCATTTTGACACTGATGTGTACCTTAGAAAGAATAGACAAACATTGGAATATACATGTATGAATATTGTGAATTTTTCAATCTTTATTTTACTTGTATAATGCCAAATATGCTTGTTCACTTTTTTTTATTTACGGGAGTATGCGCTTTGAAAATGAAAGATTTATCTCAAAATCAAGAAGGAAAATTGGGGTCACCGTGCTAAGTTTGGTACAAGAGAAACAAATTACCCAAGATTTACCGATATTTGAAATTCAGAACGGCCACCATCCCTGTGTTAACTCTATGGGCAAAAAAACTTGATTCACAAGAAACTATAAAATCAGTGAAAATATTTCTTGCACCAAGTGCTTCAAAACGAGCCCCCACAAGTGTTGGATCAGAAAAGAATTGTTAAAGTTTGAGAGTTCAAATATCTGTGCATTCTACCTCAAAACAATCAAAAGTGTGTTGAAGAGTACCCAGAAAATACTGTATTCATGGTCAACAAGTAAGTCAGACCTAGTGTATTTGATGTGATCATTTCTCATGGAAAGGTACATATCAAAGTTTTCCAATAGTTCAGTGCTAAGTGGATCTTGACAACCAATAACAACTCAGTTCATAGAATACAAGTACCTGAATGTACAAACACATTTATCTTGTCAAGCCCCATTGACAGTTTAGTTCATCAGTCTGTAATTCATGATAGCAATCAGTACTTTTTGTCAATATCATGACACAAATGTTTGTGAAGTCTCATTGGAATGCTTGGTAACTATAATAAACCTACAATCCGTACAAGATATTGTCAACTCAGTTTCTATATGATAACTTTTCCAGTTCTACATTGCAGTGTACTCTCTATCTTATTACTTAGCTGCCTTTTTATCGATAGAAAAAGTGTTGCAGTTTTTTGTAATTTCCAATGAAGTTGAGAACTTTGTGACCATGGCAACCAGATTAAAGACAATAATGTAGGTGCAGCAAATGCATGGTAGATTATGGAATGCAGTCAAGATTTCTGGAATATGTCCAACATTACTGTTTGCAAGTCTGTACATGTATCTTTGTGGAAGGCTAAAAATATTACTAGTTTTTGTCTTACCGCAAGGTCTTTTACTAAAGTGACGTTGCCGTGACACAGTTATGTATTTCTTATTTGTAGGTTTAGAATCCAACTGACGATATGGAGAGAACAAAACATGTTTGTGTACAGTGGTAATTCTGACCATTAACAGTGACCAGAAGTTCAAAGTTCATGACTTGACAGTGTCTGTGTAAGGTGATCTGACCGACATGATACTATTGCACTGTGCACTACACTTAATTTTATATTTCTTTTAATGAAGTCAACACACACACACACAAGTGCTTACGCTGCTAGTCTAGATCGATGTGTGTGATGATGAGAAACAAACTGTATTTTTTTGGCATGAGGGTAAAATGAAATTTTGATTTGTTCATTTAAAAATTCTGCTTTATAAAATTTATTATTTTTTCATTCTCAATAAATGACATGTAGTCAACACATCTAGTTTATTACAAGTTGTCTTTATTTTGAACACAAATATGATTAAAAGACATTTCAGGTGATTTAGCACGTTAACCATTTTTAGGTCATAGTTGAAAAGGTCACTATAACGTCATTCATGTGACAGGTCAGGCACAGCTGATTTGACCTCTGACCCTAACTCATCATTTGCCATGACTTGTGTACAGTTTGTCAAATCTCACTATGCACATTCTTTGCATTGTTATTGTGTTTGTATCAGGATTTCTATATACTGGTACATTAAGGTAGTATGCGCCGCAAAAGTGAATGACTCACACTTTTGCTCAAACTTTGCTAAATAAAACTTTCAACCATTCTCTTACCAAATGAACGATAAAAATTGGGGATCACCCAATCAAATCAAATCACCCAACATTTTATGATATTTGAAATTCAAAATGGCCACCATTCCTGTGTTAACTCTATGGGGAAATTTAGTTTTGGATTTTTGCAAAACTAAGGTTGTTAAGTTTTTCTTTCAAGAGCTTTAAAATTAGCCCCCACAAGTGGTAGATCAGAAAAAAATTGTAGAAATTTCAAAGTCCGAAAATCTGTCCCAGAGGCGTTTTCTACCTTAAAGCTTTGCAGACCACTTGATTATTGAAATGGTTATTAATTCTGGAATCTGGACAACATGATGCATGTGATAAATTTGAATTTAGCCCTCTTACTCAACACAATGACTGAAATCTATAACATTGTAACATTACAGCAAAGTGAGCCAAATATGTGTGTCCTGAAATAATCTTGTAACCCTTTCACCGCCATGGTTTGGCCAAAACCTGTTGTTATCAATGCTGAGTGTGGACCTATTCACAGGGATTTAGGGGTGACCAGCTTTAATGTTGAAAATTAATCTGCGGGTTTCAAACCCAGGGTTTCAAACTCCTGCTGGTGTGTTGGTTTTTGATCTTCTATGCAGCATATATATTGTATCCATTACACTGATGTGTGATGAATGAAATCAAAATTCCTAAATTTGAACTGATATGTGACAAATGTACATGTACTCTTAATTCCTAACTTAGAATTGCAATGTCATGTTTGTACTTTTTGAAGGAATCATTGTAAATAATGTCAATCATGTCTTTCTTGATACAGTTTTGAAAATAACATTACTGAGATATTCATCAAATATTCTACAGACAGTATTATTATTATATTATACAGACAGTATTACAGTATTATTAATACTGACAGTATTATTAATGGGGAGGCTTGTTTTTAAACTATTTGATTTTGTAATTTTCAGTGTTTCAGGATCTGTGTGAAGATATTTCATAGACTTAGTATTATCACACTGTCCACTCCATTCATAAACTGAACTTGTAGAAATAGAACAATGTCAATTTCAAAATCCACTCCTTCCCATCAATGACAGATCAAACATGAGAATTATTCAAATCTTGAAGAGTTAATTCAGCAGTTTTGTTTTTGTCTGTTGGCACATTACTCACCT
Source organism: Ptychodera flava (assembly GCF_041260155.1). NCBI lineage: Eukaryota > Metazoa > Hemichordata > Enteropneusta > Ptychoderidae > Ptychodera > Ptychodera flava. The sequence continues at coordinate 61,027,373 of NC_091928.1, forward strand.
GTGTCTTTGGGATGACAACGACAATTACATGTTTACTTTTTACTTGTGGTATATTTTGTGGTCTGAACGATGTACAGTTGAATCGCTTAATTTGACACTGGCCTGCCTGGTCTGGTGTGTAGACTGCTACGTCTGGTGTGTAGACTGCCGTATCTGGTTTGTACTTTACACATTGATTGCAGCAGTACCGGTATATCTTGCAGTCATCAAATGTATGTCGCAACAAAGTTTACCAAACTGAATTACTATAAACTCCTTGAATGAAATGATTTTGCTGTTTGAATATATTGGGGATTGGAAACAGTCCCTTACCAAATATTGGAAACAGTCCCTTACCAAATATTCATATTTTGTTTAAAACTCTGTGGATTCAATTTGCCCACAATACAGTAACATTTACGAATTCTAATAACATTTGTTTACCAATTCTGATGACATAATTTGTTTATCACTTCTGATGACATAATTTGTTTACCATTTCTAATGACATTTGTTTACCACTTCTGATGACATCATTTATTTACCGCTTCTGATGAAATAATGTTTACTTGTTAGCAGCAGCTTGATACTCTGCGAACAATTCTTCATTTTCTTGAATCCATTTCTCTGCTGTGTTTTCCCTCAGCCAATCAGAAGTCTTCACTTGGTTTTGAAACAAAGTCACCAGGTCATCCAAATTATCTGAGAGAAAAAATCAAGAGCTTGAGAATTACCATGGAAATCAAAAATTCTGAGTATTCTCTCAATCTGTCATACAAACAAAGTTCTCTCCATATGGTTTTTTGTATTTTTTTAATTAATTGTCATTTACTCATTCATACCTGAATCTTTTCCAGGAACAGCGCCCTCTATGAGACTTCCAAGACCAGCAGCACTTCCAGCCACTACATTTTCAAAAGCACCAGAACAGAGTCCATCCAAACCTTTAAAAGCCTCAAATTCATCTCCACAGATTTCCTTCTTAATTTCCTCTAGTACCTTTCCCATTCTTTCAAGGGCTGTAAGGAAAGTCAAATACAAATTAAATGATTAATGCTGAAGAAAAGATTTCGACAAAAATCCATCTACTGTAGTGCCCTTTGAGTGCCAAAGTCAATTTTTGTCCACTGTAAACGATATAACTCAAACAATTTTTTTTCCAAATCGAGACAATTTTTTAATTTTTTTTTGTTTAAAAATTGTAGTCAGTGATGACTAATGTCAATTTGGTCAAAAATTATCACAAAAATTCAGCAAAATAGGTAAATGTTGCACTAGACTTTTGGTGGGAAAAATTACAGCACTTGATGGATTAACTGTATTATTAAACTGAGTCTGCTTTTATTGTCTTTCTTCTGTAAATTATTTTTCTAATTACCTGTTTCTATGACATTAATTGGATGAGCAAAGACAATCCGGAACCATCCCGGTTCACCACAGTCAAATCTGCTCCCAGCACTGATTCCAACACCAGCCTTTCAAATCTATGTTCAAGAGATAATTCTTCTTCAAAACTTGGTTGTGGAAGATACTGTACATAAAAGATAATAAATGTCATAGTACATCAGTAATTGTGAATAATACAAATTTTCATCACTATAAAAACAGTCCTGGCCATCCGTCTATTTATCTTGGAACTTGTATACCAAGTTTTTAAAGCAAACTGACAAGCAGTTTCTCAGCATAGATTTTTTGACCAAAATGGAAAAAGTTGCCCCCAAATAAAACAAGCGACCTAGCGCCGATATAGCTCCGCTGTGTTTATGTAGAGAATAACTATTTTTGACACATGTTGATGAAGAAGGGTGGAAATCTTTGATAGCTCGATGCAGTGGCCAGAAAAAAGTGGCTAAAATAAGCTGCAAAAATACGCAATTGAAGATTTCATCATACTTTGAATGTATCACATAGGATCATCCCTAAGAACATGTCAACCAGAGCTATCTGATGAGTAGTTTTTGAGAATAAATTTTTTGATCAACAATGGCAAACAATTGCCCCCAAAAGTAAAAATTGCAGATTTCATCATAATTTCAAAAGATCAAATTTAGTTCATCTATAGAAACCTGTATACCAAATTTCAAAGCTGTTAGACAAGTACTTTTTGAGAAACGCATTTTTTGACCAAAAATAGGAAAAATTGCCCCAAAAATTCAAAATTGCAGATTTCATCATTATTTCAATAAATATCATTTAGTTCATCTATGGAAACCTGTACACCAAATTTCAAAGCTATCAGATGAGTAGTTTGAATATACACATTTTTTGACCAAAAATGGCAAAAATTGCCCCAAAAATACAAAATTACAGATTTCATCAGAAATTAAATATATATTACTTAGCTCATCTGTAGAAACCTGTATACCAAATTTCAAAGCTATCAGACCAGTACTTTTTGAGAAACACATGTTTTGACCAAAAATGGCAAAAATTGCCCCAAAATTACAAAATTGCAGATTTCATCATAATTTCAATAACTATCATTTAGTTCATCTGTAGGAACCTGTACACCAAATTTCAAAGCTATCAGATGAGTAGTTTTGGAAATACACATTTTTGACCAAAATGGTAAAATTGCCCCAAAATTATACAAAATTGCAGATTTCATCATAATTTCAATAAATATCATTTAGTTAATCTGTAGGAACCTGTATACCAAATTTCATAGCTATCAGATGAGTAGTTTTGGAAATACACATTTTTTGACCAAAAATGGCAAAAATTGCTCCAAAAATACAAAATTACAGATTTCATCAGAAATTCAATACATATTATTTAGTTTATCGATAGAAACCTGTATACCAAATTTCAAAATATCAGACCAGTACTTTTGAGAAATACATTTTTTGACCAAAAATGGCAAAAATTGCCCCAAAAATACAAAATTACAGATTTCATCAGAAATTAAATATATATTACTTAGCTCATCTGTAGAAACCTGTATACCAAATTTCAAAGCTATCAGACCAGTACTTTTTGAGAAACACATGTTTTGACCAAAAATGGCAAAAATTGCCCCAAAATTACAAAATTGCAGATTTCATCATAATTTCAATAAATATCATTTAGTTCATCTGTAGGAACCTGTACACCAAATTTCAAAGCTATCGGATGAGTAGTTTTGGAAATACACATTTTTTGACCAAAACTGGTAAAAATTGCCCCAAAATTAGTACAAAATTGTAGATTTCATCATAATTTCAATAACTATCCTTTAGTTAATCTGTAGGAACCTGTATACCAAATTTCAAAGCTATCGGATGAGTAGTTTTGGAAATACACATTTTTTGACCAAAAATGGCAAAAATTGCTCCAAAAATACAAAATTACAGATTTCATCAGAAATTCAATACATATTATTTAGTTTATCTATAGAAACCTGTATACCAAATTTCAAAACTATCAGACCAGTACTTTTTGAGAAATACATTTTTTGACCAAAAATGGCAAAAATTGCCTTAAAAATGCAAATTTCCATATTTCTGCACAATTTGAACAAATCTGAAATAGATCATCCCTAGGGACCTATGTACCAAATATCAAAGCTATCTGACTAACACTTTTGAAGAAGAAGATTTTTAAAGATTTTTTTACCAGAAATGACAAAAATTGCCTTAAAAATACAAATATGCAAATTTCGCCACAATTGAACAAATCTAACTGAAGTCACACTAAGCAAACTGCATATCAAATTTCAAAGCAATTAATTGGACAAGCGGTTTCAGAGGAGAAGATTTTTTTACCAAAAACACCAAAAAATGCCCCAAAAATACAAATATGCAAATTTCACCACGATTTGAACAAACTGAAGTGAGGTCACCTTAAGTGAACTGCATATAAAATTTCAAAGCAATTGGACTTGCGGTTTCAGAGGAGAAGGCAATTGTTGACGGACGACGACGGACGACGACGACGACGATGGACGACGGACGACGACGGAAAATCAACCTATTTGATAAGCTCCGCGTCGCGTGACAGCGGAGCTAAATATGAAAATAACACTAGAATTCAAACAAACCTGACTAATGTAAACCATAGGATCATGCAAACCAACTTTCTATAATTCTAAGTAATGTGACAAGCAGTTTAAGAGTACACAGATTTTTTGCCCAAAACTTGCCTTAAAAATTCAAATATGAAAATTTCACCATCATCTGAACAAATCAGACTGAGGTTAACCCTAAGATAATGCATATCAACTGAAATTATTCTGCTGAAGTGCAGCGTCCTTGGAAGGTTATTTCTGATTGGTTAATTGTCAGTATTCAAACCAACTTAGGGAGTCTGTTTGTATTATTCTATTGTAATGGTAAGATACCGCCACCAAATTGGATAACAGCTTCCAGGATGCTGAATATCAGCCCAAATTATTTACTGTTTTCTCAGGAAATACAAAACAATCATTACTGTGAGAAGAGTTAAGTAGAATTCTTACCAATCTAAAATCTGCCCATATAAACAGACCAGCAGATCGGTGTAAATGTGGAATACCTAACTTGGTCAAGCCATCCGATATACACTGATGTGACTCCCTAAGTCGTTGATGATTTGTTGGAAAGAAGACATTGTTAATCCACTCTGGAAAGAAAGAGGGTTATGGAACTCTGAAGATTACACAAATCCACCATGTGCAACAGTTCAATGGCTTGAGTACAAGTGACATTGGTTTTTGTATCAAAGGGGCTGGCATAGGAACAATTCTTTTACTCCAAAGAATGTACATTAACTCGTCATTATCTGCCTGGGGAATTCATTTATTTATTCTGAATCATTTGGTTGCGCGAGTTTCCTTGAACATGTGTTTTCAGTGCATTATTCCAAGATCAAAGTTGGACATCCAAAATGAAAACAGAATATGGTTATTTTAACTTTCACCTTGGAATAATGCACTGAAAACACATGTTCAAGGAAACTCCCGCAACAAAATGATTCAGAAATGTTAAAAATTTTTTATTTGTCCATCATCCAACAAGCCAATGCCAAATTTTACAGGATGAGGTACCCAGAACCCACTACCCAATGGAGCAATGTTCTGGAGTCTTAAACTCACTGTCCTCTAACAGTTAGTCCGTTACTCTGGACTTATAGGGTCTGGAACTCACCACCTCAGATAGTGAGTCCGGTGCCTTAATAATCACTGCCCCAGGGTGCCTCCTTTATCAGTAAAAATAGTCAGGTTTGATATTATTGTCACTAACACCATTCTAGGTAGTAGGGCGTGTTATGCTTGCATGCTAGTGTGACAATGCGTCCACATTCTAGTACCTGTCTAAATTTCCTAATTAAAGACAGCAAAACGATAGCTTACCATGATCTGATATGAATTCTGCCAATAAATTTTGTGTGTGAGATGAAACAACATTGAAATATGCCAGATAATCCACTGCTTCATGTAATTTAGAATTCTTACTGTGTAGAACACCACAACGAAAACCAGCAAGACCAAAGTCCTAGAAAATAAAATACAGACCAAATTCCAGGAAAAAATCAAATATGATACCCACAGTGTATCTGTCAGCTGGTGTGAGACGACACCAGGAATGGTTTACTAGGAATATGTTATGTCATCAATATTAAAAATATTTTCAAGAAATTGAATTTTCGATACATAGATATCTGTACCATGGCAACATAAATTAAACAATTTCATCAATATTTTTAAAGCCTTGTTAGCTGTATCAATTTGTATTTTGTTTACCAAAGATATATCATTCAATTTTCAGAGAGATGTTTTTGATTCCCATAACTTACTGATAATTTTACTCCTTCAACGCTTGAGTACTTGATTGTGTTGGACATACATGACTTACAAACTGAAAATGATTAAGTTGTTAAAATCTGTCTTTGGATTATACATCTAAGAATAAACTAGTTCCTTGAAACTGGCTGTCTTTGAATTGTACAATGTGGCAGGTCTTTGTGGAACTGGCTGTCTTTGAATTGTACAATGTGGCAGGTCTTTGTGGAACTGGCTGTCTTTGAATTGTACAATGTGGCAGCTAGGTCTTTGTGGAACTGGCTGTCTTTGAATTGTACAATGTGGCAGGTCTTTGTGGAACTGGCTGTCTTTGAATTGTACAATGTGGCAGGTCTTTGTGGAACTGGCTGTCTTTGAATTGTACAATGTGGCAGGTCTTTGTGGAACTGGCTGTCTTTGAATTGTACAATGTGGCAGGTATTTGTGGAACTGGCTGTCTTTGAATTATACAATGTGGCAGGTCTTTGTGGAACTGGCTGTCTTTGAATTGTACAATGTGGCTGGTCTTTGTGGAACTGGCTGTCTTTGAATTGTACAATGTGGCAGGTCTTTGTGGAACTGGCTGTCTTTGAATTGTACAATGTGGCAGGTATTTGTGGAACTGGCTGTCTTTGAATTGTACAATGTGGCAGGTCTTTGTGGAACTGGCTGTCTTTGAATTATACAATGTGGCTGGTCTTTGTGGAACTGGCTGTCTTTGAATTGTACAATGTGGCTGGTCTTTGTGGAACTGGCTGTCTTTGAATTGTACAATGTGGCAGGTCTTTGTGGAACTGGCTGTCTTGAATTGTACAATGTGGCTGGTCTTTGTGGAACTGGATGTCTTTGAATTGTACAATGTGGCTGGTCTTTGTGGAACTGGCTGTCTTTGAATTGTACAATGTGGCAGGTCTTTGTGGAACTGGCTGTCTTTGAATTGTACAATGTGGCAGGTCTTTGTGGAACTGGCTGTCTTTGAATTGTACAATGTGGCAGGTCTTTGTGGAACTGGCTGTCTTTGAATTATACAATGTGGCTGGTCTTTGTGGAACTGGCTGTCTTTGAATTGTACAATGTGGCAGGTCTTTGTGGAACTGGCTGTCTTTGAATTGTACAATGTGGCAGGTCTTTGTGGAACTGGCTGTCTTTGAATTGTACAATGTGGCAGGTCTTTGTGGAACTGGCTGTCTTTGAATTGTACAATGTGGCAGGTCTTTGTGGAACTGGCTGTCTTTGAATTGTACAATGTGGCAGCTAGGTCCTTGTGGAACAGGCTATCCCTGGATTATACATCTAATAGTAAACACTTACCTTGCTGAAGCCCCAAATCAAATGAGTTCTCTGTGGATCTGGTAAATCATGCAGATTTAATACACTGGTAAAACTATTATCTGGCTTGAATATTGTTCCCATGTAAATCTCATCTATCACAACATGCAGTGAATTTCTACAAACAAAAAAAAAAAGATAAAAAAGTCAGTCAAGTCACGTTCCTTGATGTGGATCCCCAATCATGTGTTCACCCAGCTACTGACATTATAAACTTTTCTATTCTGTTGAATTCTAGATTTGATGAAGTAATTGTCTTTCTGTTTTTTCTCATTGGGAATATTCCTAGACTTTAAGTCCATAATGAGTAGTTTCTACCTTGTGGTGATGATAAAACATTATGGTACATGTATATGTACAAAACTTTCCTTCAATTTAAAACATTACTCACAGTATTTGTACAATTAAGGTATAATGCGCCTCAGGGACAGCTACTTTGACTCAAACGTCGACTGACAATTCTTTTCTAATCTACCACTTGTGGGGGCTCTTTTTAAAGCCCTTCAAGTAAGAAAAGCTTCATCAACTTAGATTTTTGAAAATTAAAATTCTAATTTACTCCATACAGTTAACACAGGGATGGTGGCCATTTTGAATTTTAAATATCCGTCAATCTTGGGTTATTTGTTTCTACAGTACCAAAATTTGCATGATGACCCCCGATTTTTATTCTTGATTTTGAAAGTGAATGGTTGAAATATTCCTTGAGGGAAATTTTGGCAAATGTTTGCCTTTAACTTTGAGGCACATACTACCTTCAAAAAAAACCCCAAAATTTAAACTATCTGTAAAAAATAAATGTTGCAGTTTACCCTGATAAGTGCATTGTGGGATCGCTTTTACTGAGCTAAGAAGATCTCACAAGTGACGTGAAACAAAACATAGCGTCAATGACACCGTGCTCACATCTGATTTGATGTGGCAGGCCAGAGTGAGTGTAGTACATACATTTAGTTTCAATGGACCTAACTTGTAGTCATCATAATGTCAAGTGCATTTGAACACATTTTGATGCATAGTCTATCAAATGCCAAGGCTGAACTGTTGCAATGGACAGACACATATACCGGTACAACACCATGCAGCCTGGTACATCAAAATTAGTGATACAATCTACTCTATGTCCTTTTGTAATATTGTAAAACATGGAATTAATGTAATCAAGCAGTAATATTTAAGAAAACAACTTATTGTTAGCTTGTAGGTCTTTGCTTGTGTTTCTGTACAAATCATCACCAACATGTCAAATTCTGACTTGCAGTTATTGAGATTTTCACCAAGTTTGCACTTTTGATCTTAATTAGCATACTTTTGGTGAATGATAACTTAATTCAAACAAACTTCCATTTACAGTTGAGCATGCCTTTACACACCAAACACATAAAACTATTGTACTGGAAAAACAGCCGATAAAAAAACACCATGGTGTTAGAAGATCAAAACAACAGACCTTTCTGGTTTGACCCTCCGTCAGTGAATAAAAACACTGGGTGTCAAGAGCTACAAGCATGGACGAATACACTACAAACCAACAACCATTAGAGAACCAAAAAGAAAACAACAAGGAGTACACAGAAACCAGGAGTACACAGAAACTAAAACATATGGACACATTAAAACGAGGCAAGGATGGAGAGCCAATCAAGGGACAGTCAAATGAAAAGCATCAAACATGGCATTGATAGAAGCTGGTACCAAAGTGTCCAGCTTGAAAATAAATGACTGCTCCTTGATGTGGCAAATGATATCTCCTTGTATCAACACCAAAGCTGTCACAATCATGAGTGTTTTCTTTCAATGGCTTTGTGGTGTTTGGTCAGTGTTACATTTTGAAAACAATCGCATTAAAAGTTTCAAAAATGCTGAATATCACAAATGTTACACATAGAACAATTTATTAATACCTGTGTGCAAAATGAAGACAATCCATGATGACTTCTGCTGGATAAATATCTCCTAATGGATTATGTGGATTTATCAAAAATAATCCACGAACATTTATCCCCTGTAATGGATAATAATAATAATAGACAAATAACAAATATATTAAGATGGATTTTGATTGAGTGAGTGTCATTAGAATATTTTCATTGGGCATCCAAATACATACTGGTAATTGAAGTTCTCTCATTAATAAGGGGACAGTAAATGGATACACCATCTAAACTGTAACAGTGTGAAGGCAACATCATCTACGGAATACCTTGACAGATGAATTATGGTAGTATGTGCCTCAAAAGTAAAAGACTTATGCTTAAACTTCCTACAAATATCTTTCAACCATTCTCTTTCAAAATCAAGAATTAAATTTGGGGATCACCATGCAAATTTTGGTACTAGAGAAACAAATTACCCAAGATTTACCGATATTTGAAATTCAAAATGGCCGCCATCCCTGTGTTAACTCTACAGAAAAAAATAAAATTTCTGATTTTTGAAAAACTAAGACAGTGAAAATTTTTCTTACTCCGAGAGCTTTAAAATGAGCCCCAACAAGTGGTAGATCAGAAACGAATTGTAAAAGTTTGAGAGTCTGAATATCTCCACCGGGGAGCATTCTTGTGACCTTCAAACAAACTAAAGCCCAAATAGCTGCAAATGTGTAACAAAATGCTCTCAACATATCCACAGTTTTCCAAGAGTTTTCTTTGAATAAGAGACCCATTAGAGACTAAAAACGTGTATTAAGTGTAGAACACCATCATAAGTGTCGAACGTGGCATGTAAATTCAAATGTTTTAACATTAATTTAGATTTCCCGCCATTTTCAAAAACTAATCCTATGACAGAGAAATAAAGATTTCAAAGGCAAAATGTTTGCCATTCAGTGTTGTGAAATCAAGTAAATGGCATCATTCTGTTTCTGGAATGATCAAGATGTGTATGTGCAGGAAATACTGTGTTTTTGTACTTTTCCATGTGATGCCATTTTATGAGTGCAGCACCCATTTATTATTCAGCCTCTAAAAACATGTAGCCATGGTCCAAATCATCAAGCAGTGATACTTCAATACACATCCTTCAGTTAGCACATTTACAGGAACCAACTTTGGTTTGAAAATAAAATGAAAATAATGGATTAAAAATACTTCATAACAGAAAATCCATTATCAATTCAGCAGTTTTATAAAACAAAGATGAGTATTTTACCTGCAAATTGACATATAGATGTACTTTCATTTCATAATAATTCACCTACAAACTCAAATCCTGTGTGACAACAAAGATCATGGGGCTCAAGACTTGCAATTTATTCCCATAGACATGTATAAATTCCTGTTCAGAGGAACAAATTCTGTTGACGGGTGTTAGATTGATTTAAGGGAAGGGTGCGCCTCAGGGACAGATATTTGGACTCCAAAATTTTTCCAATTTTTTTCTGATCTACCAGTTGTGGGGATTCATTCTGAAGCCCTTTGAGTAAGAAATACTGTAACAGTCTTAATTTTCTGAAAATCCAAATTTTTATTTTTTCCATAGAGTTAACACAGTGATGGTTGCCATTTTTAATTTCAAATATCGATAAAGCTTTGGTAATTTGTTTCTCTTGTACCAAAATTTGCACGCTGACTCCCACTTGTTTTTCTTGATTTTGAATGTGAATGGTTGAAAAATTTCTTGAGGAAAATTTGAGCAAAAGTCTTTCACTTTCAAGGCACGTATTACCATAAGCATGAGTACTGATTACATGAAAATTTACAAGTCCATTGAAATTCTGAACTGGTAATAGAGATACTGCCCTCAGTGGTGTTCAGTAGATCACAAGTCCATTTTAGTGATTTAAAGTCTGCCTACTACAGCTATCATTACAGGTCTGACATAATCAGCAAATCAAATACATGATCCAAAATAGAAAAAATAAAAAATGCATGAATCAAACAAACAATGATTCTGATTTGTGTTGGAAATCATAATCATGGCATATTTTATCATACACTGCCACTGTTTTCAATCTCATCCATTGGTTGTCAGATATGATGTTACTGAGATCATCAGTGTTTCCATATATTTGCATCGCATTGCAACATGTACAGTCATACCTCGTCTCTGGCTTTCCTCAATGCAGTTTCTAATCTATCAACTGTTAATTGAAAAGGCCTTTTCTCACCAGCATCAAAATTGACCTGCATGAAACAGATAAGGTAAACATGATTAAATATAAAATCTAGTTGAATCAAATAAGTAGTGAGTGTATGTATCATGATATCTCATAGGACACTCATAATCATATCATTCCAGTTTATTGATGGCCCAAATAGAGCAATCTGATTGGGATGTGAAAAGAACTGTGGTATATTGGCAATGTAGCACGGTTGGCACATGCGCGAGCTCTTGGCAAGAGTAAAAATCCGTTTTTGACGTTCCACACCAGAATTTCAATATACTGTTATGATATAATAGCAATGAATCACATCCAGCGATGGTATACCACTCAATTTTGACCAGTTCACTTCATATATGCACTCGCTATCGCTCGTGCATATATGTCGTGAACTGGTGAAAATCTTGAGTACACTGTCGCTGAGTGTACTTTATTTCTTACACATATCACAATGTCAATGAAATTTTCAAAATATATTATTCCTGTCTTTCCTTGTCCATATTAGAAATTTCATAAATATTTGACTTGTAAACCAATGTTATATATGACTCAAAGATGCTCAGTTAAAGGCAAAGATGTTGATCCCAGAGTATCGGGGTAACACTGGTTCATGGCTGATTTGTTGATTGAATGGCATTAAGGTACGACGACTTAAAGCCCAACATATTGAATCACGAGGGATTGTGGCAGGACCACTTAAAGGGACAACTTTGATATCAGCTTTATCTAGAAGCAAGCTGATTATCATGATAAAAAATTCAATGGAAAAGAAAGAACTGACACCATGCAAATACATACTGTCAACAAGTACCGGTATTAATGTGAGAACCAGGGATTGAATGCTGCCCCTTTAAAAGCTAATGGTTTGATCCTCTTTGGAGAAAGGTTGAATTCACTTTAGAAATGATTGTTGCAGTGTTGAAGTCTGGTGTTTTTAATTGAAGCTGAATTCACAGTCAAAGTAATTCTGCACTCAAAGTCACCTTTCACTGTCAAATTTTAGTTTGAAATGGACTTCCATAGATGGAAGTAGGGAAGGATTATGGACTTCCATAGATGGAATTAGGGAAGGATTATGGACTTCCATAGATGGAAGTAGGGAAGGATTATGGACTTCCATAGATGGAAGTAGGGAAGGATTATGGACTTCCATAGATGGAAGTAGGGAAGGATTATGGACTTCCATAGATGGAAGTAGGGAAGGATTATGGACTTCCATAGATGGAAGTAGGGAAGGATTATGGACTTCCATAGATGGAAGTAGGGAAGGATTATGGACTTCCATAGATGGAAGTAGGGAAGGATTATGGACTTCCCGATGGAAGTAGGGAAGGATTATGGACTTCCATAGATGGAAGTAGGGAAGGATTATGGTCACTTTGAGTTGATTCTCCACTTGACACTCTCACAGCACATCACATTATGCTATATAACTAAATATGCATTGTTTTATATTGTAGGAATTCTCATGGATTTATCAGAATACGATAATAGTTTTGATTAATCCTCTTTTTACCAGGCTCCATAAACAAACCATAGAAATAAATACCACTTGGGAGAAAGAAGATTAAATGGTGATGGGTATCCCTATGTGTACATGTATATCAATATGGCTGATTTACTTTACACTCAGTCCATATGTGGCCTGTGAGAGTGTCAGTAGACGCTTTCTTGGGACAGATCTATGAAACCCGGTACTGTGCTTGCAGCCATTATAAGTCAGATAGTGGATGAACTCTGATTGTAAGAATTACCTGGCTTTGTAGATATGCATACACTGGTTTGACCTCACCCACTCTGGTCATATCTGCAGTTAAACCAACATTGATTCCTCCGTAACACGGTGCAGGTATTAGAAAACCATCTGTGATAAAATACAGCAAAATAAAGCTGTTTGAACAAAATCAACTGTTTGAACATGGTGTTTCATTTTAAGATCTGTATTTCTTCTCTCATTACATGAGAGTTTAAATCATGAGAAGTACAGTATTTGATTGTTCACGAATTCAAAGAAATACACATCTCCATTGCAATATGCCTACAGCTTAATGGGCAAATTGTCACGAATCTGAATATCTGGCTGTTTTGACGAATCATTTTGTCTTCTGCTACTGGTAGATAAGGCACAAATCAACACTGCCACAAAGCAATTGTTGTTAAAGTTTGTCTTGTCAAACATAGCTCTTTCTTTTGCCTGGCTTTATAGGATACATCAATCTAGCTCTAAAGATATAATGCTGTCATGGTAACAGCTAATGATGGAAAAGGTGCCATGGCAACAACAATCACATGACTTGATTAATCTTATGTTTATAGTGAGGGCTCCCTCTTATTGGTTTATAATTTTCCATACGATCAACTCTTGCTAATTTGCTGTAGGCAGTGTTCCTGCAAGCAATAAATGATTGAAGGTCTCTACATTTGATATCTGTATTCAAAGTGCCAACTGCCTTAAACAAAGGGATATAGTCGTCGGAACTACCCTCAAAGGTCGTATGGGACCCATACGATCCATAGCAACAATGTATCCAAGGCACAATGGTGATTGATGACAGTTAAAACATGTCTGTCATAATCTATCATCGTATACTTTAAATTTTGCAGCTATGATGATGAGATGCATCTTGATATCGTGCGCGAAATACATTGTTTGTAAACAAGAAACTTGCACAGGCGCTGTTCCGACGATTATATCCCTTTAAATCTGTACAAACAATTGGCAAAAAAGATTTGAAATTTCTTGTTGACCGATACTGCTATATTGGGCTTTTTAAACTATAGTAAAGTTTTAATATTTCATCGTACATTTATGCAAGGAATTCATGAAGAAATACTTTAAACTGTAACACAGCATTTACAATGTCAGGACTAGCTGTGACATAATGGGTCACAACATTTTGGATCCTTAACACTGTACGAGACAGAAATGATAATATTCCCATTGTGGGATCTAGTAATACTCACCTCCTGGATCACAAATTATATATGTCAATGTTGTTATAACGCTCTCAGCTCCATTAAGTATGGATATCTGGTAAATAAACACATGTGTCAATGTCATTAATGCTCTCAGCTCCATTCAATATGGATATCTAGTAAATAAACACATATGTCAATGTCATTAATGCTCTCAGCTCCATTAAGTATGGATATCTAGTAAATAAACACATAGCAGAGCTGGCTACTGGTTCTTTATTCACACTATTCATGAGAGTTAATATGCACATCTAAAAATCAACTAATGTCCCCTTTTTCAAATGAAATAGACACAGTCCCTTTATATGCATGGTATGGTACTATAACATCTATCTCCACGTCTTTGCTCTTTGTTGACTGTCTATGCATGCATTGATGAAATATAAAATATGTTTGATGAATGTAAATGTTATTTGTATATAAATACCACTGAATAAATAAAACACCCAATACAAAGTAAATAACGGTGAAAATGATTACATTACCAAAATTTTTTGTTAGAATACAGCCATTATATGATGGAGTACGTCTGTTGTTAGAATACAGCCACACACTGTGCCACAGTGCAATGATTGTTATACATGACCATTTCATAATGGAAAGAAAATTAGGGCAAGAAATATTGTATTACTCTGCTCTGGCGATGGTTAGAGTACAGAATTATTTACATGGTTTCAATGCTCAGAAGACCTTGTGCCATCTCAAAACATTTATTTTTTTCTCATGACATGAAAATGCTTTGTTAGTTATACATGGTTATATAAGTTTAAAATAATCTTATCACTCAGCTTTGATGTTTCTTTTACTCTTGGATTGACCTTTGACCTTGCTTTTTCTCCGGTCAGCCTCACGCCTATCAATTTTATCCACAACATTTATTTTTATATGAATCATTGATTTGTTGTGATCAGCTGACAGAAAGATACTCACATGTTCAGCACTGACAGGTTTCGATGATTTGGTCTTCATTGTCAAGTAATCTGCCACAGCTTGCCGAAGTTTCAGAGTTCCTCTGTTATCACAGTATTGTAACATCCAACTTTCAATGACGTGATGCTTGGGATCTTCTAGCTGTACAGTGAGTTGGACATAAGCAATAGAAATGTGTTATAGTTGTACAGGAGGGACTGTGGTACTCGTTTGAAATGTAACCTAGTGCCTGTAGAATAACTTGGCGTTTATTCTGGTTGATAGAGGGCAGTATTGTAACAGCTAAGATTCCTCCATATGTACAGTATATAGCACTCATTCAGATTGTCATGGATAGTTGATGATGGACTAAGGTCACCTCATTTAGATCATCTGGTAATGTCTTTGTTTATAAGAATTTGGAATTGATCATTGAATCTTGGGTGCGTGGAGAGAAGTAAAAGATAGAGAGAAAATTTACAAGGGAGAGATCGCTAGCAATTACCTTACATTTTTTGCTAGGTGAATGACAGTGCAGAATTGTGGAGTAAGGAGTGCATGCTTAACCAACCCCAAAACAAGTGTCAAATATTGCAACATGCACAAATATTTGCAACCCCTCCTTTCTGACCATCTCCTCCCCAAGATCTAATGGTACATCCCAGTAGAGATGCAATCAGTGCAGCTATCTGTTTGCCTTTCTGCAGATTTCAATGGTGTCACATATTTGTTTCTCAGATATTCTTGTTCAAATCCTGATACTACCTGGCCAACTATGACATGCTTTTACAGTAATGTCACTGCCTCAGTGAGGGAACAAGTTCACTGTCAGATTGAAAGAGTGGAAGGTATCAAAATATACATATACCAAATGTAAGCTAAATATTATAATTTGAAGTTTGTTACCTTTACTTTGATAATGTCATCACATAGGTGATTTTCGCTCAGTGAAAGACGTATAAATCCCTGAAAATGAAGCAAGAAAACCATTTGAATTGTTTTTAATTTATTAAAATGACAGCTTAATACATTTGTCAGCTCATTTCCCTAGGTTTTTAAGGAATCTAAAAAAATAATAAATCAGTTAAAACTTAATTGAACAGGTCAATAACTGTAAATAAGTCGACAGAAAAACTTGGTGGTGTACTGAGAAATTAAAGTCATGCTCTCTTCAATGATGCAATCATAAAAAGAGTTAACTTCTTGCTTTACTTAAAAAAAAACATGAATGACACACCAGTTTCCATGTCTCAAACAAAATTTCAAAAGTACGTAGAAAGCGGAGGAGACCTGTGTGTGTAGGTGTGTGCGGCCAGAGACCTGATAGTATCACATGTGTAGAACTGCTAGCTCAGCATTGCAGGGCTGTAGTTATTTGGGAAGCGCCCTCCTCCCCCCAACCCAACCCCCCCTCCCGCCATACACTGCCATGCAGAGCTAGTGTCGTACCACTACCAGCATCGTCCGCTCGCACGGCTCGTTAGCCAGACAGGAGTCTTCCACTAAGGGAGCCGTCATTATTTACGGCCTGGGGGGGGGTCGGAGGAATTGCTTTCGAAACTCCAAAATTTCGAGTAACCCCCCCTGCCAACCATGACGTGTTTGAGTAACCCCCCCTCTCTGCTACAGAAAATTTGAGTGACCCCCCTCCCCCCAAAAAAATTGGGAAAGTTAAATATCTATACAGTAAAATGGATTGCTGCTGCGACACGCCCTGTACAGACCCTGATTAAACCCTGTGGTATACCGGTAGGTCTTTGTCGGAAGGAGGTTCCAATTGCTGTGGCAGGGGCTGATGTACAGGTCTGTATCCAGTGCTCTGGTGACATGCAGTTATTCTGTAGGATTTTTTTCAAGAGGGGAAGATGTGGTGCGAAAGCACCACAAGAGACCACATAAGCGGTCGCGGGGGGAGGTCAGGAGGGGGGTGTCCCCCCTCCTGCCATTGGAGCTTTTGAAAAATAGAGGTTAAAATGGTGTTATTTGGTGGCACTTGGGGAGTATTTTTTTCGTATAAAAACTCAAAGGAAAATAAATCTGAGACAGTATTCCAAAACTTATATTTCAGTTCACTGATTTCAACTATATTTTTTGAAACCGAAAAAATAGCGACAGACATATATTTATTCACATTTTATTTATTATTATTTTCCTGCAATAAAAGATGGGTTTGTTGTCAAGGCATTCAACTGGTTTTAAACTTTATAGCATCAGAATAAGCTTGCTTTACACATTTTCCCCTATCGGTAACCTATACAATGTAGAATATAGAAAGCAGATGTTTCTCATTAATGATCAGGCAAGTATATCAATCTTTAATTAGGAAATACTGAAAAATGTACTCAGTCCTAGCCTCTAACATAAGGCTTGCCACGTCGAATAGCTGATCATTCTCGTCTGAAGATCACAATAACGTGAAACACATAGTGTAATGAGATTTTAGTTTCTACTTGAAACCATCTGTATTATGATATATATATATATATATATATATATATATATATATATATATATATATATATATATATATATATATATATATATATTATGTGTGTGTGTGTGTGTGTGTGTACACAAATACTGGGTATGAATTTACATATCTATACTATTATTGTTGTATTAATTCGTAACTCCACTAAATGCTTCAATACATGTCAACAAAATTGAGTAGCCCCCCCCCCTTCTTGTTCTCCACTTTTGAGCAACCCCACCTTTTAGCTTTCGATTTTTTGAGTGACCCCCCCCCCTCAGATTCCTCCGACCCCCAGGCCATAAATAATGACGGCTCCCTAACTACGGGAAGCATCCAGCTGCCTTGCTGCGAATCCGTAGCCTCTACCACTCGGGTAGGTTGGTCATTGGAGTGGTAGTGACTGGTAGGACACGTCAAGGAGTGGCAGGGCTCGTTTTCGCAGCAACCAGCTGCCCGAACAGCAGGCCTTGGCAAGCGAAGATGCACTACCATGCACTTGCTGCGAATCCGTAGCCTCTGCCACTCGGGTAGCTTGGTACCGCTACATTGGTAGCCCTACGAGTATGGCGAGAGTGTCCGGCTTTGGCTACGCCGCCTCCCACCTCCGCCATACAAACGCCTGCGCAAAAAAGTGGAGATTTGCGGTGCCGATCGGGACCGCAGAGATAACGTGTACAAATCAGCAAATTGGTACCCGAAACCTGTGTCGGACGATCCGCGTGAGCACAAGGGATGTTCGGACAGGGTTTGCGATCACAACAATGTCTTCATTTACGTTAAAAACTACGAAAAACTACCCGTAAGCGGTAGATCGGTAGATGTGAGCCGCCATGTTTATTCTCGCTAAGCGAGATTACCCAGCAAACATTGCGCGAAAGCAAAAAGACTGCGAAACTTTTTTTTCATGATATTTTGCGTTTGTCGAAACCGTTTCAGTTCCATGTCTCTCCTTGTATAAGCTTTAAAAATAACATGAAATAAAATAAATCGTTATATGGAAGCTTTTGGCATTTAAGGTATGATATTTTTTCTGACTTTATTGTTGTGGAAATTTCATTGCATCCCAAACATTCCGCTGTTGAGTTTATGTTCAGCATGTTCAGAGAGAAGTGATGATACCAGCAATAAAACTCATTAATTAATTAAAGTCTGGCTTTCTACCAGAGAGGCTAGCACATGAGATTCTGTGGAACAAAACAAACATTCGTGGAGGAGCTGGACATAACATCGCCATGGACTTAGGTACTGAGTTTCTAAACAATGAGTTCAAAGGTAAGAAAAAATGTGTAATTTTCAATACTGAGATGGGAGCCTCTTCTTATGATATGGGTCATGTTAATTATAATATGACACCACACACCGGATCGCTCACTATAGAGTCAGTCAATAGTGGCTAACTCTCTCAATAACGAATCTGGCTTCTCCTCCTCGAGGACGAAGATGACTTCATCACACAACCATGCGGAGGGGATACAAAACAAGAGAGCGACTGATGAAGGAACCCCATTTTTGGTTCCGAAATACCGTTAAGACGAATCACTCAGTCAACAAACTGGTTTACCGGGGACCCAGATCACATGACTAGGGTCAAAGCACTATCGATTCACCGGTGTCTCGCCATGTTTTCCACACAAAATAAATGCAATGATCCTTTTATTCACCATATCGTAATATTAAACAATCTTGGTAGAGCCGATTCGTGGAGTTGCCTTCATTTTCCTTTATATTGTCATAGTTTATCTATTGTGGAAGCTTACTATATCATTAACTGGTAAGATGAACTAAATAGAACAGTTGCACACGTTTTTTGGGTTTGGAACATTTTAGATATTCTGAATTTTTTCATGGTGCAGATCAATGATTGCGATAAAAATCACTTGTACTTTAAAAAAATAGTGGAATAATATCATAGAAGGCAAAGACAATTCTGACAATCTAAGCAATGAGAACAAAAATTTAGTATTCTCAATTTTACCAAAGTATTTTCAGATAATTTGAACGATAATTTACAGCTTTCCATCAAATCTACTCTAAACCAGGAAAACAGCCAAAGGTGATTTTCTTGACATTGTTTGTTAAAAAAGCATTATTTGACTGGCCATCACTGGTTACCGGTAACTTGGTAGTTTTATCAACTTTTGCAGGTACCTTCTAGAACCTCTAAATTTGATGGCAAATTGACAAATGGCCAAAGTGACCAAAACGCTACTCTAACCAAATATTATAGAAAAACTGAAATAGACGTCATTTTCACTATGATATGGTGCATCCATTTACATTCACAGACGTGGTGAAAGACAATCCTGACTTTGATAAACTTAACCTTGTGATAAATGTGAAATATACTGTGCAAAAAACTACATTGACACATATTGATGTACATACTTCAAATTTTTACGTTTATTTCAACATTTGAGACACCTGGAAAAAAATAAAGTGAAAAGACAACAATAAACAAGATATTTTCTGCATTTTGGGATGTACATGAAGAAAAAGTCATTGTACAAGTTAAACATTTGACTACACATAATTGAAAGATATCTTAGGCTAAGATTTGAAGACCCCGACTAGTTCAGGGATTGCATTTGCCATCCCTGAACTATAAGTTGCTATAGTTGTTTGAACTATAAGTTGCTATGGCATAATTGACAGAAAATATGTGCACACTGAAGGTCACAAGAGGAAGGATTTTGACTGTGCAACATACACTTTTTCATAAAAAATGGCTATTTCTGATTACAGCTGCATGTTTGGGAATAAACCACATGAATCTACTTCTAGGATTGGTGAACTTAACATCACTCCCTCCCCTTTCGTTTGGAGTAATTCTCAACAGGGATGGCTTTATGTGTGACCATATCAGTCAGCTTTGTAGGAACGCATATTTCTCTTTGTCAAAAATAGGTAAAGTTCGTAAATTAACGGACAAGCCCACAACAAAGAAACTCATCCACGCATTCATTACCTCCAGGCTTGACTATTGCAACAGTCTGTTTTATGGCATTTCAAATGACCAGTTAAATCATCTGCAGTCTGTTCAGAAGGCGGCAGCCAGCCTAGTCACAGGTACGCGAAAATATGACCACATCACTCCGTTTTAATTGATTGACACTGGCTACCTGTGAAAGCTCGAATACATTTCAAGATTTTACTAACTACTTTAAAGATTGTCAGATGTGATGCACCCCTGTATTTGACTGATTTAATTGACCTATATGTAACGGCAAGAGATTTACGATCTTCTGAGAAATTGCGTGTGACTCCTCAACGGGGCTATTTTAATAAGTCCTACGGTCAGAGAGCATTTTCGGTATGTGCTCCTTTGCTATGGAATGCACTGCCTTCAGAAATTCGTTGCGCCAGAAATATTGCATCTTTTAAACGTTTTTTAAAGATCCACCTTTTTACTAATTTTTTTTCTCTTTAAATCCGTTTATTCATTTCGTTATAAATAATACGATACAAAACAGAGACTCAATTTAACATATACACTAACGAAAGCCAGAGAAGTACTAGGACATAATTCTCAACAAGCCTTCCCATTTTTGTCCGGCAATATCGCTATTATAATTTCGGTTTCGATTTTCATTCTACATACCCATCTTCTTTAAAAAGAGAATATGTGCAGAAGTTCTTAAAGGTGTACAGATTCTTGCTTTGACAAATTAACCATGATTTGTAAATTGAAAACATTGCAATTACAATGACATGGTTGATACAGTTATCAGCATCAAGCTTTCCAACAATCAAGTCTTTAAATGACAAGTCAATTATGATATTTTTACAAATATAAATTAAATCACTAACTTTCTTCCAGAAATGTGTAAGTCGTAGGCAGTCCCAAAACATATGTTTCTGTGTTTCTACAATACCACAAAGCCTACACAAATTACTGTTTGACTTTTCCATTTACACAATTTTCATGATTTGGTAAAATGAAATGTAAAAATTTGTACATGAACACAAAAAGTTGCCTTTCTTTTGTTAAGCCGATAGTTCTTGAAATCCATATTTTCATCCAATCGACATCCAAATTGTATCTTCTGTTCCACATTTCTATGACCCAAGGCTGAATAAATTTCTTGTTGATCAAATGTCTATAATAGTCTTTAACCTTGATTTTATCAACTGGAAAAAGTTGATCACTGTCTTCTGACATTTTGACAAAACAATCTCTAGGTAGTTAAAAACTCTAAATTCACATTTTGTCTAATGTGAACGCCTAAATTTCTTAACTGTGCTTTCCAATAAATTGGAATTGCACTAATTAGTTGAAACATCTCTGAGATCCAATTTCTCCGTACATCAAGTTTCTCGTAGATTGCTTGTATATTAAAGTCTGTTTCGTTTACAAGATCTCTAATGAATATAATTCCAGAATCAACCCAGTTGCGGAAGAATAAGGTTTTACCCTTAAACGTTATGTGTTTGTTACACCACAAAACTTGGTTTAAAATAGACTCTGTATCCGTAATTGGAGTATTTCCTCCACCACATTCATGCCAAGCAAGTATAACATCTCTGTAAAACTTTGGCAAAGTAGCAAAACACTTACAATGCCTTGTCTCTGTGAAATTCATAAGAAATATTACATTGGCTATACCATCCTTGTGTAAGTAATGGAAAGGAATTAATTTCCATGAAGGTAAGTAAATATCTACAGGTTCTGAAATAAGACGATTAACCCAGGATGGCTTTATCCTGGCTGAACACATCGGGTGCATTAATTCCACCTTGGGAAAAATCACCAATGATTGTGCACCGTTTGATTCTATCAACTTTCGAACCCCAGATAAATAAAGCAAATGATCTATCCAGTCTGACAAGAACATCATGAGGAACAGTACAAAGGTTGAAAACATACGTAAGTTTGGAAGCTGCTAAAGACTTTAACACGATTACTTTTCCATATAATGTCAACTTTCTTGTAGCCCACAAGAGATTTTACTAAATTTCACTCGTAATTGCAGGTTTTCAAGTTTTTAACTGTCTTCTTGTATCGTTTTTAACAGTTGTGTACAGCGCACGTTTGTGGAGTGCGTTTTTTTAAGAATTAAATATTATATTATTAAATATTAATACATTCTTGTCAAATCTATGGTCAAACATGGAGCTAAAAAAGAAAGGTTATTTTCATCTTTGTTTCTGGTAACTTCAGAAATTACGCGTTTACAAGACCTGTGCAGATGTTTACTCTGAACTCCAAACATGTAATAGAACAAAAGCCGTTTCCTATTGTGATATACTTTTTTATGGTAAATAAACAAATCTTGGAATAAAAACTAAAATTGTCACTTACCCATCCAATACCAGTTGTGGCACCACAAAACAATCACTTTTCAGTAACCTGTTGGCAGGATCCCACATTTATGATTGCCGGCAACAATATTTACTTATTTAAATACAATGTTACCACATTTGCTAATGAAGCTATGCATATGTTTGACCTTAACTTTTCAGTGCGAGGAATCTTTCCTTAAACCTTGTAAAGTTTTCTGTTTTGACAAGTTGTAACCCCTTTTTAGCATTTCGGATCATGTGTGTTGAAGTAAATTTACCACTGGACAGCAAAGTTTAGATAGTCATTGTTCTTTTGTTTTAAACATCAGCAAAAAAGTTTCGCAGTCTTTTAGCTTTCGCGCAATGTTTGCTGGGTAATCTCGCATAGCGAGAATAAACATGGCGGCTCACATCTACCGATCTACCGCTTACGGGTAGTTTTTCGTAGTTTTTAAGTAAATGAAAACATTGTTGTGATCGCAAACCCTGTCCGAACATCCCTTGTGCTCACGTGGATCGTCCGACACAGGTTTCAGGTACCAATTTGCTGATTTGTACACTTTATCTCTGCGGTCCCGATCGGCACCGCAAATCTCCACTTTTTTGCGCAGGCGTTTGTATGGCGGAGGTGGGAGGCGGCGTAGCCAAAGCCGGACACTCTCGCCATACTCGTAGGGCTAGGTCATTGGAGCAGCAACCATGTACCAGACAGATCTAGCATTAAAACGGCTAGGCAGTAATTTGATTGTAGTATCTACAAGTTAATACTAATTGTTATTGTATGAAGCTTTTCTGTTTGTAAGGAATAGTGACAAACAACATTCCGATATTAATTAAAGAAAGACTGATAAATGATTTGAAGTCTAATAACAGTAATATTTACTTTTGGATTTGTTTCGCGATCGTATGGTCTTCTTTCACAGTCTGACGCTCTGTCGATCTCTGGTTGTGGCTTGTTCAGAAATCGCTGACGACAACGTTCTGAGAGGATATCTGACACTTCCGATGTGTTTTCCATTGCCATTCTTTAACAGGTCAACAGTAATGTGAAAAAAAAACAAGTAAGTATGTACGCTGAGAGGCAGGGCAGCCACACATAAACACGTCTCCTGCATGAACAGCCTGACAACCTGACCTGTGGTCGTTTGTTAAACGTTGTCTAATTGGTCTACTGTGACCTCACCCTTATGTTAATGAAACATTTATCATGATTGGTTGTCTACGACTAAAACAGCCAATAGCATTGACTGTTATAAATCCAACACAACGCGCTTATTTTGAAGTTAGTGGAAGAAGACTGCAAAGCATCACGACCACAGTCAACAGCAGAAATCATAAATAAGTGCGAATATTCACTTGTTTACGTTTTAACAGGTATGACACAATCACCTTTAAGATTTTACAAATTACATTAGGTACACAATCGGCCTGTCAGTTTGAGAGATTCCATCCATAGCACTGCAGTTTGTTATTGCCACAGCACAATGGACGTATCAGAACGAGAGTACGTCACTTGTTTAGCCCTGCGTTACGTACAGGTCTGGTCTGTGTGTTCCCGGCACACAGACCTGTACACAGGGCTGGTCACTTGTTGAACATCGGCCTCGAATTACGGAGCTTGTTTGTTAAAAGTGTGTACGTTGATTTCGATAGTATTAAGCGACCCACGGCAACTTAATTATTATAAAGCAACGGTCTTTCATGATGAAACAACCTGTCTATCTATCCCCGCAGTCGCTTGTGGTTACGTACACAGCAAACGCCTCTCTCTTCAAAATTCTACGGCGGGGCTTCCTCTAAAAAAATTCAACCCCCAATCATCAATACGATCGTTTTTTTTAAGTCCCAGCCCAATCCCAACTGTCATATAGCCAAATATTCATTAGGGATGTACAAACAGAAAAAATAAACTTGTGTTGAGCGGTTCTTGGCGCAGATGTTCGTCACTACCTTTTTAATTTATGATGCATGCTAAATTGCTAGCTCTGCATGGCAGGGCTGTGTTACTAGCTGCAATAATTGTAGCCCCTGGTTGGTGGGGCTTGGGCTTCTGTCGTGCGGCTCGCGCCTTGCCCCTGGTCATGCTGGTTGGGGCAAGGCGCGAGCCGCACGACAGAAGCCCAAGCCCCACCAACCAAGGGCTGCAATTATTGCAGTTAGTGTATTACCGGCGTTATATGGCCCCGGGAGGCCGTAAAACGCCGGTAACACACAGCCCTGCCACAGAGCTAGATGCATGCATATATATGGCTTGATAGATTGTCAGCAGTTGTAGATCGGCCATATTTCTAAGGGCAGTTTCTTAAATTGATTCATTTTAAATGCATCAGTGAACTTTCTTGTTATCAGTTTCATCCGACTTGACTTAATCCAAATCTGCCTGGGTCAATGGTATCCACTGAAGAGCATCTAAAATGATGATCATTAATTGTGAATTCCTGGCTACATTTTGCCAAATGGAATGGTGTCATATATTGATTTTCAGTGATTTTCATGAAAAATAGTTACTTTCCATAGTAGGTTTTGCATAAAATCAAGCATGGTGACCCCCTCTTTTTAATTTATTTATTATTCTAACATGCCAGAATTCAAAACTCCGGAATTTTAAAAGTATAAGCGATCATTTGTGTTGGATCCCACAATATAACACAGTTTCAATGTTTCTGATTCATCTTTTAGCAAACAACAAACATATTTCTCAGCATTTCTGTTGTATAAACTCCAATCTCTTGTTTTAAACCTTATCATATTCAGTATTCAGCTTATCAACACAATCTGTATATGTGTTATGTAAACTTATATTGCTGTCAGTTGCATTTCAGTCTAGCCGTAAATTGAAACGTCAATACATGATATATTGATAAGACTACTGCATATTCATACTCTGGGTTAATGGAAACAAACTTAAAGCATTTCAACATGATTAAAAAAAAATAACTTAAATAAACATGTTGATTAACAATGTAAAATTGAGAAAAAATAGTAAGTTTAATATACCTACCAACATCTAATGTTTACTCTCTATGGACATGTATGCTTTGCAAAATGACAATTACAGGTAGCCATTGTTCCATATAGGAGTGGAAGTAAACTACCAACAGACAAGCAGACAAGAAGATACACTTTTTCTATATACCATAGTCAACGCTATTTTGTGAACCTTGATACACCTAGTGTCACTTTTGGCCATTGTTTATTGATAACTGTCAAGTCTCCTGCTCCTCCATGTGTTTCTGTCGGGCCTGATCTTGTGTACAAGTATATTTCACTGTCATGAATGTCATATGACATAGAACTTTACTCTTCTTCAACTACATCAGAGTCAGAGCTATCTCTGTCACTCTGTCACTGCTGGTATGCAGTGAAAGTGACACTTCCCATAGGCAGTGAGTAGTAGGGCAGTAGCTGTATTAACTTTGATAATTTTGACAATATTTTTGTTCAATTTATACAACTACGTTCTTGTTCTTCCCTACAGTATACTGGCAAACAGAACCTGTGTATGTACTGTGCATTGTATCATTGACAAATGTCAAGGGAGACAGCAAGAAATTGTACTTGATACCTCGCATAAAAATATTGAAAAAAATTACCAACAGGTGCAGCTTCTTTCCTGTTCCAAGGTCTTTTTGTACTTGTAGTTTATCTTATGAAAATTCAATTGCATTCATAAATAGATTTTCTCGAAATTAAAAGTAATGAATTGTGATAAATGGTTCCATTGTTTGTTCAATTATTACTAACGTGAGAACCGTTGGATGACATAAAATATTATTCATTTTCAATTGAATTATCTACCAAACTATGGAATCTGAAACTGTAAAAAAGTACGAAACCAAGATATTTTCAGATCCCCTTTTATATACCTAGAGAAAAAACCTGAAAGTCCCCCTCAACTATCCCAAGATTTTTCAAATCTCCCCTTCACCAATATTAATGAATGCAGCCTAAGCATGATAGAGAGAAAATGTGTAGAATGAGGTTGGTGGAATAATCTATTAAGGTGTACGGATTAAAACTCTCACAGGATGATAATAAAAATTGCAATAAATTTATTTATTATAATTAATGATTTTCTTGTTCATTGTACCCCGGCCACAGACCCTGAGCTCCCTAAGGTGTATGTAACCACTAGCAACAGTTCCTTTCCCAAAAAATGCCCCCTGATTTAAAGGGCTCTCATTTTACAATTACAGCCCTTGGAAAATTCAGAGGTGATTGACATTGTCCAAATTTGTATGCCATACCATCGTGTTTTCACAGATTTGCTAGACAAGATGACGGACTACAAGGAGGAGGGCAAGATTGTGGTCCCTGAAATGGCAAATGCCTTGAAGCAGTTGGAACCAGTAACACTTTTGAAAACAGTGCACCAGCTACTCAAAGAGGTCAATGACCTCTACCAGAAACAGCAAGAAGAAATTAAGTCAAATCTGCAACAGTACATGCAAATAACACAAGACAAGGAGAAAAAAACTGATATCATCAGGAAAGAAATTGAAAATGTTGAAAACGTAGAAAAGTTGGTGAAAGAGAAAACAGAGGAGGAATCGGAACATAACAATAAAGTGTTGCAACAATACGAATATCCTTTACTTATAATCATCAAAGTTATTTGTTTGCTGATTGTTTTAGAATGCTATAGTGAAGATTATGTCAAATTTGTCCCCTGTTTGTTTTTGAATGCTAACTGTTTGTTTATCTGTTTTGTTTTGTTTGTTTGGCTTTATCTTGTGGTTTATACAAAACAAAAAAATGTAAATTCTCTACATCTTTGTATAGAGGACATTCAGTGTCACACACTGAAAGATACCATCCAAGTCAAATTCACTTTTAACAAATTGATTAATGTGTAACATGCAGGAAAACGACATGTTAAAATTCACACCAGTACTCAGTGTCAAAGATAGGCAACAATTAGATACTGGTACACCCACATTGACAACTTTTCATCCGATTTGAATAAATATGATTATAACAATGGCAATTTACACAATAGGTTCAAGTGATCTGACATTAAATTTGGAGATATTTGTTGGTTACTACTAAGATATGTGTTGAAGTTATCACCTTGACCAGCAGAATCACAGCCTACGTAAAAGCTATCAGTGAGAAGATAGACGAAGAGAATGAATTGAAAGCGTACAGAAAACAAGTTACAGAGAACACAACTGATACCCTACCACAGACAAGGTATGTCTAGACAGTACAACACAACACAACTGTTACCCTACCACAGACAAGGTATGTCTAGACAGTACAACACAACACAACTGATACCCTACCACAGACAAGGTATGTCTAGACAGTACAACACAACACAACTGTTACCCTACCACAGACAAGGTATGTCCAGACAGTACAACACAACACAACTGATACCTTACCACAGAAAAGGTATGTCTTGACAGTACAACACAACACAACTGTTACCCTACCACAGACAAGGTATGTCTAGACAGTACAACACAACACAACTGTTACCCTACCACAGACAAGGTATGTCTAGACAGTACAACACAACACAACTGTTACCCTACCACAGACAAGGTATGTCTATACAGTACAACACAACACAACTGATACCCTACCACAGACAAGGTATGTCTAGACAGTACAACACAACACAACTGTTACCCTACCACAGACAAGGTATGTCTAGACAGTACAACACAACACAACTGATACCCTACCACAGACAAGGTATGTCTATACAGTACAACACAACACAACTGATACCCTACCACAGACAAGGTATGTCTTGACAGTACAACTCAACACAACTGTTACCCTACCACAGACAAGGTATGTCTAGACAGTACAACACAACACAACACACCACAGACAAGGTACGTCTAGACAGTAGCAACAACACAATTACCACACAACACAACTGACATTAGCTGAAGTTATGCTATTGCATCTCAAGACGTGACTATATTCTGACCCAAAGAAAACATGATATCAATAGAACAGTTCATCAGACACCTTAACATCATGACCAAATTAACGCCGGGAAATTACTTTTAAACAAAGTTTATTTACAAAAACCAATATTTTATTTGATTTATTTTGTACTGCAAGGCCTGTCTTGGTCAAATCAACAACCTCTCTGTAGCGCCCTCTTTCAGCAGCTTTTCATTTGTTGCCCTCTTGTCTAATCCTTTCAATTCATTTGTTACCCAAGACAGGGTAGAGTAACTCTGAGTTACTCTGTTTGTATACTGCCCTCACGCTATGAAAACTCTTTCTGCAACCATGTGATTAGGAATTATTGAATTTAAGATGTTTTTATCTTTTTCAGATTTAAAGTGAATTTATTTCAGAAGTTACTTGGAGTACAATGGGATTACAATAGTGATCCCAATGAGGTCAAAGGATGTATCCTTTTATAAATCAACACATTTTGGCTTTTTCTTCACATTGACAACTCATCAGCCTTTCTGCATTGATATTCTTACCAGCTTAGTTTGCACACTGTTATAACTTCTCAATTGATTACTTCTCACAGTCTTTCATTGTCAAGTGAAATTGGATTATTGGTTTACTATTACTTTACTGCATGCAGGACAGAGAAACTACAAAGCTGTTGAGACATACATCAATATGCATACATGTTATAATCTGTGATTTTCACATGCTACCTTAGAAGACTTGACTTAGCTACTCTGTAGCCAAGCAAATGATGGCAAATTTGACACTGTGTGACTTAGCTGCTCTGTAGCCAAGCTGCTAAATAATGGCAAAACTGACAGTGTGACTTAACTTAGCTACTCTGTAGCCAAGCAAATGATGGCAAATTTGACACTGTGTGACTTAGCTGCTCTGTAGCGAAGCTGATAAATAATTAAGCAATAAAGCACACCCAGCGACGGTATACCACGAGATTTTAACCAGTTCACGACATATATGCACGAGCGATAGAGAGTGCATATATGAAGTGAACTGGTCACAATCGAGTGGTATACCGTCACTGCCTGGGTGTGATTTATTGCTATTATATCATAACAGTATATTGAAATTCTGGCGTAGAACGTCATAAAAGGAATTTTCCTCAAGCCGATAGCTAGCCCGCATGCCAGCCATGGTATATCTCCAATATACCACAGTTCTTTTGGCGTCTCGACCAATCAGATCGCTGTATTTGCATCATCAATATACTGGTATGATATAATGGCAATTATATCATACCAGTATATTGATGATGCAAATATAGCGATCTGATTTGTCGAGACGCCAAAAGAACTGTGGTATATTCGCGATATACCACGGCTGGCACACGCGCGAGCTCTCGGCAAGAGCCAAAATCGTTCTTTGACGTTCCATGCCAGAATTTCAATATACTGTTATGATATAATAGCAATAAATCACACCCAGAGAAGGTATACCACTCGATTTTGACCAGTTCACTTCATATATGCACTCTCTATCGCTTGTGCATATATGTTGTGAACTGGTTAAAATCTTGTGGTAAACCATCGCTGGGTGTGCTTTATTGCTTAAATATGACCCTATCAGTACGTTCAGACTGACGACTTTGCGTCGGCCCAGGTCCCGACCAGGGCCGGGGCCGACGTAAAAAACCAGTGTGGACACGCTGAGTCGGCCCTGGGCCGACTCAGTTTGGTCCCGGTTAGAAGGGGGGTTCAGGGCCGACTCAGGGCCGACGCAAAATTTGGTCCGACGCAAATCGCCAGTGTGGACACGTTACGTCGGCCCTGGTCCCAGTTGACCAGGCCTCCGCTATGGATCGAAGTTGAACTAGTCACACTATTCGCACAAAACAAACGACGTTTGAAACTAAAGTTTACACCTATCGAAAGTTTTCAATCCTGTCTTTACATTTTAATATCATCCCATGTACGCTGAACTTCCCACCAACCTTTGTTCTGCAAACGAGACCATGTCATTCGATTCCACAGTGCACGTAATAGACTAGAGAGGCATGTCAAAAATGCCGCGCATTGGTTATTTCTCCACCGCGGTCTTATATATACCACATGCTCATCCAATAAATAGTGAAGATCTCTCCGATGATTAAAAGGGTGAGTGGTAGTCATATTTGCCCTTCTTGTGCGTAAAAACACAGGAAAATCATGAACAGTAGAAACAGCGTGTCATATTCAAATGCGCCATTTTGAACTTTGACAGGTCAGAGGTCACAAAGGAAGGTAAAGTTACGTCGGCCCTGATTCTGGTACCGGTAAGTGTGGACACGGACCAAATTTAATCCCAAAAGGACAATTATTTTGCGTCGGCCCAAATTTCAGTTGGGTTGCCAATGTGAACAAGATATATGTGACTGAGCTACTCTGTAGCCAAGTGGATAAATAACGGCAAATATGACATTGTGTGACTTAGCTACTCTGTAGCCAAGCTGATAAACAAAAGCAAATTTGACACTGACTTTAGCTACTCTGTAGCCAAGTGGATAAATATATATAATGGTAAATGTGACACTTCATCATATACCTATGCCCATATCACTTCATCCTAGTGATGTTTAGCATAAAATATCAGCCATGATATTTCACAGTAAACATTGAGACTCACGATAAACGTCATTGGATTTGGAGTGTTCTTGAATTACATTTGCATTTTGATAGTAAACACCGTAAACAAACAAAATGGCTGCCACTCTCCTCCACCTTCAAAGTGATGTCGCTGACGTAAAAATTTAAAGGGCTTTGAGGAACACGGATATTTCGGGTTGCTAAATACAGAAATTACATATTGAGTCTTGTAGTGTTTTCCAATGGTTTTTCTGTTAAAGTTCTTGTGTTTTTTAGATAAGCTCTAGCAATTATCCCGCTGTTTACACAGCTTGGTCTACATCTGAACAGGTAGCGAGCGCGTGGCATGACAGTGATGTCACTCGTGCAACACCTGTTGACATGGCAACTCTCAGTGTAAACAAACAAAATGGCAGCATCTCTCCGTGCCATACAACGATTGAGTGCGATCAAAATCAGGAGAGATTTTAAGCAAAGGACACAGTTTTTGAATGGTTACAATTGTAAAAGCTTGTTGCACCTTAAAAGTTCCTCCAGTGTGACGATTTTTGAATCCTGGTGTCTTTCTTTAAGGGGTTTATTGAGATACGGAGGACTTGCAGCAATGTCATGTGTGATATTGACTTCTTTGTATTAGTCTACCGGTATGAATGAAGCCTTTTCACACAAATATTTCAATATTTATGCGCAAGGCATAATTATGGGCATGGGTATATGATAAATTGGTTATTACCAAATCTTGCCTGTTCCTTATGTCGTATCAACATGAGTGTCATTTGTGCTGCGTCAGACACTCGACTTCATCTCATGTCTGACGTAGCACAAATGACACTCATGCTGATACAACACAGAAACAGGTGATATTGGGTATTAAAGGGGAAGTTCACCAAGGATGATTTTTACATATGTGCTAGCTTGTGGTCACTTACCCGGAAAAGCTATTTTCACCATTTATAACTAGCAAGATTTTATACAAAAACCGATAGAAATAGTACAGGAAAATGCCCATGTAATTTGAATCATGGGAAAAAGCGCCAAGCTTGGAGCTTGTATAATGTGATATGGAAGGGACCGTTTTCCCATGGGTATGGCATTGTCCACTCACCAATGCTTAAACCAGGCTGTGCGTATTTACATAACTTTTGTTTATACTGAGTATCCTTGCATAAACGATGATTCACTTATAATAAACTGTCCTATGTCAGATTTTGTGTTGCTGTCTATTACGGTGTTACTGTGAGTGGACTATGTGTGGGGCCATATCGTCCGGAGATGATTCCTTCCATATAACATTATGCAAGCTCCAAGCTTGGAGCTTTTTCCCATGATTCAAATTACATGGGCAACTTCCTGTACTATTTTTATTTTTATCGTTTTTGTATTGGGAGTTATAAATGGTGAAAATAGTTTTTCCTGGGTAAATGACCACAGAGCTACCACATATGTAAAAATCATCCTTGGTGAACTTCCCCTTTAACCTCTAATTGTCCATCATTGGAACTTGAAGAGTTTTTAGATTTGAAATTTGGCGATAAGTTTACATATCAACATATCAAGTGTCTGAAATTGACTATTTATGGAGATCAAAAACATGATGGGTGAAAATAGCATATTTTATTGCACTTCTTTGATTGACTCGTTGAAATCTGCTGTATTTGACTTAACTATGTGTTTCAGATGTCAGTACCAGACATGATGTGCGTCCATTCTGTTTGAATACGCAACAGAATTCTGAATTCTTCATTGCTAATCATCTATGGGATCTTGTAGAAGCTGCACATAGGGAATAGTGTGCGGAAGATATCATCTATAATTTTCATTATTTAAAGTTTTAACCCTTTGAGCGCCAAAGTCAACTTTCGTCACCTTTATAAAATGTACCACAGTCAAATTTTTTCAGATTTTTGTCAAAATTTTGATGAAAACCTGTAGCCAATGAAATTTGATGTCCGTTTGGTCCAAAAGAATAAAAAAAATTACAGAAAAATTCATTAAAATTGTTAAAATGTTGCACTAAAATTGTGGTTAGAAAAATTACAGCACTCAAAGGGTTAAATATTTGTAACTTACACCTTTCAACATTAACACTTTATCTCATTATTTCTGTGATCCATGTAAATATGATGAATTTCCAACTTAAAAAAAAAATTAACTACGAGCTTTTTGACTTTGTTGTCAGTGAAGTTACATCTTCATAGATTAAATAGGATATTGAAATGGATTTGAATCATGGATGTGTTGAACGAGAATAAGAATTAGATTGTATTATTATGCAAACAAGGACTTGAAGCAGAGCTACAGAATTGTCAGTCTGGCCACAGAGGGTGCCTCTTGAAAGTTGGGGCTGGCCACAGAGGGCGCCTTTTAACAGTTGTCAGGAAATGTCCTTTGCATTAATGTACTGGTAGTTCATACCAAACTATATAATCTATGATTTCAAATTGAAAACTGTAAATTGCTGTTATATTTGTAAGAAATGGTGAATTGGTTTCTAAATTGCTAGCCAAGCCATTTTAGAAAACAAATTTAGTGAAGTAAAATCTCTCCACTCAGCTATGGGTTATTCAGGGCCATGAAGACTAGTGTTATGAATATCATGTCATTAATGTTTTTTTCTGTAAAACTTTAAGTGGAAACTTTGTTTGAAAAGTTTTTTACATTGTTTTATTGGATTGTAGTGACACAAGGAGAGATTACCAAGAAATAAAACCATCACTGCCAGTTTATAGTCGTTTCAATTTTGAATACATGTATATACTTATTTTATCTCTTTTATATCTCCATACAAAGCATATGATCTTTGCAGAGAATGAAATCTAATTGTAGTGTTTATCTAACCATTGGAATAAAAATCTTGCAAAATGAATTTGATGAGTTCACAAAGAATATTCGTAAAGCTCCATAAGCTGTATCTTTTGGCTATTTTTTCAGAACTTTTGTTTTGTGGTTTCCCTACACTTCTGCATTGAATCCCTATACTGTAATTTAATGCCAAGTATTTAGCATATCAACACAACCTATATGAGTATAATCTCCATTGTTATTGTTGAAAATTGTATTCAAGTCCAGACTAGAATTCATTTGTAAACAATAAACAATGATCACTACAGACATACAAGCTGTCTTGACAAAAAGAATACTTGAAATTTCAGCATGACAAACGGATTAGGGTCAGACATGGCAGTTACAATACAGAAGCAAAATACTGAAAAACTTGCCACAAGTTTATGTCCCTTTAATGGAACACATTTTGAAAGTTATCAATCACTCTACAAATCACAGTGTGTATGGATCATTGCAACACCTTGTCATGTCATAACCTATGAAATCCATACCATTGAAGTTACAATATTATTTTGAGCATTTCTTTGTAGATTTATTTACAGACAAGAGTGAATTTTTTTGAGATCGAGCACAATTATTCTATATCTGTTGAAATGCTTTCTGTCCAAGGAAATGGTCACCGAGTATTGTGACCTCTTTTTGTTGTTTCTGTTTCTTGAAATTTTGACACTTATACCCATGCAGAGTTGCCGCCAGGACGTGCCCTTGTGTATCCTCAAATATGAAACCATTGTCCCCATTCTCATGTACTGCTGGTCACCTCAGGCACACTGATGACAAGTCCACTGTGTAGGCTGTTGTCTGCATGTAATATCAGTCTCTGACGATGACCTTAGTTTTGCATGATTATTTTGAGGCTTTTATTTTGGTACTTTTGGAGCTGTGATGAGAAGCAATCAAAACACTACACTTGATATTATAACTTGCTTGTAGTCTGACTGAGCTCTGATTTGCAGCAGATACGGAACACTGCTACTGCTACAATTACTTACCTGAAATTGAAGTATAGAGACATGGTCCTGGTAGCTTAAATTGTGTTTGTTGAAACCAATTTGGCGCAAAGTAATACAAAATTTCACTGACAACTGACGCATATAACTTGCTTGTAGTCTGACTGACCCAAAAATGTGCAAAATGTCTCCAAAATAACCTTTAGTGGGACACAGCATCCTCTGGTTTAAAATCCCTGGTTGTAACACTGCCTGTGGATGAATCCTTACAGACATTTCTCATTGGTTGACATCAGTTGAAGTGCTCACGTCTGAGCAGTGCCAGTGGCTGGACTTCCAAACATAATTGTCACTGATGCAGTGACTTAACAAAATAATCTGGGTCTGTTTCACATGTGGTATTGAAAGACTCTAAACTGATGATAATGTATGATTTACCTCAAATAATGAGGCAAAACAAGGACTTGATAGTAAATTGCATTGTGGGATTGAAGGCGATACCGAAGGATTCAAATTGCTAAGCAACGGTTGCTAAGGGGAATTTCCAAAATCAATCAAAATGCAAAGTTTTCATGGTTTTCTTTGCATAATAAAGATTTACAGAACCATATGATTCCAAAAGACGCGGGTTCGTCGCGCGATTGGTCAGTGACGTCACACATATACAAATTTTCACAGCTCTACTTTAAAACGTTTCAGCTCCTACAAATTTGCACCAAATTTTCCAAAATTTCAGAATGTAACACATGAGATACCTGTTTAGAGCCCCTAGCATGGATTAGGTTATCTGTTCAAGTGCAAACTATTTTTGAACAGGAAAATATCTACTGTGTCATTTTGTGAAATTTTGAAGGTTTTTACGGCGATATCTCATAAACGGTCCGGAATTTTTAGAAACGCATGCTTATCTATATTCTCATGTATGACTTTAATAATCCTACCAAAAGTCAGCTAAATTGGTTTACAATTGAGAGAGTTGAAAGATTTTGAGCATTTTCAAAATACCAGGAGTCGAAAATCCACAGAAAACAACGGAACGGTAAGATTTAGCACGTGCAAAAATGCACGTTTGAAACGTTGCCAGCGATAGCAACCAACGTGCGCTTTGAATCATTCGGTATCGCCTTAAAGTTGTTTGTTTGACAATGACTGGGTGGTAAATTGCATTGTGGGACTGAAGTTGTGTTGACAAGGACTGGGTAGTAAATTGCATTGTGGGACTGAAGTTGTGTTGACAATGACTGGGTAGTAAATTGCATTGTGGGACTGAAGTTGTCTATGGTGGCAATGACTGGGTAGTAAATTGCATTGTGGGATTGAAGTTGTTTATGGTGGCAATGACTGGGTAGTAAATTGCATTGTGGGATTGAAGTTGTCTATGGTGGCAATGACTGGGTAGTAAATTGCATTGTGAGATTGAAGTTGTCTATGGTGGCAATGACTGGGTAGTAAATTGCATTGTGAGATTGAAGTTTGTTTTGACAGTGACTGGATAGTAAATTGCATTTTGGGATTGAAGTTTGTTTTGACAGTGACTGGGTAGTGAATTGCATTTTGGGATTGAAGTTTGTTTTGACAGTGACTGGGTAGTAAATTGCATTTTGGGATTGAAGTTTGTTTTGACAGTGACTGGGTAGTGAATTGCATTTTGGGATTGAAGTTTGTTTTGACAGTGACTGGGTAGTGAATTGCATTTTGGGATTGAAGTTTGTTTTGACAGTGACTAAGTAGTAAATTGCATTTTGGGATTGAAGTTTGCTTTGACGTGACTGGGTAGTAAATTGCATTTTGAGATTGAAGTTGTTTATGCTGGCAATGACTGGGTAGTAAATTGAATTGTGGGATTGAAGTTGTTTATGCTGGCAATGACTGGGTAGTAAATTGCATTGTCAGATTGAAGTTGTTTATGGTGACAATGACTGGATAGTAAATTGCATTGTGGAATTGAAGTTGTTTATGGTGGCAATGATTGGGTAGTAAATTGCATTGTGGGATTGAAGTTGTCTATGGTGGCAATGACTGGGTAGTAAATTGCATTGTGAGATTGAAGTTGTTTATGGTGGCAATGACTGGGTAGTAAATTGCATTGTGGGATTGAAGTTGTCTATGGTGGCAATGACTGGGTAGTAAATTGTATTGTGGGATTGAAGTTGTCTATGGTGGCAATGACTGGGTAGTAAATTGAATTGTGGGATTGAAGTTGTCTATGGTGGCAATGACTGGGTAGTAAATTGAATTGTGGATTGAAGTCTATGGTGGCAATGACTGGGTAGTAAATTGCATTGTGGGATTGAAGTTGTGTTTATGGTGGCAATGACTGGGTAGTAAATTGCATTGTGGGATTGAAGTTGTCTATGGTGGCAATGACTGGTAGTAAATTGCATTGTGGGATTGAAGTTGTCTATGGTGGCAATGACTGGGTAGTAAATTGCATTGTGGGATTGAAGTTGTCTATGGTGGCAATGACTGGGTAGTAAATTGCATTGTGAGATTGAAGTTGTTTATTGTGGCAATAACTGGGTAGTAATTGCATTGTGGGATTGAAGTTGTCTATGGTGGCAATGACTGGGTAGTAAATTGCATTGTGGGATTGAAGTTGTCTATGGTGGCAATGACTGGGTAGTAAATTGCATTGTGGGATTGAAGTTGTCTATGATGGCAATGACTGGGTAGTAAATTGCATTGTGGGATTGAAGTTGTTTATGGTGGCAATGACTGGGTAGTAAATTGCATTGTGGGATTGAAGTTGTTTATGGTGGCAATGACTGGGTAGTAAATTGCATTGTGGGATTGAAGTTGTTTATGCTGACAATGACTGGGTAG
Source organism: Ptychodera flava (assembly GCF_041260155.1). Classification (NCBI taxonomy): domain Eukaryota; kingdom Metazoa; phylum Hemichordata; class Enteropneusta; family Ptychoderidae; genus Ptychodera; species Ptychodera flava. The sequence continues at coordinate 61,065,288 of NC_091928.1, forward strand.
TAAATTGCATTGTGAGATTGAAGTTGTTTATGGTGGCAATGACTGGGTAGTAAATTGCATTGTGAGATTGAAGTTGTTTATGGTGGCAATGACTGGGTAGTAAATTGCATTGTGGAATTGAAGTTGTCTATGGTGGCAATGACTGGGTAGTAAATTGCATTGTGGAATTGAAGTTGTCTATGGTGGCAATGACTGGGTAGTAAATTGCATTGTGGAATTGAAGTTGTCTATGGTGGCAATGACTTGGTAGTAAATCATCAAAATAAAACTCAATTCATACCTGTCACATTCAGAGTAACCTGTCACACTCGGAAGTACATGGTCAAACACAGAAGTAACTTGTTATACTCAGTTCATAATATTTATAGTTACTAGTTACTTCTAACTAGTAACTATAACTCATACTCATTTGTAACCTGTCACATTTCATACCCGTCACATTCAGAAGTAACTTGTCACATTTAGTTCATAACCAACACACTAAGTAGTAACTTTTCACACTTAGTTCAAAACTCTCATATACTCATTTGAGAGTACTATACTGTAAATCATGCCTTATTAGCTAGCATGCATACCTTTGTAACAATTTCAGCTAGAGTCAAGGGTTTGCTACTGTAAGATTCATCCAATTCAAACAGTTCCCCCACATTAACAATGGTCAATGTATGTTTAGCTTAATTCAGAACTATTTCAATTCAAATGCCCATATGGCGAAGATAAAATTCAAGTAGTCCAAAGGGTTTCACAGTACATGCTGAAATTAATACACAGGAAATACTGGTTTCACACTGACATAAAAATAAAGACAAAATGGAAATACTGGTTTCACACTGACATAAAAATAAAGACCAAATCCATGTCTTATTAGAAACATTATAAAACTTTATTAAGGATCTAAAGTTTGAAATAGGCTGTAATTGATTTGGGAATACTACTGGAAAATGTCAAACAAAGTCCCATCACTCAATCCTTGTAAGGAAATCTGGTTGTCAAGGCAACCAATATGATATTTTCAAGTTGATGCTCACTTTATCACAGTAGGTATCCCTAACTTACACAAAATAAGCAGAGTTGGCATTCACTAGTATTAATAAGGAGGTTGTGAGTGCAAAGTAACTACAGTATTGGTACTGTAACTAGCTGTAACCATGCCAACCTCACTATGGAAACCACTGGATGACTACCTTGGAGGACATGACCTTTTAAATATTATACAAAGCTAACACAACAACCTACCACTTGATATATTGCACATCTTAACTCTTGTGGAAACAAAGTTAAAAAATATAATCCCAGTGTTGTATTTTGGCAAGTAGAAAGAGTTCCTAAACAGAAAATGATGAAAGATTTGAAAACTGATTTTGACCCAGACATTTTTAAAAATGATAAAAATTCAATAAATACAACTAATGAGGATACCTCAATTACATAAAATTACCAACAACTTAGGGATTTCATATTTACATTTCACCTTATTTATACTAAATTTATACTAAATTCATGAAATGCTGCTCCACAGAGGTTGCCATGGTAATAGTAACAATGTTATGGAAAGGTTGCCCATGTAACTAGAACATTTCTCTTCTAGTTGCAATGGGAACCAAAATGCTCCCAACTGAGGTTGGCATGGTAACATGATGATGACACTATCTATATGCTAATTTTTCTAAACTACACTAGAGAACATCAGAATTCAAGTTAGAGTTCAAAGGTCATTGAGGAGGAGACTATATTGAAGATGTTTGACCCCAAACAACAGTCTAATGCTTACCATCAAATCTTTCATAAATAATTGGATATTTACAAAAAATGCATTACTTTTATTTACACTCGGTTGGGATTGACAAGGGGATTGCTTTCATTAAAAAATGAAATGGGAATCCAAAGTGGTTTACAATATCCCCTATCTTGGATATTTTTATACAATTCACTACATAGTGGACTTCAACATTCCAGTATTGATGATAATATCTAATTATCCTAGGTCTTTTAATTAACTATCAGTGTAAGGACCATATACAATAGATTACATAAGAATTCTACATGTACTAAAAAGATGCAATATCTTTCAACAGCTTTGCATAATTTTTTTTTCTTTTTCAGTAATTTTACAATATTTTCATTTTTAATATTTGTAAGAGCAATACACCTTGATTAGAATATTTGCACCGTTGCTAACCAGATATTGGAAAGAGAATTACTATTTGATGAATTACAGGTATTTACAAGCATTAAGAAAGTTGAGACAAGACTCAAATAACATTCCATTGTCAAAGATTCTACCGATAAATGTGAAATTTGGTTTGAAACATGATCACATTGTATGCTTCAAGCTCATATATATCTAGATTCCACAGCTTTGCTACAATGGTGACGGCAAGGCTTTCATCATATCAATAATTCCAACTATATTATTTACCTATCATGCTTTGAGTTTTGACTCCCATGATTCTACCATGTACCTACAATGCTTTGATTCCCATGATTCTACCATGTACCTACAATGAATTGATTCCCATGATCCTACCATTTACCCACAATGCTTTGATTTCCATGATTCTACCGTATACCTACAATGCTTTGACTCCCATGATTCTACCATTTACCCACAATGCTTTGATTTTCATGATTCTACGGTATACCTACAATGCTTTGGCTCCCATGATTCTACCATTTACCCACAATGCTTTGACTCTTAATATGCCGCCTGACTCCCTCTATTCATTGACTACTCATGATTCTTACTTTGTACTGGTGCATACCCATAATGCACTGCAACACTACCACTTTGCTATAAGGTTGCATGATAACATATCTAGTAAGCGCAGCATAAGTTAGGCAGAATGACAACTGAATTCTAAATTTGTAAGACCTGGATTCTGGTGAAAATAAAACCAGAGATAATAAAGAATAAACTGAGGTAGCCATTGTCTTACTCCTCCTTGTACTCAAACTTTGCATGCAAATATTAGATCCACTTCTATCTTCCCTGCCTTCAGCATTTACAGTTATAAATAAATTAGACAACACACAGACTAAAACATCCTATTTTTACACTTTTGTCAAAAGACTATCACCTGCCACTCTAGGCGATGCAGTTTTACTGTAAGAAAGTTCTGCACAGCAACAGAAAAAAAATAAATAAATAGAATAAGTATGGTAAGAACAATAAATTTGACTGATAAGAGATAAAACAAAGCCATTGGCAGAAACAATAGCTACACAAGAATTTATAAATGACACATTGAAAACATTGTGACTATTGTAATGGATTGTCATGAAGCAGAAAATAACAATGCAGCTGACAGAATAAATATGATGACAAAACAAAAAAAACAATCAATAAACTGTTTATTATTGCTTGTCAAAGTGGTGTTTGCCCTGATTTAGTAACAGTTGCTCAACGTACACATCAACAATGTCATCTTCCTACAAAACCAACACACATTTCAAATTCACATTATGGCAACATTTTTGCTACTCAAACAAATCTCCTCTTTAAAATGTTTTTGAGACAGTGCATTGAGGCCAGTTCATCATTTCCTTCAAGACACTTCATTATCTCCTTCAAGAGACTTCATATCTCCTTAAGGATGGATCCAATCTAAGTCTCTCTTGTCACCTCTCTTCATCTTTGGCTTGTTACCTTGTGTTAGTTCCATCCCTAGGTGAGACTTTTGAAGTCTGCTCCCTTAGGTTAGTCTTTTGAAATATGTTTTCATACAGGACTTCCTAAACAATCCTTCTTACACATTGTCAGTGTTCAGTCAGATTGCCACATGGTAGTATCCTCCTTTCATACTTGTCCTGCAATACCTAGCAAAGAACAGTAATTTCAACATTAACGACGACAGGCTTTTCATGATAATCAAGCCCCCTCCTCAAATCACCTTATATATATATATGCATATATATATATATATATATATATATATATATATATATATATATATATATATATATATATAATATATATATATATATGCATTTTTACTGGGTCCAAAGAACATCAATTAAAACAATATGAAGTTTAAACGTTTTGGAGTTGCCGTCATAATCTCTCAAAAAGCTTTCTTTTGAATTTAGGCAAGGATCTTGCACAATCATACCGGTATATTTCTCTTTATAACAATGGAATAGACTGCATGAAAGACTAGAGTGATAACCTATCATTTCAAATAAAGCATACATACAATCATACATACAATACTTTAAAAATTTTCCGAGTTCATCTAAACCATTACCAAAAGCCACACACAGCTATTTAAACACACATATATAGTACCTGTGATGATACTTCAATAAAGTCATTGTCAATGACATAGTCCCCGCCAAATATAAATTTGTCTATGTACAACAGTAAAAGTGTATAAATGTGATTGTAAATGTGATTGTAAATGCAATTTCCAAGTCCAGAAATGCCAAATAGGCAAAAGTGGTGACATATCCTGAATATGCCTTGTATTCATTTCAACAAATGGGATCATAACATCGAATTACACAAATGGTTGTCCAGGATGCTAGGTCACATACAATCTTTAATAACTATTTGATTATGGTCAAAGTGTACTGAAATGGGTTGACTTTAAGGTTCCCGTGGCATGCTGGCAAGAGAAAATTTGTTTTGGCAAGATCAGGTTTTGTAGAGGATAACGGTAGTAGTGAAATAGTCCCAGGATAGAAATTGAGGCAAGTATCTTGCGAGTGAGTTTTCGAAATCATGCAAGTAAAGTGGTTGTAACAGGGCGCTATCACATGTAATCTTGCAAGACTAGCTGTATTCAACAACAACAGTGTTCTGTTGTGATGAAAAATACTATGTCATTTACAACATAATGCAATCAAAGCATTAAAAAATTCAGAAAATGGCTGCCTGGCGGTCATATTAGATTGTATTGTGAAGAAATTTGACATGTATATGAAAGTCATAGAGTGTTGTCGTTGTGCCAAGTTTAAAGACATTTACCAAGGCATGTCTTAGTAATGGCTCTCGATACTAAAATAAAATCCAAGAAAATTGCTCCCTGGCAGCCATATTGGATCATATCATGAAGAAATATGATATGCATATGTAATTCATAGTGTGTTGTTCTTGTGCTCAGTTTAAATTACCTTTGTCAAGGCATGTCTTGGCAATGGCTTTGGACATTACAAAAAATACTGCCTGGCGGCCATATTGGATTATATCATGAAGAAATTTGTTATGTAAGTAGTCAAGTGTTCTCCTTGTGCCATGTAAAATAAATTTGCCAAGGTATGATTTAGTAATGGCTCTGGACATTAAAAGTTGGCAAGAAAATGGCCACCTGGCAGCCATGTCGGATGGTATCATAAAAACATTTGACATGCTCATAGAGTACTGTCCTTGTGCCTAGTAAGAAATTTGTCAAGGCATTTGTTAGTAATGGCTCTGGACTTAATATTGCAAGAAAATGGCCACATGGTGGCCATTTGATTCCATTATGAAGACATTTAACATGCCTAGTATGTTGTCCTTGTGCCAAGTCTAAAGAAATCCTTGTTCAAAGTATGAAAACAATTGCTTCAGGCATGTCTGAGATATCTGCATGGACGGACGGACAAAGCACAATTTATAAGTCCCCTGGACTTTGTACGCGAGGACTAACAGAGGAAAATCTTTCAATCTAAACAAGTAATCGTTGATGACACAGTCCCCACTTGTTAATGGGTACTTTGATTACAGGTCCTCAGAGAGGATAGAGTCCTCTTCATTAGGTCTGTGATAAAAATACTTTTGAATGAATTCGCTTGATACATGTCTGAGTTGTAGTTCAGGACATGAAAAAATCGTAATAAAATGGCCACACGGTGGCCATATTGGATCGTATCACAAAACAAATAAATGTGCATATGTATGACATAGGTTAATGTCCTTGTAGCAAATTTGATTAAAATTAAAATTTGATTAAAATTGGTTGAGATATGCCTGAGTTATGGCTTGTACATGAAAAAATCATAACAAAATGGCCTCACAGTGGCCATATTGGATCGTATCACAAAACAAATTGATGTGCATAGCTATGACATTGGTCAATGTCCTTGGACCAAATTTGAATAAAATTAGTTGAAACATGCCTTAGTTATGGCTCTGTACATGAAAAAATCGTAATAAAATGGCCGCCTGGCAGCCATATTGGATCATTTCACCAAAAAAATTGACATGCATATCTATGACATTGGTCAATGTCCTTGTACCAACTTTGAATAAAATCAGTTGAAACATGCCTAAGTTATGGCTCTGTACATGAAAAAATTGTAATAAAATGGCCGCCTGGCAGCCATATTGGATCGTATCACAAAACAAATCGACGTGCATCTGTATGACATATGAATTAATCCTTGTACCAAGTTTGAATGAAATCGCTCCAGGCATCTCTGAGATATCTGCGTGAACGGACGGACGGACGGACTGATGCACGCACGCACGCACACACACACGGACGGACATGACCAAACCTATAAGTCCCCCCGGACCATGTCCATGGGGACTAATAAATATTTTCTTATATTAGTTTAAGTTAAACATATCAATATCAAGGACTAACATGTTGAGTGAGATACCTGATTTGAGATTCTTCATCCAATGTTGTAAATAAGCTGTATCATTGACTTGATTTAATCTGATGGATGTCTGTAGGCTGATGTAATAACACGTATGATGGGATTCACAACGGACTCAGACATCTCAGCTAACACTGGAATTGCATCTCAGGCTGTCACTGTAGAAGTCATTTACAATACCTTGGATTACACTTGATTTGAAAGTCTCCTTTGACAATATTTGGTATTTAGCTCCTAAAGGTAAATTTGTCTTCAATGATTCTGATGCACTGATATTTGCAGGCTGGCTTGATGAAAATTATCAGGAAATATCCATGGTGATCTCGAATACTGTAGATGGTCTGACCAATCATGTAGATTGTACATCAATAAAGCAATAGACTGATGGCTCGGACTGTATCAATTCATGTAGATTGTACATCAATGAAGCAATAGACAGATGGACTGGATCAATTCATGCAGAATGCGCATCAATGCAGCAATAGACTGATGGACTGTATCAATATAGGTAGACTTTTTTCTATGAGGCTACAGGTCACTGTCATTTAATGTTACTCCAATGATGAGATGTGCAATATGTAGATGATCTTCACTGAAGGTGTCGTGTGCAGTGATTGGTTGTATGACTTCCATCTTAATGTCAATAAATTATTCTTGGACTGCGATTATCAGTTTTCCATGCACAATGAAGTAATGGATATTTTGGCTTGTTCAAACATTCATGTTGTCATATGGATCTTCAAAAGCTCACTGTCACAAAAATCATGGCAACTAAATAAAGGTTCAGGTAATGTTATGCTTATCATTGATCAGTTCCATGACACTAATGATAAATAGCTTCGTGCGTAGATCAAATTATAAATGTCATTTGTGAATAATAGAACACATAATTATGTACAACATTGATAATGTCATTAAATGCTTCTCAGGTAATGAGCTGTGGACTATACAGAGTTAAATGTCAGCCAATGATTCTTGATAATGACCTACTACAATTATGTAGATGGCTGGTGTAATGGATTCTGTACATGGTCAGATGGTCTGGGCAATGAATCCTGTAGATGGCCTGGGCAATGAAACCTGTAGATGGTCTGGGCAATGAAACCTGTAGATGGCCTGGGCAATGAACCCTGTAGATGAATCCTGTAGATGGTCTGGGCAATGAAACCTGTAGATGGTCTGGGCAATGAATCCTGTAGATGGTCTGGGCAATGAACCCTGTAGATGAATCCTGTAGATGGTCTGGGCAATGAACCTGTAGATGGCCTGGGCAATGAACCCTGTAGATGAATCCTGTAGATGGTCTGGGCAATGAAACCTGTAGATGGTCTGGGCAATGAATCCTGTAGATGGTCTGGGCAATGAACCCTGTAGATGGTCTAGGCAATGAATCCTGTGGATGGTCTGGGCAATGAATCCTGTAGATGGTCTGGGCAATGAATCCTGTGGATGGTCTGGGCAATGAATCCTGTAGATGGTCTGGGCAATGAATCCTGTAGATGGTCTGGGCAATGAATCCTGTAGATGGTCTGGGCAATGAACCCTGTAGATGGTCTGGGCAATGATGGATCAGCTGCACACCAACATCACTAATGTCACTTTACATTACCATAGCATAGAAACTGATGAACTTTGCATTAATGGTGAGCTATGTCTATGTAGAAGTGAATAAATGCAAGTAAATGTCTTGTGGGCAAGGAAAAGCTAGGTATCACATAGAGCAACGTCACAAAATCTTGCTTCTCCGACGATGAGCTGTGCGCTTTGCAAATAAATGTCCCTAAATGAACCTAAGCTGCATACAGGTGGATTAATTCCATCAAATGTCATCAGGTTCAGATGAGCTGCCATTGGTTCAATGTCACCAAATGTCTTTTGGGTTATGATGAGCTGTTCCATGTTCCATGATAATTTTATCAGATGTGGATCACTATGATGAGCTGTGCACCACATATCCCAGTGTCATGTTTTCTTTGCTAATTATGAGATGACTGCCGCATGGATCTGTGTCAATAAAAGCTTCTTGGGCAAGCTTGAGGTATACACTAAGTGTATCAATGTCACAAATTATTTCTTTGTAAATGAACCACACACCATTTGACCCAATTATGTAATCAAGTATTTCTTGGTCAAGGATGAGCTGTACTTTACACAAATGTTGTTACACATGTTTCTGTGAAAATGGCTGGATTAATGTCACAAAATGTTTCTTGGGCAATGAACTGCATTGATCATTGTATTGTTGTATCAATGGCAAGGATGAGCTGTATATCAAACAATCACTATCCCTAAATGGTTTGTGAGCATTGAGATGGGCATTACATAGATCCACATGTCATTGATTGTCATGAACTGCACATCAGATGATGAACGTCACTAAATGTTTCTTTGGCAATGGGTTGGATACCACATACATCAATGCCACATAATGTTCTTGGGCAATGAGTTGGTTACCACATACATCCATGGAACTGACTGTTTCTTGGGCAATGAGTTGGTTACCACATACATCCATGGAACTGACTGTTTCTTGGACAATGAGTTGGATACAACATACATCAATGTCACCAAATGCTTCTTGGACAATGAGTTGGATACCATGTACATCAATGCCACTTAATGTTTCTAAGGCAATGAGTTGGTTACCTCACATATGTTACTAAATGTTTCTTGGACAACAAGTTGGATACCACATACATCAATGTTACTTAATGTTAAAAAAAGTAATGAACTCGATACTATGTGTGTCTCTTGGGAAATGATATAGGAGTTATTTGACACAAAGTCACCCAATATGCCTTGGATAACAATATGAAAAATCTTATTAATTGTTAGTTTGATACTGTTGAGATGAATAGAATGACTTTCTATCACACTCAATGTATCTTGGGGAATGCACCACATATATATTTGCCATTCAATCCAGACTGAATCATCATGGGTTGCACTGTATGTTGAGTATATAGTGTAAAAGAGGTTTTGTAAAAATGGACTGTATATATTCAATTAATGTTGCTAACTTTGACCTAATGTCGATGAGAGCAAGTGATAAGCGATTCTGCAAAATCACTGGAACCTGAATATCATAGTGGGAAACTTCCAATTGCAAGTTTCAATTTCATGTTGAAAGATGTAACTGCTGCTTGTTTTACTACAATTAATGTTGGCTATCATAGTCAAATTTCATAGAATGTGTTTTTTCATATGGAAACTTATCAATAACCTATCACAAAACACCAGTAACCATATCTGACACATTGATTCATTATGGCAGTGATAGTTTGGCTGAATTCTTGTCATACAGTCAGAATATGGTAAACAATCACAGAGTCCAGATCAACCATTTCACCAATGTGGTTTGGTTCAAACGTATTGTTATGTTTGGCAATTGTAAACAGGGAAAAGGGTGAACTTATTGAAGTTTTTTCTGTAGCGTGGAAAAAAGAAGTTTTGTCTCATACACTTTGGATCCTTTCCAATATGAAGCAAACCAACCTTTTCCAGCTGAAAAAATGCAATTTACATGTTGAATGAATAAGCATATTTGGTGGGTCTTTTTATCTATTTCATAACCCTCTGTAAATCTGGTGGGCAGATTTATAATAACAAGTTTTGTGGCAGTTGTTCAGCTGTATTCAACATAAAAATGAAAAATCCTTGCTTAAGTACCAAGTACTGGTGGCTGATAATTGTATTTGTTGTTAACTACCAACAATCCAAACTAACAACCCTATTATTATTAATGAATGTGGTATCCATAACTTATATTTTCCATTTTGTTGATTATTGGTTTTATTTTTCTGGAATTAATGGCAAACATTGAAAGACAATGCTGAGCGACAACAATATTCAGGCTGACTGCATTCAGGTTACGAACATCACTTCAAGGTGCTGACAATATGTTGGTTGAATTTGAACTGCTTGAGTTGAAACTCAGAGCCTCATTGTTGGCATTACATTTTACACTATTACAGCTTGCTTCACTTAGAGAGGTTCACTGACAGCTATTTATCTGGGATCATCACAGATGGCATTTAATAAAATTCTTCTCTATCAGTAGCCAGTGTGGATATTCACGGCCAGTAAACAGAGTGGGACAATCACTACTGGTGTTTGGTACATCACAGAATGTCACTGCTCATGTTAAGTTGTAACTTGACTTTCACTTGATAACTGTCACTTCTGGTGTTCAATTGGAGAATGAAATTGATTGTGTTCAGTTGGTGAGCATCACTGTGGGTCTTCAGTTGGTGACCTGGACTGTGGATATTTTGGTGACTGCTTGTGTTGGTGCAGTTGGTGACTGTGACTGTCACTGTCCAGTTGGTGACTGTTCCTGCCAGTTTTCAGTTGGTGACTGTTCCTGCCAGTTTTCAGTTGGTGACTGTTCCTGCCAGTTTTCAGTTGGTGACTGTGACTGTCACTGTCCAGTTGGTGACTGTTCAGTTGGTGACTGTCACTGTCCAGTTGGTGACTGTTCAGTTGGTGACTGTCACTGTCCAGTTGGTGACTGTTCCTGCCAGTTTTCAGTTGGTGACTGCCTCTGTTAGTGTTCAGTTGGTGACTGTTCAGTTGGTGACTGTTCAGTTGGTGACTGCCTCTGTTAGTGTTCAGTTGGTGACTGTTCAGTTGGTGACTGTCTCTGTCAGTGTTCAGTTGGTGACTGTTCAGTTGGTGACTGTCTCTGTCAGTGTTCAGTTGGTGACTGCCTCTGCCAGTTTTCAGTTGGTGACTGTCCCTGCCAGTTTTCACTTGGTGACGGTCACTTTGGATGTTATGTCTCTAACTGTCGTTGTTGTGACCTGTAATTCTAACTCTGTGCTTGCATGGTTTTCTGTTGATGGCAGTTTTACTTGAGATATTTCTTCAAATACGGAGAATTCTGCAAGTATAACACATGAAAAGTTGTTTTTTAGAGTGATTCACTTATTAAGGCATGCTTGAATTTCTTCATAAACAGAAATTCACAGTGACTACAATATCTCAATATCAACTCTACACAGACAAAACAATTCTTTGGATACAACTCCCTAGTTGCTTTGTACTTGATGTAGATATGACTAAATAGGTTCCAAAATGTTTTGCTTCAAACATTTCCTGAGAAATCTACAAAACTATAAGTAATACTTCATACATGCTTCAATGGTCTTATAGAGTATTAAGTGCAAAGTGCATTGGTTAATATTGCAAGTACTCTGCATGCAAACAAGTTTAGAGATATTTAACATACTCTACAGGGAAAATCATGATGCTCTTTCCATTTCTTAAGTATCATCAAATTGAAACCTTTCAACTTAGTGATTTTCAATGAAGTCTAAATGTTTTATACAAATCAGTGTTTGAGAACATTTACTGTAAGGGGTAGATTGTTTCAATTTTCATTTTGGTGTTTTTTTTTTAAATAAGTACTGCCACACACTGTGACTCATAAAATGCAAAAGTAAAAATAATCACATTTTTTGTATATAAAGCTATTACTTAAAAAAATAATGTACACTGTAAATATTTTACAATATTCACAATTTAGTATTTCTAATCAAAAACATAAAAATAAAGATATGAACTTCGTGTAAAGATTAAGACCATTTCACATCTCTTTCTCCTTGAAAGAAATAACCTTTGTGTGCAGTTACAAAATAGTATCGTCACATCATGTTGAATAGGAAAGCTTTATGCTAAAGATTATACATCATAGACATTGGAGGGGGGATTATACATCATAGACATTGGAGGGGGATTATACATCATAGACAGTGGAGGGGGATTATAAATCATATACAGTGGTGGGGGATTATACATCATAGACAGTGGAGGGGGGATTATACATCATAGACAGTGGAGGGGGATTATACATCATAGACAGTGACAGTGGTGGGGGGATTATACATCATAGACAGTGACAGTGGAGGGGGATTATCATAGACAGTGGAGGGGGATTATACATCATAGACAGTGGAGGGGGGATTATACACTATAGACAGTGGAGAGGGAAGATTAATTTATACACCATACACAGTGGCATGAGACAATTATACACCAATGGAGGGGAGGGGAGGATTATACAACATAGACAATGGAGGGAGATTATATACCATAGATGGTGGAGGGGTCTGTGCCCCCACCCTAAACCAATATATGATTACGCACATCAAGGTTAGAAACAAATATAACTATATTGGAATATAGTTTCACTGATCCAGTATATTGACACAATAATGACACATGATATATCATTACTCTACACCATACTACATTGTACGGTACTTGACCAGACTACACTAGATTCTGTATTGCGTTCCATTACACTACACCACACCACACTATTCTGTATTGCGTTCCATTACACTACACCACACCACACCACACTATACTGTATTGCGTTCCATTACACTACACCACACCACACCACACTATACTGCATTAGACTAGACAAGATTAAATTCTGCATAGCATTTAATTAAACTACACAACACTGCATAACAGAAGGTGCTGCACTGCACTAGCTATGTGTATAGCATTGCATGTATATGCAGACTACACTAAAGTCAGATTGCACAACACACATAACTATCTACTTGCTCAAGTCCATTCACTGGCAATTGTTATTGAATTATTGAGCAAAAACAACAGTCAATAAAAGGTACTCTCATATTTACTACTGCAAACATAAACATGAATACCTCTGACCCAGCAGGGAAGTCATAGGGTAGCTAGATAAGGCCACAGGTCATAGGTCAGCTACATAAGGTCACAGGTCAACTAGAATACTGGAAGGTCACAGCTAACAGATTCAAAGAAGATCTGTGGAGAGAGACTCCTTTGGACTGAGCACAGTGAACTACAGACAACTACACACAGAATAGAGGTTACATTGATACCTCAGAAAAAGGAAAGTGGTAGAATCAATATTAGTACAATTCAAAGTGCATTCAAAGAAGGCCAGGATGAAGACATTTTTGGTATAAGCAGAAAGTCGGGGCATGTGGTAAGATGATATAAATTCTATTCATCTGAAATAAAATGCTCTAATTTCACTTTCTCCAACATATACAAAGAAAGAATGTGATACTGTAATTTCCTGCAGTATCCTTCCTTGGCAATGGGCTAGTGGTATGTGAAAATCAACGGAGTCACCTATGGTGATAGCCTAATAAATGGTGTTCCCTGCAGAATCTATGATGATAGCCTAATATATGGTTATCCCCTTTAAACTGTATATGATGATGGTCTTGCCTGTGATAATCCCTCAGTATCTATGATAATGTGATCATCCATGCATTATCTATGCTGATATCCTAACCAGCAATAATTACACGTGTAGCCTGGCATGTAGGTATCCCTGAAATCTATCTATGGTGATAGCCTAGTATATTGTGGCAATGCCTGTGGTATCTATGGTGCTAGCTAAGCATGTGGTAATCCCTGTGGTATCTATGGTAACAGCCAAGCATGTGGTTACCCCTGTGATATCTAAAGTGATAGCCAAGCATGTGGTTACCCCTGTGATATCTAAAGTGATAGCCAATCATGTGGTGATAACTGTGATATCTAAAGTGATAACCAATCATGTGGTCACGTGATAACTGAGATATCTAAAGTGATAACCAATCATGTGGTAATCCCTGTGGTATCTATGGTAACAGCCAAGCATGTGGTTACCCCTGTGATATCTAAAGTGATAGCCAATCATGTGGTGATCCCTGCAGCATTACAATCCCTGCAGTATATATGGTGATAGAACAGTGTGACTGGACTATTTATGATAATAGGAAAGTGTGTTGTTACGACTGTGGGTGAATCTTTGGTAACTACCATATGTGTTAGAATGGCAGTAGCACTATGTTTTCAAGCAAGACTGTTGTTCTGTTTTCATATCTGCGCTGAATGGATGCATGGTTGTTATAGCAGCAGCATTCATGGGGATAGCCCAATGTGTAGCCATGCCTGGGGTTGCTATTGTGATAGGGTACAGCACATACTGGAACGCCTGTTGTTTCTATGGTGACAGTCAAGAGTGTTGCTGTGTTCCTTGTAGCCTTGGTATTGTAACCAAGAATCTTGCCATTCTTATAGTGCTACATGGTGATTACAGCTGATGTACCGTAAAATTCCCAATTGAGGCCGCACCTCTAATTGAAGCCGCATCCTGACTTTGAAACATTGTCTTGGCTCATTGTTTGCCCATTTTGGGTTTTTGAATTGTACCATTATAGAAGCCGCACCCCTTCTCTGAGCCCATCATGAAACAATGCATGCTGAAATTCACACCAGCTGGCTTGCATCGCGTCATTGACTTGTGCTAATGATTGACAGGTGTCTTTCTTACAGAAAAAATACACAAAAAAAGTTCCTTTTTAACACTACTACCATTGTGCATTTTGTCATTGATAGTAACAAAAGTACAAACAATGCCCCATGTATCGGCACGTTTGTGTGTATGTTTGAACACGGCCGAAGTTTTTGTCAGTGTGGTAAACACTGCCATAGTCAATTACCTGATGCAACAATTTTGAAGCAACGGTGTTTGTGTACAAGTTAAAATAGTTGAGAGATTGAGATACCATGTTTCAAATACGTAGTTTTCATTCAATACCCACGTACCCTTACCGATGCCTGACGTACAACACCACCACCTGCATCATATTGACATAATGAACTACCTATACTGTTCTGAATGACCATGGTGGGTGCATATAAGCTTGTACACGTTCCGTTTTTGATCATGAGAAAATAAATTTGACCACCAAACAGTTGACAAATACATGCCAGTAAAGTTACCAAAGGTCATTCACTTGCCTTTATTGCACTATCCGAGTATGAGCCACCGGTTCGGCAACACAAGTAAATCTGTAAATCAGGGGACCCGTCTGCCATGGACGCTTAATTTATGCTAATTTTATGCCAGATTTTTTTCAACACCATTTGATCTTCTATCGCTTTCAAAATCGACCGTACACGTCCAAAGAAATTGATTGTACAATCTCCGAATACAGCAGTGACATTTTTTGTGAAATTTCAGCGTCCAAAAACCCCTAAACTTGAAACAAAGACATCATGCATGCTGGTCAACATGGCCGACCTTAGTGAGACTATTCTATTTAGGGGACGGGGGTCAGCAGGGTCAGAGAATCAAGAAAGTACTGGAAAAACGTGTCATTTTCCTTACGATTATGTCAAGGGAACTCCAGTTTCCCATTGTTTTAACATCTTTAATAGTTTCCTTATTATCTAAAAGGAATTTTACCAAGTTTAAACGACCAAATTCACTCTCCTAACGTTTCTATATTGGAGTTACACTAGGGTAGGGGCTTTTTATGCGGGTAATTTATTCACGCAGAATTCATTGGTACTAATTTGCATAACAATAGCGATTGCCCCTGCAATGCTTGGTGAGCATTGAGAAAAATATCGAAACACAGGAAATGTACGTAATTGAAGCCGCACCGGGACTTCAGTGCGTGATCCCAGGGGTCCCTCAAAAATGTTTCTAATACAAGCCGCGGCTTCAATTGGGAATTTTACGGTAGTCTGAATGCTGAGGGTATAGTGCAAACTTTCACTACTGAAAGTTTATAGCATACAATATATTATTACATGCCTCGTATATCGAACGTCGCGCGCTCCAAAGGATTCAATGGTAACTCGCCGATGACGTCGCGGGCCGCATAGTCATCACTGGACTGAAAGTGAACCGGAACTATTTTCAACTTGAAAACTTTTGGATGCAGAAGTCTGAAATTTCAAGTTTTGCACGGAAAATCCGGTTTTTGGAAAATTTCGCATAAAAATATTGATAAACCGCATAACAGTAGTTTAAATATATCAATGCGCAATTCAATGATGAAAATCGTTCTATTTTTAACGTTTTTCGTCTAAAATGAAAATAAAGCATTTGACTATAATTTGCCAATAAACGTAAATATTTTTGGTGCAAACTGAGTAAGAGAGGCATGTAATAAAAACATTATAGCCCACACATGGGACTATGTACCCTCGGGGCAAGAGACCATTTGCCCTCCTTACGTCGGGCAAATGGTCACCTGCCCTCGGGCACATAGTCCCATGTTTGGGCTATAATACATAATATTGTATGTGTATCAGCACCATGGTCCATCAAAGTAAATTAATTACAGTATGTATTAATCAAACACTTTTAAGAATTTTATGTCATGTTCTGACTGCTGTCCAGGGACAATTGAAATGTAATAAGAAAATTTATTTTTGTTTGACAGACAAATTTTGCATGTTACTACTCAAAGGCATTTCGTAGTAATGGCGGAGTGTATGTCTGTCTTTGTCTCTTGTAATGCAACCTTGTATGAAGGCATACATTTCAATTTGTACTGGCAGTATACACTACCATTAGTATCAAAATGATAATATATGGTTGTACCGTAGCAGATTGTGACAGAAATTACCATTGGCATCAACACTACTATATCATTATTTATATAACAAGTCATCGTTGATGACACAGTCCCCACTTATTAATGGGTATTTGATTACAGGTCCTCAGAGAGGATAGAGTCCTCTTCATTAGGTCTGTGATAAAAATACTTTTGAATGAATTCGCTTGATACATGTCTGAGTTATGGTTCAGGACATGAAAAAATCGTAACAAAATGGTTGCACAGTGGCCATATTGGATCACATCACAAAACAAATTGATGTGCATAGCTATGACATTGGTCGATGTCCTTGTACCAACTTTGAATAAAATCGGTTGAAACATGCGGATATGCCTGAGAAATGGCTCTGTACATGAAAAAATCGTAATAAAATGGCCGCCTGGCGGCCATATTGGATCGTATCACAAAACAGATTGACGTGCATATGTATGACATAGGTCAATGTCCTTGTACCAACTTTGAATAAAATCGGTTGAAACGTGCCTGAGTTATGGCTCTGTACATGAAAAAATACCGTCAATGACGCTGTACCTTCTCTAATGTGTGGCCAGGTCAGGTATTGGTGTTGGCATGGAGTTGTTGGTAAATAGTTGATGATGTAGGGGCATGAGGTGGGATATGGACCCAAAGAACCCAAAAGATGATTAAATACATCAATCAAAAAATTATAAGCTACAGTATAAACTGCCTAAAGATAGTTCAATGTGGAAAAAAGTTAAACAATTCAGAAATAAGAATAAACAGTCCAAAATAGTAATGACGCACTTCCTTACTGACCTGAGTGCATGTGAAATACACAACCTGGCATCTGTAAATTAAATGTATACCAAGTGATCATTTCCAGTCACTTTTAACTGTTTTTAATGGATTTTCCAAAGAGTCCTGTGGAAATGATGAAAAACGCTCATCTGGTCTTGTGTTTGTATAACCTCATGGCTGATAATTGTCATAGTATTGAAAAAAAATTGAAAGTGAAGAAATTACTGTTTTTAATAGGCATATTTTCCTTGAAATACATGACCGTGTAAAGAATATATGCTAAAAGTGTTTGAGAGTAAATTTCTTTTCAAAAAATAATTTAATTTGTGACCAAAGGATTTTTATTCTTTGAGTTTACAAATTCAAACATTGCAATTTGTTCAATCATCTTGTGCAGTGCAAAATTTATAAAATGACTGAAAACAAAAAAAATTGGCAGAATTACAGTCTTTGTGATGTAAAATTATGGGTTGACATCACGATAACTGTTAATCTGTTTGAAGTAATAATATACTATAATTTAAAAAAGAAAAATTCATGCAGAAACGGTAAAATATATTGTCAGCAATGTAGTGTTAATTTTGACTTTACATCAAAATATGCCTTTGCTGGATACCAAATATATAGGGCGAAATATCAGCCATGTTCAGCAAAATCCACACAACAGCATTGATCCTTTTCTAATTTGATTTGATTTGCTTATGTTATCCTTGTATGACGGTCAGTACAATATGGAACTTGAACACAACACAGTGAATAAGTATGCTGTAAATCAGGGTTTTACATGACGCGCATTTCTGCGTCCTTTACGCATAAAACCGGACGCAGGACCCCTCAAAAACTAAACCACGCGTCCCTTGGGACGCAGCAATATCTGTTGCTGGTGTACACCTTGCGAAGCTGCTGAACACGTAAAAACACATCCCAGTAAACCTTACCGACCCCGTACTTAACCCTTAAAGTGCCGCGTCGGTTTATAAACCGACACGGCATTCTCGCTCTCAGCGCCACGTCGGTATATAAACCGACAGTGATTGCGTTCTATGCTTATGCCTAACTTAGCTATGCATTGCCGAACTCAGCCAGAAGGAGGGTATTCCTGACCCTTTGAACCCAGTTTAGTACCATATAAGGACTAAAATAATGACATCATGCAGCCTAACGATCGAAAATTCCAGTAATTTATGCGAACTTTCTTCAAAAGAGGTCAGCGGTTTTCATGAATATTTAATCAGGTCTGCAGTTTCACCCGTACGCGGATACGGCCACAGTGCACTGAACGAAACACGTACGTACGTTTTGAAAGCTTTACCATGCCGTAGACACGGAAGACAACTATATTATGCCAAGCTACTGCCCTCTGGGTGATAGAAATGATAGATTTACAGTTTTTTTGAGAATATTTTATGGAAAAATGACGCGATTTGGTGACCAATCGATCGCGATAGTGAACTTCGAACGTATCGGCGGCCAAGATGGCGGCACTGTGTGATGCCTAACTCTCGACATGGAACCCGAGGTTAAGGTTTTCGAAGTCCAAAACATGCAAGATTGAGAAATTTGTAAGGATTCGGTTAAATTGAAGTGTATTTTGTGAATTTTCAAGCGTTTGACTGCCAAAAAGCCCCTTTAAACTGTTGATATTTGACCTCCGGCCGTCCTGAAGCGAGACGGCCATAACAGTCGACCCGGTTTGTAAATGAAATGTAGTTGTTCTGAACTGTTGACATTGCGAGACATTTCCTACGTGTTACGCATTTTTTTAACTGAAATAAACCGGACATGAAACTTTTTTCTCGATACTTAGTGGTTTCTTTCCATTTTGTGGCGGATTTTGTGGCGTGCTTGTCAAAAAATGTGATCAAACTTGGCGAACGGATTGACTAGTATGTATGGTAGTACGAGTCCGTGACTCGATAAGCCACAGATAGTTACACACGCGTACGTGAATTAAACTAATGTAAGTTGGGTCAAACACCAAAATTAATCGATAAAAAGGTTAGTGAAATGTGTTTTTGTCTTCAACTCTTCATTATAGTTATACAGGCGGTTCAAACTATACAGAGTCAGTTGAATATGCCCTATAGTTGTGTGCATGTGTTGCACAATAGTTACCCCTCCATGTACAATATGGAACCTTGTTGTCTCTGTGTATGCAAATTAATACTAATTGAACACAGTGAAGACCATGGCATTGATAAACTATAAAACATTTTTGTGAAATAAATTGGGACCCCCATATTTTGATGTAGGACTCCCATTTTCTAACACCAGGAGTCCAGGGACTCTCAAAAGTTAAAAGAGATGTAAAACCCTGTGTAAATGAAATGGTGTGGCTGCATCCACATGCAGCAATAGGAGTGCCTTTGTCTCTCACCCCTCATTTCCAACCTGTCCCATCCCTGAAAAAATAGTTTGGTCTTATATTTATAATGTTAATAATTTCTGTATTTGTTAAAATATGCGCATCTCAAAAACTTTTGATCATAAACATTTTCATTGCTTTTTATAGCTGACCAATCAGTTAACCTGTTTATTTTGAATATTTGCGCATTTTTCCTCAGTATTTGACATTTTCTGAATACCTTCTTATTCAGTTTGTCATTTTCTAAAAGTTTAAATGCTCCATTGTGTGGTCAAGCTTTCCACAAGCATCAAATGTGGTACTTCATATAGGAGGGTCTGCCTCTAGAGGGCGGGCATCATGAACACTCCTGTGTTTGTTGGTTAATTCCTCCACGTAAACTTCTGATTGTACTGTAAACATTGAACATGGCCGACGTCCGATTTTCCTGTCTAAAACTTTCACTCATTTTCGTTCATATGACTCTGAAACTCCAGGAAACGATTGGGAAGAAAGGGTTATCTTGAAATATTGAGGTACTCGCCGATATTTTGCAAAATTAAATGAGAAAAAATGCAAGGAAAATGCCGACAGGCTTACCAATGACAGTTTTCAGACTCGGAGGCATATGATCATCTCTGCAGATTATGCAACAGGCCCAGATCACGTGAGGCCATGAGGGGATATCACGCAACTCAGTACCAAACACTAGCGCTCACAGAGTGAGCAAACACAAAGTGAGTACCCCTAACGTCAGCTCAGTAGTCTGTAATACAGTAGATTGTAGTCAACTAAGAAACCTTGGAGAAAGGCTTAACACTGTGGCTATGCCGCTAAGACCCTTTTGATTTTTGTCATAGCTCAAAATCGTTCTCCCACACCTCAACCTGAGCCATGAACACCCCCACCAGTTTATGATATGACCCATCACAATGGCATGACGTCCACGGATCTTGACAGACGGAAGTCTTGACAGACGGAAGTTCTTGACAGCAGCATATTGGTTTTCAACTCTAATACCTTCTCTGTCTATAAATAGACACGAGAAGGTAAAAATAATAAAATGGCCGCCATTTTGGATCGTATCACAAAACAAATTGACGTGCATATCTATGACATTGGTCAATGTCCTTGTACCAACTTTGAATGAAATCGGTTGGAACATGCCTGAGTAATGGCTCTGTACATGAAAAAATCGTAATAAAATGGCCGCCTGGCGGCCATATTGGATCATATCACAAAACAAATTGACGTGCATATCTATGATGATGGTCAATGTCCTTGTACCAACTTTGAATAAAATCGGTTGGAACATGCCTGAGTTATGGCTCTGTACATGAAAAAATCGTAATAAAATGGCCGCCTGGCGGCCATATTGGATCATATCACAAAACAAATTGACGTGCATCTGTATGACATATGAAGTAATCCTTGTACCAAGTTTGAATGAAATCGCTCCAGGCATCTCTGAGATATCTGCGTGAACGGACGGACGGACGGACACACGCACGGACGGACGCACGCACGGACATGACCAAACCTATAAGTCCCCCCGGACGGTGTCCGTGGGGACTAATAAATCAGTACAACCCTGATACAGCGATGGTAATATTCATTTGGTGCCAAGTTAGTCATAAATGTGTTCAGCAGGTGATAGAGAATTTCAAGATCACTTTGATTTTCAAGAAAAACTTCAGTATTTCACTAAATTTTAAGATAGATTTTTACTTAAATGCAGATACTAAAGCTCATGAGTTTGTTCCAGACTTTTGACAAACAACTCCTTTATTTTGAATCAATGACTAAATCAGACCCCTTCATTGAGTACATATGCACTGATTAATGACAACAATTTGAATCAATGACTGAATCAGACCCCTTCATTGAGTACATATGCACTGATTAATGACAACAATTTGAATCAATGACTGAATCAGACCCCTTCATTGAGTACATATGCACTGATTAATGACAACAATTTGAATCAATGACTGAATCAGACCCCTTCATTGAGTACATATGCACTGATTAATGACAACAATTTGAAACAATGACTGAATCAGACCCCTTCATTGAGTACATATGCACTGATTAATGACAACAATTTGAATCAATGACTGAATCAGACCCCTTCATTGAGTACATATGCACTGATTAATGACAACAATTTGAATCAATGACTGAATCAGACCCCTTCATTGAGTACATATGCACTGATTGATGACAACAATTTGAAACAATGACTGAATCAGACGCCTTCATTGAGTACATAATGCAAGATTAATGACTTCACTTTAGAATCAATGACTGAATCACACCCTTCATAGAGTAGGTTCCTTTGAGGCTGTTTGCTCAGCTAGTTAAATCTCATGATAATGCTACGGATCACGTTACGGGCCGTCATTTTGCACTGTCATGTGATCTCCACACACTCGCTTTCTTTTGTCAAAAAGACAGCCCACATGGTGAGGAATTTGCCTCGGGAGGCAAAAAATATCAAACATATTGGATATTTTGCTCAATTGCTCGCGAAGATAAAAACTTACAAAAAATGCCCACACATGAGAGCAAACAGCCTCAAATGAAATTTTGCTCAGCTGATTTCTCTGTGTAGCACGCTTTATGTACTGATTGAGCCCAACAATTTGAATCAATGACTGAAACTAACTCTTCATAGAGTACACAATGCAGTGACTAACGCTAAAATTGTGAATCAATGAATGAATCCGACCCATCATGGAGTACATAATAAAAGTACTGATTTAATGCTGACAATATGAATTAATAACTGAATGACAACAATTTGAATCAATGACAACCACACCCTTCAAGTAATGCAATGATCAATGCCAAAAATTTGAATCAATGATATAATCATGACTCTTCATAGATTACATAATGCACTGATTAATGACAACAATTTGAATCAATGACAACCATACCCTTCATGTAATGCACTTATCAATGCCAAAAAATTTGAATCAATGATTTAATCATGACTCTTCATAGATTACAAAATGCACTGATTAATGACCAAAAATGTGAATCAATGACGATCATACCCTTCATGTAATGCACTGATCAAAGCCAAAAATTTGAATCAATGACTGAATCAGATCTTCATAGATTACATAATGAACTGATTAATGACAACAATTTGAATTACTGACAATCACACCCTTCATGTAATGCACCGATCAAAGCCAAAAATTTGAATCAATGACTGAATCAGACTCTTCATAGATAACATAATGCACCGATTAATGACAAAAATTTTAATGAGTGAATCAGACCCATCATTGAGAATATATAATGTGCTGACTAATGCTGACAATGTGAATCAATGTCTATTATGAAAATATCAATGCGATATATGGGGCAGCTGTCAAAGGTTAACAAACTATTCATGTTTGAATATATATAGCATCAGTATAATGACATGAGAGATATTCTTCAATTTATCTCTGACACAGCAGGTTTCTTCTACATATTTGTCACGTTGCCATATTTATGAGAAAAACGAATCATGTCCCCACTGTGCATTACTGAGAAATAACCTACGGACTTTTATTGTTGAATAAGTTGATTAGATCAAATGGTTTCATCAAATGCTCAGTTACACTGGATTTCATTGACACTGTAATAAATATTATGCATGGATCTGTATTGCATTGGTAATACATACACTGAATGCCGTCACCTGAAGTGTTTCCTTAAAGTTTTTCTGTATTTATACTTCAATAGAGATGTGTTTAATGATGAACAATGAATTTACTCACTCACCATTGATGTCTTCCAAGCTGTCTTATTCCTGAATCAAGACAAAGATTCTTTACCAACCTACAGTAATAATAATAATAATAACAATATGAATAATCAAATATATGTCATAGTATGATGTAATCCTTCTCTTGCAGCATGTAACAGTTCATAATCACAAGATGTAATTTTGTTGAACATATTTTGAATCTTTGATGAACTTATGAATCAAACTATCTTCAATAGATTTGATTCGGTTTGATCCCATCTGTTCTAAACCTATAAACTGTCCAAATACAGATTTTTGTTTTTGAAGTACCAACATAGCAGTTTATTTGCAGCAACTGTCAATTTTTCATTTCTCATATATTATAAGATTTCATGGCAACACATGACACTTTCCTGGAATTCTTCTGGTGACAAAGCTTCATATCAACAACAATAACATAATTATATTACCACATTATTATCATTCGTCTTCTTATTATTATTATCATTATCATAGAACACAGGCCTTGTGATCACATCTACATGTTCTTGACATTTGGAAGGCACTGTCACATATTATTTAAATAAGGGAAGCTTTCATTACAGAACATACTTTCACTTGACTCCCTGACTGTTGTTATCTATAGAAAGAACCTTCACATGTCTGCCTGACTGTGGTCACAAAAACCCTTCCTATAGCCTCTATATGTTGTCACGGCAAAATCCTTTTTAAATAGCCCCTACCTGTTGTCATGACAAAATCCTTTACATAGCCCCTATATGTTGTCATGACAAAATCCATTACATAGCCCCTATATGTTGTCATGACAAAATCCTTCACATAGCCCCTATATGTTGTCATGACAAAATCCTTCACATACCCCCTATATGTTGTCATGACAAAATCCTTTACATACCCCCTATATGTTGTCATGACAAAATCCTTTACATAGCCCCTATATGTTGTCATGACAAAATCCTTTACATAGCCCCTATATGTTGTCATGACAAAATGACTGTGTCACAAAGCAAATCTTCATGCTTTAAAGGTCTGGTGAAATGCCCATGTTGCAAAATCACAGAAATACAGTTGATGGTCTATAAAACAGTCACATTCATTTCTTTTTTCGTTTAGCGCGCGTGATTATGAAATATGGCAAAAGAAAAATGCGATGTGGGCGTGTTCGCCGAGCCTCTCCAGTCGACTTTTTTCGGCTTTCCGAAGTTTGCCCGACGCCGTATCTCATAACGGGAAGTAAGGTATTTCACACCTCCGTAATCTCCCCACGGGGGGTGTTACTTCTAGGTTTTCCGCTTACATGATCCGGACAGTGTCCTATGGGGAGACGTTGTTATTTTAGTGGCTGTGACAGCGGCAAGAACGTAACGGCTCAACTGTAAACTTTTTCGAGTTCCCGTCAAATGCCGAGTGTTTGAACCAATGTGCTTGTCTATTCTGGTTCGTACGATCGGCCACGGTCCCTCAGCCTGCCTCGCTACACGCTACAAAATTGGGACCGCGATGCAAATCAACTGCATGAACACCAACACTGAACGTTGTGACTGCCATTAAACGAAAAACAACACGGAACGTAGAGATCGCGATATAAATACCCGGTACAAATCATGGAGCACAGTCCCTCTGCTCTGGACTGTGCGCATGGAGGCCATTAAAATGAAGAACAATAGGTAATACCGGACCACGAGGACCGCAATGCAAATCGACCGCAACATGGATAAAATGCACAACACGGAACCGCCAACCGCAATGCATATCAACTGCAACATCGAACCTTGTGGCCTCGATTAAAATTCGTATGTCTGCTATGTAGGCCTATAGCAAAAGTTTCAATTCTCGTGAGCGGGCGTTCCTATGCCTGCAGTACAGTAGACAAAGTGACGTCAAATTTGTCGCGAGGGCTCGATTGCGTGCGTCGAAGTTTCAATTCTCGCGAGAGCCATTTAAGCATGCTGTGGACTAGACTACATAACGTCAAATCTCTCGCGAGACTTGGCTCGATTGCAAATACGTACGACGAAAGATTGTGACGCAATACGGAAGTAGATACAGTTTTGCGAATCGCCGAGAGAGAAGCCAGATCAACAAAAGACTACAAACAGCCACGTTTTTTCTTTAATTTGCCATATCTTTTGAACAAAAATCAGTTTCGCCACTGTGGCAAATAAGGATCTTTTTTTTTCGCCACTTCGGATTTCAATTCGCATTGACGAACGTGGCGAATAGGCAGCGCGAACAGTGTTTTGTTAGCGGATACCGGGCAGAGATAAGGTGGCGTGGGACCGCTATTCGATGTAAATGAACACAACTGTGACGTCACAGACGGCCAACCTTGACTCCCGCTGAGGGCGTGACCTTGGTGTCGCAAAATGACCTGATGAAAGCCGCGCATAGAAATATCAAAAAAATTAACACTTGCGCGTACTTTTAGGTTGCAATTTTGTTGCGAGTGTAATAGTATTGCCCCCCTGGAAGATATTCGGTCTCAAGAACAGGACCATTTCACCAGACCTTTAAAAAACTGCAGAAACCTTTGAATTTCCTCTTACTATGATGACAAACTGCGTAAATTTGATGCCTCCATATGCAGCATTTAGTTTTACTTATGCCAAAGTAATTTCTTATATTCATTTTTAACATTGACATTTTTGAATTTAGTACATGAAATCATTATCACAATAACTAGGGTATACATGACCTGAGTGACAATTCTTAATGCTGCTGTTATGACTACTCTGGACAAGGCAGCTTTGAAATGTCACCATGGCAACAATATCTGAGAGGCCCAAACACTTAATCTGATCAACAAATAGGAAGACATAAACATGTTGGGTAAAAGGTATACATATAGCTGCAGATGCAAGGAAACTGAAACACTATACTGAAGCAGTACTGAATTGAAATGACTATGTGTATGATAATAAACATACAGATTGGAAACATGAACAGTAAATAATTCATTGCTTTACTCTGCTGATAAGCCTACGTGATGGTACTGTTGAACATACAGCTTGTTTGACACATACTGAATTGTATATAGCAGAATTCATTGACTAAAACATACCAGTACTGTCTCTCTGGGCATGAAAACACACGATAAAGGCGCCACTTACAGTGCACATGAAAAAAAAATTCAACTTATCAAAGTTCATTAATTTAGGGGCAACATCAAAAGTTCAATATAATAAATCTAACTTAATTGCTTAAGTTTGGCCTCAGACCCCCCCCCCCCCCCCCCCTTCTAACTTAACTGACCTAAAATTGAAAAACATTGCGGACTCATACCCTGTAAGCTTACTAATTCTTTCAAACGACGTACCAATGTACCATTGAATTATATGAAAATTGAAAACCATTATAAAGTAACACAAATTCGGGTGACTGGATCGGTTTTAGCGTACGAAAGCAGCCTTGAAATCGTAAATTTGCCAAAAAGACGTTAAATCGTTTTTGACTGCACAGAAATTAATTTGGCCCAAAACCCCCCACCCCCAAACTTAAGCAATTAAGTTTTTTTTTCAAACATCGATCTTTTGACGTTGCCCCTTATGCATGGCTAATTCCCTGAACTAAATTGTCTACACTAGCTAAGAGTGTATACACAAGGTACAGTCACTGAGTAAGTTGAAAAGATACTCTGTATTCAACGAATGACAAACAGATACCCTTAATATTGAATTCAACTTTTCACCCTTTGAAATGTATTGCATTAGATTTAATGAAAATAATATCAAGTGACCAATCAGCTGATAGCTCAGCGGTGATTTATCAAGGAAAACAAAGCGTAAATTAATGGATTCTGTTTGGTTCTTGATATCTACAAAGTACCCTAAGTCATGTTTGTGATACAAAGTTAAAAACTGACAGTAATTTCATGACAATGTGACTGAAAAAGAACTCTATCAATGAATAAATGACTGAAAATAAAAAATGAAGACAACATCAACTGCTGAGTATGAAAGCTTTCATGTGACTGGTTTTTCAAGAAAAAGGAAATGATGAAAGTGAAAATCTGAAAACTTGAGAAAGAAACTTACGTGGAAATATACAATTCAGGCAGATCAGAAGTAAATTTGAAACCTGTTTTACGAGTAGTTTTGAAGACTTTTATAAAAACATAACAATAACATTCTGCAGAATTTACATACAAATATGTAATTCAATTATAATTTGCATGGATCTGTATGACAGCATCCCTATGAATCTATAAATCAAATTTGCAATCTTTCATTAAGACTGGTATCAAAGGAGTTGAATATTAATTTACCAATGCATTACTTCTTTGTAATTTGAATAAACCTTAAGTGGCAATCCTAGGAAGCTTTGAGAAAGGTCTCAAAGTACTGTAGATGGACAGCAGTTTCAGAAAACAAGATTTTTGGTGAAAAAAGTGGAAAA
Source organism: Ptychodera flava (assembly GCF_041260155.1). Lineage (NCBI taxonomy): Eukaryota > Metazoa > Hemichordata > Enteropneusta > Ptychoderidae > Ptychodera > Ptychodera flava. The sequence continues at coordinate 61,093,546 of NC_091928.1, forward strand.
ATTTAGGAAAAAATTTAGGTGATGTTCAAATCTGAATAAGCGCAGTCTTAGGAACTTACGTATACAATTGGCAGTTGTTACTAGACAGCAATATAAGAGAAGAAAAGGATTTGACTAAAAATGACAAAATTAATACAAAAATTACACTTAAACAACTTGAACAACTCTGATCATCTATAAAAAAAGCAATCTAAACATGTAAGTTTTCTGACCAGCCATTTCAGATGAGTGCAAACTTTACAGACATTATTTTTAACATGACAAGCAAATAAGGACTGTTAGGCTATCTATTTAAGCCCCATGTCACTGATAGCAGAGCTAAAAAAGGCAGCATTTGTGGCATGTCTCTCATGCTGGCAAAGTTGAATTGCTAAATAGAGGAAGAACAGATATACAGTGACCTGCTGAAGAATATGTACATTTGAAATGGAGATTAATGACCAGTCTGCTGGACTTAATTCCAAAGAGTCTATCAAGTCTAAAGTGACAAACCCACGATTAGAAAAAATAGACTGTGACATCCACTGACTCTGTGGAAAGTGAAATTTATAGTCATGTCACACAGTTTAGATATTTACTGCACAGCTTAGGTGATTCAAGAATCTCAGTTTACCATAAGACATTCTGACTTCTGAAAGTAACACGAGATATTTCAAATGACAGTTAAGTACTGACCATATCTCTTGATCTTGCACAAGAATATAAATATCTGCAGTGTCAATGTCACTGTTCCAAGTCAATGCCTACTGTGTCATAGTCAATATCAGTGATTCCAATCACTATCTGAAGTGTCAATGTCACTGTTAGCAGTCCAAGTCAATGCCTACTGTGTCATACAGTGTCAAAGTCAATATCAGTGTTCCAAATCACTGTCTGAAGTGTCCAAGTCAGTGGTCCAAGTCAATGACTAGCGAGTCAAAGTCAATATCAGTGATCCCAATCAATGTACGTATGCCATAGTGAATTATGCCATGATGAACATACACAGTATCACAGTAAATTATACCGGTAGTTGCACCAATAAAGTAAGTCAGCCTGAGTGTGTATCGGATATCTCTGTGGACACAAGGATGCACACATGCTACCAAATCTATTAGTCAGGGGGGACCATTTGATATCCTGGGGGGGGCTTGGAAGATTTGGGGAAAAAAAAAAAGATGCCAGGTGGAGTTGCTCGAAAAAAAAAATCTGGCTTTAAGTGGCTGATGGAAAAACAATTATGGACCATTGCGACTCGGAAAAAAAAAATCTTGGCAATTGTTCGATGCACACTGCAGCATCAATAAAAATCAAGCAGTAGCTCTGGAGTTTTATAAAGCATAAACCATTTCAAGCTTGAGGAACAATAACTGAATATGAACAATTGTACAGTATACATGACCTTCTGATTAGAGGAAGTATGCTGAAATTGAAATTGCTCACCAGTGTTTTCCAGAAATGTGTAAATCTGAATGTATGGATTTTGTCAAAATACCACAAGAAGAGAGACGGCCTGCAAACATTTTACTATTATCGTTTGCGTATAGAAAACTCATAACAATGAAAAAATGCGTAGAGACTCAATCCAATGCGTAATATTATTACGGATTGGATCGACTCTCTACACATTTTTTCATTGTTATGAGTTTTCTATATTCGCATGTTTTATTCGTAAATGCGAACACTGTTATAGTGAATTATCTTACCAATGTTTTTCTTAACAAAAGCAAATGTGTTTTGATTAGAATTGAATGAGTTTGATGGTTTTGGGGAAACTACTATGTGGTAATGAAGAATGGGAAATGGGCAATGAAATGAGCAGACAGCAGGTGATTTAAGATTAAATGTTACATCTTCACTGCAAATAAAACCATAAGTGTGTCATAAATAATACAAACAAAACAAAATCATGTTTGTTTTGTTGTATGTGAGCCACGTCTAAGACACACAACAAAAGTACTGTTTCAGTCTGTAAATGTCACCTCAGATGCCACCAGAGAAAACCATTTCCACTCCAAAATTTCATTTTTCGCCTTGCGAGAGGGGGACACCCCCCTCTCGCGCTCTCCCCCCCTCGTTCGCTACGCTCACTCGCCACTCAGTCGCTTCGCTCCCTCGCAGTCAACCCGTCTACTTTCTTAAATTACCCGGCTACTTTCAATGTAAGGACAACAACACTGACAAGTAAATGCCATAAATGTACATGATTTTACAAATATGTTTTTGTAAAGTGAATCAAAAATGTACATGTATTTACATATCTTTATTTAGTTTCTTGAATATAGTCTGTGTGCGATAGAACAGCATCTTGTTACTGGGTGTGAAAAACCAAGCAAACAAACATTGCACCGAAATTTGGTAAAAAAAAATATATCTCGAAGAAGGAAAGTGAAAAAAAAAAGTTGCCAGCATATGCCCTGTAGAAAAAAAATAATGCATGGTGAAGCACTTGGGAAAAAAAATAATGGCTCTCCACCAATCTTCCAAGCCCCCCCCAGGATATCAAATGGTCCACCCCTTAGTCAGGGGGGACCTAATAAACACTACAGGCCTTCAGTGGAAGCCATCATGACTCTCATCTTAATACTCTGCAAGCTTTCAGTAAAAATCCATCAAAAATATCATCTAACTCCACAAGCCTTTAGCCTTCACTGAGGGGTCATCACAATCATCTCACTCTGCAAAAGTGACACTATACAGGTTAATGTGACACCCACTCCTGTCTGTTGGTTTGATGTGTCTCAAACTCTCTACTCTAAACCCTGTTGGCACTGTCTTCTTTCACCTCTACTGCTAACCCTGCTACAAGGTCTGCCTTAGCCCTTATCCTGCCAAGTTTTACTGTCTGTGGGGATGTTATAGTTCAAATGTTCAGACAAAGTTTCCTCTTCTTTATACATCTTTGGAGTTTTCCGGTTATTGGCATTTTGTCCAACCCTAATTAAATTGTCAATACATGTTGTAAATTCCAAAGGCCAAGGTGGCACCATGGCTTTGCTTTTGTGCAATGGTAATTTGAAGATGATTTGTAGTAATTTTAATGATTATACTTCATCACACCAGTTTTGCGGTTAGATCTCAGGTCAGAGGTCATGGTTTTGAAGGGCACTGATCTCCTCTAAGAGGGCACTGAGCTATGAGGTTCCTAACATTAAACTCTCCATTTTGAATTTGGTGTTGTATATACTGCTGTGAAACAAGAATATATTAGACTATGAACTTCACATTGGTTGGTGGCCGGGTTGGCCATATCATCTGTGCAGATCGGCTGCTACTGTCACTGTTTGCTGTTAACACATCAAATTCTAGTTATCATGGCACTCTGGCTATTTGCGGCCATGATAATTTGATGTAATACTTTATATGCAACGTTGTAATGAGCTTGTTTCTCAGATCAGAGCCACATTTAGTATCTTGGTTTGTATTTTACAGTTTCATCAGAGAGAAGGTTAGCAAGAAAAACAAGTAAATGACACTGTAGCGCCCATCCTGGACTATTTAGTGTTTGTTCTCTGGTCAGATATTTGAACATGTGTGAAAGGGATAAAGTGCATGAAGTGAAAATACTTAAATGAAATGTACTGGAGACAGTGAAATATGTTTAATGTAATTATTCAGAATATAAAATGGAAAAATAGAGAATTAGATATATCGAATACTGTGATACAACCATTAACTCAACAAGTCATTTACAATGACATAGTCCCCACTTGTAATAGGAGTATTAGTCTTGATGGGGCAGGAAAATGTGGTCATTAAGAAGTATCACTGGAGTGTATATGTTCAGATCTATGGGCACATAGGTGTATGTCGTTGTTCCAAATTTGAAACACATGAGGCATGTCTAAGTTATGGTTCTAAATCGGGAAAAAAGATCAGACCTCTAGCAGTATTGGCCAGCCAAGAAATACATATGCGCATTATAAATGAGGTACAAGATGTGACATCTTAAGGTCTAATATCCTATCAAAATTGGAGGGTATAGAACTTGTGGTTACTGAAATATGCATATATATGTATAATCAAGGTCAAAGGTCATCGAGGTCACATGACATTTTGAAAAAAAAAATTATATTGCTAATTAATCCCTATATGCCAAAAAATCAGATCTCTAGCTCTATTCGCTTGCCCAAAATTAGATGTGTACATAATTAATGAGGTAAAGCGTGTGTTGTCATAAGGTCTCCCATCCTACTAAATACAAAGGACATAGCACTTGTGGTTACTTATTTATTGACATAAACATATATTTTAGGTAAAAGGTCATCGAGGTCACATGACATTGGGTCAAAAAATTTCTCTCCTATAGTTATCCCTATATACCAAAAATCAGACATCCAGCTCTATTGGCTCGCTCAGAATGAGATATGCGCATAATTATTGAGGTACAGTATGTGGCCTCATAAGGTGTCCAATCATACCAAACATGAAGGGTGTAGCACTTGTGGTTACCGAGTTATGGACAAATATGTATATTTGAGGTCAAAGGTCACCGAGGTCACGTGACATTTTGTCAAAAAAATTGTTTTGCTAAGTTATCCCTATATACCAAAAATCAGACCTCTAGCTCTATTGGCTCGCTCAAAATTAGATATGTGCATAATTAATGAGGTACAATATGTGGTGTCATAAGCTGTCCCATCATACCATACATGAAGGCTGTAGCACTTGTGGTTACTGAGTTATGGACAAATATGTATATTTGAGGTCAAAGGTCACCGAGGTCACGTGACATTTTGTCAAAAAAATTGTATTGCTACGTTATCCCTATATACCAAAAATCAGACCTCTAGCTCTATTGGCTCGCTCAAACTTAGATATGCACATAATTAATGAGGTACAATATGTGGCGTCATAAGGTGTCCCATCATACCATACATGAAGGCTGTAGCACTTGTGGTTACTGAGTTATGGACAAATATGTATATTTGAGGTCAAAGGTCACCGAGGTCACGTGACATTTTGTCAAAAAAATTGTATTGCTAAGTTATCCCTATATACCAAAAATCAGACCTCTAGCTCTATTGGCTCGCTCAAAATTAGATATGCGCATAATTAATGAGGTACAATATGTGGCGTCATAAGGTGTCCCATCATACCATACATGAAGGCTGTAGCACTTGTGGTTACTGAGTTATGGACAAATATGTATATTTGAGGTCAAAGGTCACCGAGGTCACGTGACATTTTGTCAAAAAAATTGTTTTGCTAAGTTATCCCTATATACCAAAAATCAGACCTCTTGCTCCATTGGCTCGCTCAAAATTAGATATGCACATTTTTAATGAGGTACAATATGTGGCGTCATAAGGTGTCCCATCATACCATACATGAAGGCTGTAGCACTTGTGGTTACTGAGTTATGGACAAATATGTATATTTGAGGTCAAAGGTCACCGAGGTCACATGACATTTTGTCAAAAAAATTGTTTTGCTAAGTTATCCCTATATACCAAAAATCAGACCTCTAGCTCTATTGGCTCGCTCAAAATTAGATATGTGCATAATTAATGAGGTACAATATGTGGCGTCATAAGCTGTCCCATCATACCATATATGAAGGGTGGTAGCACTTGTGGTTACTGAGTTATGGACAAATATGTATATTTGAGATCAAGGTCACATGACATTTTGTCAAAATATCCGAGATATATGCGTGAACGGATGGACTCACGGATGGACGAACAGACGGACATGACCCAATCTATAAGCTCACTGGACTTCATCCGTGGGGACTAAAAATTGTGTCACTGCATCCTTTTTGCAATATGAATACGATGAGAAACTAAATTTTTATTTTTCGTGGCCTTATACATGGGAGTCTATGGAGATCTGCCTTATACATGGGAGTCTATGGACGTGTAAACTAAAAATATGCAAATTTCACCACGATTTGCCCAAATTTGGGAAAGGTCACTCCTATGCACTTCCATACCAAGTTTCAAATCAATCGGACTTGTGGTTTCAGAGCAGGAGATTTTTTGACCAAAAATGGGAGAAAATTACAAAAAAATTCATGAAAAATAGCAAGTCCAAGATACTGACCCAAGATGTGCACAATCATTTCATGTCAGCCCAAAGTACTTACATGCTAATTTTTCATGTAATCTGGTCAGTGATTATTGAAGTTTTTCAATTTTGACTGTTTTTACATTTTTTCACTTAATTTGCATATTTTTGGCAATGACAACTTCATTTGAAGAAAATCTCATCTACAGCCCATCATCCATGTACACACCAAATATCAAGATGAAATGTACAGCGGTTTTGGAGTTTTTGATGTTGACGGACAGACATACAGACATACAGACATACAGACACACAGACATACAGACATACATACATACAGACATTTCCCTAGCCTATAAGAATAGCTTCCATTGCCATATATACATATGGCTATGGGAGCTAAAAACAAGTAAAATGTAACACATGTTGTCAGCACAAATGACATTATAAGTCACAAATCCATTAATGGTAATTTCAAGATTTGTACTTATCTTAAGGTAGAATGTGCCTCGGGGACAGATATTTGGACTCTCAAACTTTTGCAACTCTTTTCTGATCTACCACTTGTAGCAGTTCATTTTAAAGTTCTTGGGAAAAGACAACTTTTCACCGTCTTACTTTTTTGAAAACTGAAAATTTTATTTTTCCCCATAGAGTTAACACTAGGATGGTGGCCATTTTGAATTTAGAGAATATCGGTAAATCTTTGATAATTTGTTTCTCTAGTACCAAAATTTGCACAGTGACCCCAATTTTTAGTTTGAATTTCGAAAGAGAATGATTGAAATACTCCTTAAGGAAAGTTTGCACAAAAGTGTAAGTCTTTCACTTTAATAGTTATCTTTTATCACATAAAAAGTTTTGGGGTCTAATTCCTAGATCTCAGTTCAGAGGCCGTGAGTTCCTGGGGAATAGGGGGTTCTGAGCTATCAGGGTCATCATCATTTATTCCATTTTATTGCTGAAATAGAGTATACTTCTAATTTAAATTGCAAAAAATAGAATGTATAAGACCATGGGCTACATTGAGTACCATAGCACGTCATTATAATTTTATCAAAGAGTTGATTAGCAAAGACACTGTAAAATGTAACATGTGTTATGTGCACGCATACTGATGAGTCCAACAAACAAAGCGAGCAACATCTGGTGTCATATATTTCATCTCTTTTATTTCCTGCATATCAATACATATCACTTACTCATTGCGTTCTTCCCATATTTCTGGCAGTTTTCAATGACAATATCACATATGACTTATGTTTGCCCATTTTGTCATGAAGTACATCCTCATTTGAAAAGGCATGGAAATTTATGAGACATACTTTGAGAGACACGACCTGCGTTTATCACTTATCTACCACTAAAAAGTCATTAATTTTTGAATGACGTATAGCAAGGGAAAGTTCAATATATATATATATATATATATATATATATATATATATATATATATATATATATATATATATATATATATATATATATATATATATATATATATATATATATTATATATATATATATAAATACACACACACACACACACACACACACACACACACACACACACACACACAACACACACCACACACGAAATGGTTTGCTTGTCAATGCAGGCATAGTATAGTGCTCAATGCATTTCTGCAGGGCGGTAATATTGAGAATCTAGGAACTTGTACCGGTAGTTGTCAAAGACTATAGGCTGTTTCATGCGCTAAGCAATCATGCATGATTGCTTAGCGCATGAAACAGCCTGTAGAGTGACAACTACTAGTTCCTAGATTCTCAATATATATATATATATATATATATATATATATATATATATATATATATATATATATATATATATATATATATATATATATATATATATATATATATATATATATATATATATACACACACACATACACACACACTCTGGGCCTTTGACATACCAATTTTTTTTATTTTACACAAGGGCATTTTGAACACAGGGGTAAAATTCCTTCTAAACTTGAAAGGTGAATTAATGCAGGCATAATGCAATGGCCGCTGTCAACTACCTGCTTCTAACTACTAACTGGTGACGCCATTGCACAAATTCTTGTGAGGATTAGATACTTGTTACATTCAATATTATTTATCAATGTTTCTTTTAGATTTATTACAAAGTCTTACTTTGAAGTGAGATTTTTCACTGCATTTGAAGTTTAAGATATTATTCGTTCCTTTCTGAACACTTTCAACTTAGCAACGATATGCAAAGTTGTTGCCTATCCTATACAGCACAGTGTTCTCCCTGAATAAGGTAACAGGGGCGTGGCGCCCTCTTGTAAATTCCGAGCGCCCCCTTGCCAGAAATGAAAAAGATTTATCTTTTTTGAAACATAAAACAATAAAATGTACGGGAAAAAAAGTTGACAGTGATTTACAAGCAAATGCGAGCGTTAGCCTCGATCCTGCAGACTGCAAACGTAATTCTCATCGATCTTGCAAATCTCGCGAGTTTGTGATGTCATCCGAGATCATAAGCCCATGCGCAACTCATCGAAGGCAGCCATATTTGCATGGCTCAGTCCGCAACGTTACGTTAGCCACGGTCCCTCCATAGGGACCGTGCATTAGGTAACCGACTTAGCTGAGTAAACATGGCAAGGAGCTGGAGGGTAACCAAGGACAGCAGAGTACACTGAAGTTTTTATAGGAGGTTAGAATTTCGTTTGTGTATTCCTTCCCAAAGCAAAACAACCTAATGTTAGGCTCGGTCGGACGTGTATGAGGATGAGAACACGTGAGTGTTACGGTGATAATTTTGACATCGATGAATAAATGTATGTCTCTAGACTCGCTAGAGTAATCTTCATTGAAATCCGTGAACTGTAATAAAAGTTATGGAACACTGTTTCAGATCTCTTTTCCTTTGAGTTTTTTATACGAAAAAAAAATGCTCCGCAAGCCTGAGTTTTATGGTCACCGTGATAATTTTGACATCGATGAATAAATGTATGTCTCTCGCTATGTTTTCGTTTTCAAAAAATGTAATCTTCATAATTGAAATCAGTGAACTGTAATAAAAGTTATGAAACACTGTCTCAGATCTCCTTTCCTTAAGAGTTTTTATACGAAAAAAATCTGAAAAAAATACTCCCCAAGTGTCACCAAATAACACCATTTTAATCTCTGTTTTTCAAAAGCTCCAAGGGCAGGAGGGGGGACACCCCCCTCCTGACCTCCCCCCGCGACCGCTAAAGCGGTCGCTTGTGGTGCTTCGCACCACGTCTTCGCCCTCTTCTAAAAAAATCCTGGGGAGAACACTGTAGCGTACACTGTAACCAAAGAGACGCCTTATTCTGAACATCTTTTTTGTAGACATAGAAGAGTCCGATCATTTATTTTCAACAAAAGTTTCCGCAATACTGCATAATGGAATAAAAGACTAGGTTCAAAAATTACATCGCAATAGTGATGAGTTTTTGTTTGTATTTGTTTTTCTCTCTCTCGTTAATTCATTGAGCAAACTAATGGTGACTACTTGTATGCATCGCACAGAGGTAGCATATACCACTGACTGCCTCCACTGTCGTATGGCTGTTCAGAATGTGTGTTTGCACTGCTCATTACTGCTCATTACAGTCAGAAGACTCTGTAAATTCTTAAAATATGATTTGTGCATCAAGATACATATATTTCCTGCATTTTGCCAAATTTTTGTGCATGTTCATTTGCAGAGTTGTTAAATTTGGATGACTGGCCTCATTGGGACCACATTGGTTTCTATGGATGCCAAGGCAAAACTTGTATATGTGTGGCTGACCGTGTGCCATGCTGTGATTATGATGCGTTTTGTGTCCCAACAAAGCTTAAATTACTGTTTGGACAAGAATTCATTTTTCTCTTGTTTTATTATAAAGTGCATACAATTGTAAGCCAGGTTGGGCATACATACGGAAATGTGAAATTCAGCATCATTTACCATTTACAAAAAGCTTTACCATTTACTTTTATGAATTGAAGATACCATTTCAAACAAAAATATGAAAAAAAGGTTATCCTCTTTCTCCCAAGTGGTATTTATTTCTATACTTTGTCTATGAAGCCTGGTAGAAAGAGGATGAAAACTTAGCTATACTGGGGCTTTACATACCATAACTAATACTTGATGCTATGCGACATTACAAGAATGCTTAATGTTAAGAAATCTGTGTTTCACTGATTTAAAGTATGATTTCAATGTTATAATCCAGTCTGTCGGCTCAACTGTCCATCAGCTCAACTGTCCATCGGCTCAACTGTCCGTCAGCTCAACTGTCTGTCGGCTCAAAAACTGTCCATCGGCTCAACTGTCCATCAGCTCAATATGAAGTCACTTGTAGTCACAACTCAAGACTTTTACCTGTCATATCTAATTCCATATTCAGTCCCTTTACACAATAGATATGGTTAAAATATCAACATATGACATTTTATCTTAAAGCTTTTTGTATTAACTTAAAGTACTTTTTGTTTAAGATCAATACTGATCCCAGATATCAATAATGATTAATTTTAAAAGATGAGTTCTTGATTGGTTTAATCTTTACACATTACTGAAGATCTTCACAAGGGTATTCAGTAAAATGTCTGAAACTTGAAAGAACATGAAATACACATCTCTTTACAACATCCTGCCAAGAAACCACTTGGTGAATGCCATATATTAGATTTAGATGACAGACTCCATTGATTTTGCAAACCAATGGAATTTAAATCTGGTTGTTGGCATGGTGTCAAGATTTTCCTCAAGTCATTTTTTATTTCCAACATGGTGCTAGATGATTTATGAGACTAACTTATCAAGCTATTCACTTGGTTTCATATTACAGTTCGGAAGACTGACTGGCAAATAGTGTGTAATAGATTGCCATGTTTATCTCATAATAACAGATTGTTCTGAAGGCAAATATTCACACTCTCTGGCTGACAGATCACCTTGGTTACCTCATAAACATTTGGTTTCTGAAAATAACTATAGAGTTTGATGAAATGCATTTTACACACACAAGTACCGCCACAGAAAATGAACACTTGCTAATGATCTATCATAGTATTATTTTCTAACGAGTTGTAAACATCTGGTCTTCAAGACCAGATGTTATTTGACAAAATGTTACTATTCATATCTTGATGAAGCAGCCAATAGCTGTAAGTTACTGTTACAAAGGCAGATAATATCAATACTAAATACGGATGTGCAACTTACCATAAAATGCTTGGAATGCATCTGGGTCTTCACCATTACAATGCAGGGGGGCAAGGTATGGTAGCGATGCATTGACTGTGTGCAAAGGTTAGACTTTCTGTAAACCTGCATATACAGAGCTGCTCTGCCCTTGAAATGGAATGGATTTGTCGTAAATGAGTTGGAGGGCTAATCCGCCATGAGTTGGAGGGCTAATCCGCCATGAGTTGGAGGGCTAATCCGCCATGAGTTGGAGGGCTAATCCGACATGAGTTGATTGTGTTAAGGAGTGTCAAGATAGCGTGATGATTAACTTGTGGCAGAACAAATGGTGTGACGTAGGCTGTAACTATTACTGCCTGTATTTCTCAACTTTTGCCAGTGTCCTGTATCAGTCACGTCAGATGAGAGTATCTCTTGTATTATCTGATTGTGTTATGTATCTGTCCACTTTCAATAGCATGTCCTGTATGCAAATCTCATCTCCAGTCCTATAGAAATAATAGACATATAAAAGTGAAGGATGAGAAACATGGATAGAATTATAACTCTGCATGAGGATTTCTTATTGTGGAACAGAAAATTACACCATGTATCTAATACATCTAAATAAAAGGGTACATAAAAATAGTAAAATTTCATGTGCTTCAATATGACATGGTACCAGTATGTGAGTGACATAATGTAAAAATACTCTCTGTGCCATGTCTAAAATGGATTAGACAAAGAACTACGGGATGAAACACCTATTATCAGTGGTCATTTGTTGATGAAACCTTACTGAGTACAATACTTGTCTGGAATGAACAGAAACAAAATGCAATCTGAGCAATGGACACTTTTACTCAACTGATTAAAATTATGAAAATGACCACAAAGGGTTTTAAAAATTCTAAATAACAAGAGTAACAGCTCTAAAATATCAGTTTTTTTTCTGAAGTCAATGTTTTTCTGTTGGTTGTAAGAATGAAAATGTACTTAGAGGAAGAAATGATGCTGACATGACATTCACAATTGTTGGTAATCTTTATTACACTATCCTCAATCTAGTCTACAACAAGTATGGTACAGGTGATAGAAATATTATCATATCGGGGATAACAACTTGATATTTATCCAGTGTTATGTGCATTGTTTCAGCTGTCTAGCTCATAGAATACTATATCACATCATAGCAAATGCAAGGCCTCACTATTCTATGTTCATATACTGTAATAGTTAATACATTTCAACATCTGCAGACAAATTCTCATTGTACAATACCGTAGATGCATGGATATACCCTATTTCAGTATTTGCGGGAACTGGATGGATATATCCCTCTATCTAGATGCTCACAGTAGATTAAAGGGGAAGTTCACCATGCAAGGATGATTTTTACATATGTGCTAGCTTTGTTGTCACTTACCCCGGAAAAGCTATTTTCGCCATTTATAACTTGCACAATTTTTACAAAAACCGATAGAAATAGTACAGGAAGTTGCCCATGTAATTTGAATCATGGGAAAAAGCGCCAAGCTTGGAGCTTGCATAATGTGATATGGAAGGCACCATTTTCCCATGGGTATGGCATTGTCCACTCACCTATGCTTAAACCAGGCTGTGCGTATTTACATAACTTTTGTTTATACTGAGTATCCTTGCATTAACGATGAATCACTTATAATAAACTGCCCACTGTCAGATTTTGTGTTGCTGTTTACAACTGTGTTACTGTGAGTGGACAATGTGGGGGCCATACCCATCCGAAGATGGTCCCTTCCATATCACATGATGCAAGCTCCAAGCTTGGGGCTTTTTTCCCATGATTCAAATTACATTGGCAACTTCCTGTACTATTTTTATCATTTTCGTAAAAAATCGGGCGAGTTATAAATGGTGAAAATAGTTTTTCTGGGGTAAATGACCACAGAGCTACCACATATGTAAAAATCATCCTTGGTGAACTTCCCCTTTAATTGATATAGCCTATTCGCAGGAACACTAAATGTCAAGGGGTAACAATATCTCTTTCACAGACTCTTCACAGACCATACTGTGATTACAAAGTTCAATTGTCATTTTAAACTTAAGCGGCATGTTTTCAACCATTAGGACACTATACAGCCACAACCATTGCAATAAAACAATTGCCGTGAAGTCACAAATGACAAAACAGTGCTAATGGCCTTGTAGCTACTATGGATGACATGTGCTGAAAGTGCCTTGTTTCTTTAAATAAACAGAGTCATAACATCTAAACTACACAAATAGCTGTAGATGGTGCTATCACTAACACTCTTTCAACTTCAAGACTTCTTGATCATGTTCAAAGTGTACTGAATGGGGTGGACTCGAATGTGCCTGTGGCATGCTGGCAAGAGAAAATTTGTTTTGTAGAAAATGACAATGATTGTGAAATAGTCCCAGGATAGATATAAAGGCAGTAGTTGTGGACATTTTTCAAGAAAAGTGGTCGTACAGGACGCTATCACAATATGAGGATGAAAAAATTGCAAGCCTGGTTGCCTGCTGGCCATATTGGATTGTATCATAAAGATATTTGACAAGCGTAAGTCATAGACTGTTGTCCTGGTGTTAAGTTTAAAAAGATAAATTTGTCAAAGTATGTCTTAGAAATGGCTCCAGATGTGAAAAAAAAACCCCAAGAAAATGGCCGCCTCGCAGCCATATTGGATTGCATCATGAAGACATAAACAAGCTTATGAAAGTAGTGTCCTTGTCCCAAGTTTAAAAGAAATCTGTCCTTGCATGTCTTACTAATGGCCCTGGACGTGAAAATTCCAAGAAAATGACCACCTGGTGGCCAAATTGGATCTTATCACAAAACAAATCAAGGTGCACATGTATGCTATATAGTGTACCCTTCTGCCAAGTTTGAAAGAAATTGGGCCAGGAATGTCTGAGATATCTGTGTGGACAGAAGGACGGACTGTCGGATGAACGGACAAACAGATCCTAATCTCTGAGTTTCCCCTGCCTTTGCTTGCCATGAATAACAAGCGGTTTCTTAGATGATGTTTGTAGCAAAATAGCAATAATTTGATTTCACTCAATGCCTTTCAGTGCCAGGATATGTATAAACAACATGTACCGGTATACAGTAAATGTCATCAAATTTGATGCGGTCTTACTGGATGAGTTACAGTTTGCGGGGCTTGCACTCACTATGAGATACAAATTCATCCAGAAAAGCTGTCAGTCGCTAAAACCCCTGGTTTGATGTTGCAACAAGATGTCTAGCGGTACATACAGCTGTGCTATGATATGTAATCCTTAATGTATATGCACGTTGGTCTATACACCGACATGGCACTTTCATTCTTAGCGCCATGTCAAAATAAAAACCAAGTGGTTGTGTTACAGTATATGCGTTATGCTTAGCTTTAAGCAAGAATAAAGTTATACATATAAACATACATGCATACAGACTGACACTGGACAGATACCCATCCCGATAACCTAGCTCTATCGACTATATTCTGTAGTAGCTAAAACTACAGCATTGGTGTTTATATGTCTCTACAAATTTATCCTGTGGATAATGATAATATCCCACTTTTATTTGATATTATTGACATGATAGAAAGGTTAAATGGATCAATGATTCTTAATGAAATTCAAAATCTTGGAATTTTACTTGGATGTAGTACTTATAATGTATCCAACAAAACCTCTTTTTTACACTTGTCTATGGTTGCATACATGCAAAGGTCAAACAGGCTTAATAGGATGATATAAATACATTTAGGAATGTCAAATTTACTGGTTGTTATGTCAAATTGAAAATTGCATTGCCATAAAACACTGAATTTATCATTTCTTTCACAGTTTGTTTTCACAGCATGCTGTGACTTCAAATAACCTCCTATACAATGATTCCTGATTGTGTCAGGTCTTGCCTTGAAATCTGCATTTCTCCAGCACCAGCTTGCCTATACCCACTGACTTTTAAAGGTACACAATTCAGGAACAGATAATCGGACTCTCATATTTCTACAATTCTTTTCTGATCTACCACTTGTAGGAGCTCATTTTAAAGCTCTTGGAGAAAAAAAAAACCTTTTACCGTCTTAGTTTGGATCAAAATTGGATTTCCCTCCATAGAGTTCACACAGGAATGGCAGAGATTTGGAATTTCAAATATTGCAAAATGTTGGGTAATTTGTTTCGCTAGTTCCAATCTAGATGACCCCTGGTTTTTATTGTTGATTTGGTAGAGAACAGTTGAAAGTTTCATTCCGGAAAGTTTGAGCAAAAGTTAAAGTCTTTCACTTTTGAGGTGCTTTCTACCTTAAAATTTAATCCTATCACACCTACACTGGTATTAACCCTCTGAGTGCCAAAGTAAAATTTTTGTCACTTTCATACAATATATCCCAGTCAAACTCCAGTCACACCTACCCGGTACATCATTAACTACAGACTTGAAATCACTCAATGATGTCAGTTAATTTAAGAAACTGAATTAGAATAATTCCTTTAGATACATGACATGGTTGTATCAATCAATTAATCAATCAATCAGCAAAGTTTATATGGCGCCAAAATCCAAAAACAGTGTTTTCCTCTCTGACGTTCAATGGTTAAGCACACTGTATGCTCTGGAGAACATGTGAGTTTTCAATTTTCTTTTGAAAGTTTTTGTTTGGTTATTCTCTGATGTCACGTGGGTTTCATTGTTTAGGTGCAGCGAATGAAATGCTCTGCCACCATAGGTGATGGTTTTGTACCGGTAGTTTGTGGATATTAAAAGTGTCTTGGTGGATGAAGGGAGTGTATGAGTTGAGTGTATGAGTACAGGGCTAGAGTAGATCAGTAATGTACGTAGGAGTCTACCATTATGGCCTTTTCTTTCACTCTTGGCAAATTATGCATTGGTCTAACTTGTTTTGCAATACATTTTATTCTAGAAATAAAGTACAGGGCTGTTTCCACTGCTAGGTACACATACTTTGTTACAAATTATCTACCACCACTTTATTGCAGAATTTGTTTAAAAATAGTTAATACCAAAATAATGTGCTAATTAAAACAGGCATCAAATTAAAGTGCCTAAGGGATTTGCTCAAATGATAGAATGTCCTGAATTAACATTAATTAGTAAAATTCTGTTAGGAACTGTATCGAGGTGTTTGGCAGTGCTGGTGAAAATAACCATGCAAGTATACAATACAGAGGTTTAGCTTGTCATTTGCCTGGTGTCATTTGGTTTACAATACAAAGGGATCATCCTAAAATTAAAGCTCAATAAGCTGTATCTTTTGGCTATTTTTTCAGAACGTTTGTTTTGTGGTTTCCCTACACTTTCTGCATTGAATCCCTAAACTGTAATTTAATGCCAAGTATTTAGCATATCAACACAACTATATGAGTATAATCGCCATTGTTATTGTTGAAAATTGTATTCAGACTAGAATTAATTTGTAAACAATAAACAATGATGACTACACACAAACAAGCTGTGTTGACAAAAAGAATACTCAAAATTTCAGCATTACAAACGGATTTGGGTCAGAAATGGTAGTTTGTTGAAATACAGAAGCTGAATACTGAAAAACTTGCCAAAGGTACAGCTTATGTCTCTTTAAAGACAAACTTACGATGTTCAACCACAGAATGTACCAGTAGTAAAATGAAAAGAAGTTTGAGTTGCACGAATGATACAGACCAGTGCTATTTTTAAAGTTAACAATTTGCCTAAAAGACTTACACAAACAGGTTACACCATAGTCTTTGTGATGCTAAGCTTCTAGTAATAATGAATGAGTGTATCAGAGTCACGTACTCAGTCTATTGATGCAGACTGGCTACCGATAAATCACTTGAATGCATATACACAAAGTCTATAGAACAGAGGTAACATTTTGTGCTAATCCTGGATATGTATGGAGGCTGTGTATTTCAACAAAAAGGATGACAGCAATCACACTTTCATTCAACTGAAATGCCAGCGTCAGCATCATCACTTTCACTGACAGTGAAATAAACCACAACAGTGAAATACAAAACAGTGAAATAAACAACAGTTAAATTCACAACTAACCCTTTTTCTCCGAAAATGTTAAAGTTCATAATCATCAGACAAACTTTGCTGAAAATATGCTAGAGTCTTGGCGAGTTTATGAATCAAACTATCTTTGATAACTGTAATTTGATTAGATATGTCATCTGTTCTACACCAATCACCTGTCCACATATGGATGCTTAGTTTTGAAGTATTACATAAAAAACTGCTGCCAAGACATGGTAGCCACTTTAAACTCCAATTTTTCATACTTTTTGGATATGTCTTCAGGTTTAATAGAATTTAAACTTTTGAAAACACAGCGTCAATTACACTTGGTTCACATTTGGTTCGATGTGGCAGGCCAGAATGAGTAAACGTAACTGCCGGTATGCTTACTCCTTGGAACATGCATACCACGTTTAAAAGCAATCGGACAAGCAATTTCAGAGAAAATGATTTTTTGACCAAAAGTGGGAATATTGCCCCAAAAATACAAACACGAAAATTTCACCACAATTTTAAGAAATCCAACAGAAGACAACCATAGGATGAAGAGTATCAAGTCTCAAAGCAATCCAAGGTGAACTTTGGGAGAAAATGATTTTTTGATCAAAACTGGGAAAAATTGCCCCCGAAATACACACATTTCAAAATTAATTAATTCATCAGAAGGGTATAGTGTCATTTTACCAGTTCATATTGCACGTGATGGTAATCATACGTTAATGCTTTACTTGACACACACAAACTACCCTGAAAAACGTATTTAGGACAGATTAAATCATTCATACTAATACATCAATTGATAAATTTTAACAAGTGAGCTTGTGGCTGATAGATCTCTGCTGAGTTGTATAGAGAATAATGATTTGTGATACATGTGTTGATGAAGGTGGAAATCTTTAATATTTGACACTTCAGGACGCCTGACAAAAAAATGGCAAAAATACGAAAATCACGAAAATTGTATCAAAAATAAACACATATGCAAATTTCACTGTGATTTAAATTATCCTAGGTAAGGGGCGTCACTGACAGCAGAGCTAAAAAGCAAAACAATCTTTTTCCATCTGTGTAAAAGTTGATCAAAATCTCCTGAGAACAGTGAACATTGTTTGGTTATTCAAAGTGTGTATCAAATAAATTAATGTAAAGATTGTACATTTTTCCAAGGAAATTGACCAGAAAAGGCCAATGATGACAGGACTAGAGACACCAATGGAGTGACAAGAGAATGTCCACGGTAGACTGATTGTTAAGACTAATCCATCAAATTCAGACTTCATAAAATTCCCATACTGATACAGACTATGTTAATGATTTTGTACTAATACCTGTAACAGATGGTCACCTCATAAATATTCAACAACTGAGTTACTCTGCAATCATAATTCACATCAAATGATCCTTAGTTCTGATGTCATCATAAATAAGTCAAATTCCTTTCTACTCTTACCAGAGCAGCTGATTCTAAGCGCCTTTCCTTCTGTAATTCCATTCCTTTTGTTAACAGTTTGTTATGCATACAGTATTCACATTTGGAATTTCCTTCAGCAAGGATTTCAGCATCTTTACCACTTACAAGAAGCTGCTTTCACGTACTAAGTCTTTAGTGACTCTGATAGTTGAAATACCCACTACTTCTACTGACATTGTTTCCAAACCAATGACTCTGTATGCCATTCCTTTGTTGACAACTGCAAAAAGTTTACATTTAAAATTTTGATCTTTAAAAATATTTCACAATCATTTGGTATAATACAGTATACGAAAATTTAATGTAAAGAATAGCAAAGCATAATTACTTAAGCTACAAAGATACAACCCATATGTCAATATAACAGAGTTGAAACTCATTTTAATTCACGGCCGACAAAGGCTTTGATTAAGTAATGTCAAGGACAGTACATTACCATCGGAGTGTTTCAGTTGAACTGAAATCCAAGAACACTTATTCTAAAAGCCAAATATAACTCACAATAAACAACTATTATTGTACAAGTACTGACGTAGTCTGTGTTTGCTTCTTACAATTTATCATCTACTTGAGCTAAATCCAAATCCTTATTCTGTGACACTGTCATTCTATTCTGAACAACGTCACCCTAAAATAATAAATTTGAGGTTAAGTCGAACTGTGGTCATGTAACACATACAAGTAATGTTTGTCCTCTCCTTGACAAAGAGGTAGTGGATTTATGCTCTGCTTGCCTGTGTCACAACTACCCATGTGCCTATGTCACCAATTTTTTTATGCTGAAACTTTTATGGGTCAGTCTCTGATGAGAGCTCGTCAATGTACCGTACACAACCAACATGGCGGCCTGTTTTTCTAGTGATAGAAATTTAAGTCTTGACATGAGAAATTCGTAAACACCAGTCATAAATATCGGCAATTAATAAAGTACGTGAATATCAACTTGATGAATTTTTAGTCCATGTGTTTGAGTTTTGTCACCAATGTGGATGTTCCTACTGTGTATGCCTATCCAACAATCTGAAGTCCAGACATACCAGTTATGTCTGTGTGTCAATTAAAATTGAACCTCAGAAGTCATTGCCACGGAAACATTTTCATAGATTATCATGTATTTTAAATTAATCCAGCAGAAAGTAGCACCTGTTTAATTTAAAACAAATTCACAAGTAATTTTGGGTGACAACTTGTCACTGTTCATGTTATGTCACTGGATGTGTACAGAAAAGTTTGGTTCCAATCTGCGTTTTTACAACTGTGCTGAGCAGCCTACTAGCATTGCCAGCACATTCAATACAAACAGCGTAGGTTGTACAATAAGACAAACCTGGATGACATATTCCTCTAAAATTTGTTAGATATCCAAATTTGAATCAAATTGAGTACATTTTATTAGATTTGCTGGCTGCCATGTTGATTGTTTGTAATGCAACAATGAATGACATTTATAGATTTCACTGAAGTTATCACGTAATATAGCAATCGCTTGACTGATTTCACATGCTTTTATCACATTTATTTTTGACTTCCACATTTACAAATGGCTCTCAAAACATTAATATGGTTGGCAGGTATAAATTTTGGTGTAGGTCAGGTAACAAGAATCACACAACTTTTACAACTAATTGAAATAAAAATGACTGAAATTCAAATATTAGCGACAGCAGCTTTTCACAAATTAAAAGATGATGGATGCTATCTGAAGACATACCAACCTAAAATATGAGTTGTGGACAGAAGCAGTAAAAGCTATGTGAAGTGTGACTCTACAGTGATGCATACAGACTGATCACATGTGAAGTGTGACTCTACAGTGATGCATACAGACTGATCACATGTGAAGTGTGACTCTACAGTGATGCATACAGACTGATCACATGTGAAGTGTGACTCTACAGTGATGCATACAGATTGATCACATGTGAAGTGTGACTCTACAGTGATGCGTACAGACTGATCACATGTGAAGTGTGACTCTACAGTGATGCATACAGACTGATCACATGTGAAGTGTGACTCTACAGTGATGCATACAGACTGATCACATGTGAAGTGTGACTCTACAGTGATGCATACAGACTGATCACATGTGAAGTGTGACTCTACAGTGATGCATACAGACTGATCACATGTGAAGTGTGACTCTACAGTGATGCATACAGATTGATCACATGTGAAGTGTGACTCTACAGTGATGCATACTGACTGATCACATGTGAAGTGTGACTCTACAGTGATGCATACAGACTGATCACATGTGAAGTGTGACTCTACAGTGATGCATACAGACTGATCACATGTGAAGTGTGACTCTACAGTGATGCATACAGACTGATCACATGTGAAGTGTGACTCTACAGTCATGCATACAGACTGATCACATGTGAAGTGTGACTCTACAGTGATGCATACAGATTGATCACATGTGAAGTGTGACTCTACAGTGATGCATACAGACTGATCACATGTGAAGTGTGACTCTACAGTGATGCATACAGACTGATCACATGTGAAGTGTGACTCTACAGTGATGCATACAGACTGATCACATGTGAAGTGTGACTCTACAGTGATGCATACAGACTGATCACATGTGAAGTGTGACTCTACAGTGATGCATACAGACTGATCACATGTGAAGTGTGACTCTACAGTGATGCATACAGATGATCACATGTGAAGTGTGACTCTACAGTGATGCATACAGACTGATCACATGTGAAGTGTGACTCTACAGTGATGCATACAGACTGATCACATGTGAAGTGTGACTCTACAGTGATGCATACAGACTGATCACATGTGAAGTGTGACTCTACAGTGATGCATACAGACTGATCACATGTGAAGTGTGACTCTACAGTGATGCATACAGACTGATCACATGTGAAGTGTGACTCTACAGTGATGCATACAGACTGATCACATGTGAAGTGTGACTCTACAGTGATGCATACAGACTGATCACATGTGAAGTGTGACTCTACAGTGATGCATACAGACTGATCACATGTGAAGTGTGACTCTACAGTGATGCATACAGACTGATCACATGTGAAGTGTGACTCTACAGTGATGCATACAGACTGATCACATGTGAAGTGTGACTCTACAGTGATGCATACAGACTGATCACATGTGAAGTGTGACTCTACAGTGATGCATACAGACTGATCACATGTGAAGTGTGACTCTACAGTGATGCATACAGACTGATCACATGTGAAGTGTGACTCTACAGTGATGCATACAGACTGATCACATGTGAAGTGTGACTCTACAGTGATGCATACAGACTGATCACATGTGAAGTGTGACTCTACAGTGATGCATACAGACTGATCACATGTGAAGTGTGACTCTACAGTCATGCATACAGACTGATCACATGTGAGGTGTGACTCTACAGTGATGCATACAGACTGATCACATGTGAAGTGTGACTCTACAGTGATGCATACAGACTGATCACATGTGAAGTGTGACTCTACAGTGATGCATACAGACTGATCACATGTGAAGTGTGACTCTACAGTGATGCATACAGACTGATCACATTACAAACAGTACTACCTTCCCCTACCTCTCAATACACTGACAGATAACAGAATCAACATGATAATATATCCAACGTGACCTAAACAACAAAACGAATAGAAATAGCATTTTCAGCACAGCTAGAAATTGACATGCAGCTTCAAAAATGATACAGCTCTGTTCTGACATCTCACAATGAATGATACAGGACAGAATTCACTAAGACTATCACTAAGACTATCACTAAGACTATGCCCCACTACAGAGAACATGAACAAAGAAACTTTCAACAATATTGGTAATTTTGTAAAATTTGACAAAAACTTAAATAACCTTGATCGCAAGACAATCTCGTTCACATGTCAACACAACAAGGCTCTTTTGATCACGTAATGTTAGAAAGTAATTACAAAAGAAAAATGAGGGTAATTTAATTTAATTTCACTTTTAATTAAAATTATCGTTTGACTGAGAAAAGCTCCAAGAACATTTATATTGAAGCAACAAAAGGGTTACATGTATTGTATATTTAGATTTTTATGCAACACAAGTTTGTTGACCTGAAAACAGGTATCTCCACAAACACAACGTTTTCGTTAAAATTTGAACAAGTAAATACATAGAAGGCGCAAAAGAACAAATTTCAAAATAATGGGATCAGCAATTTCTGAGGAAATGACATTTTGATGGAAAATGAAGATTCAAAATCCTATAAACACTAAGGAGTATATTTTATCAGGATATGAACGAATCAAACTGAGGTCATCCTGCAGAACCTACCGTATAAAGTAAATTGAAAAGTTATACGTGACTTAAATTCTGAGATTTTTTCAAAAATAGAAATATCAGTTGAATATTGCAAACAAACATGAAATTCAAACTACAAAATGGAAAGTTTATTATAATTTGAATCAATCTGAATGAATAGAAGATGACGGACCATAGTATTTAATAAACTTTGTGTCGTAACAAGGCAGGGCTAACTTTTCCCAGATCCAGCCACACTTTGCAAAGTGCTGTACCCTTCTCATGGCTTCAATGAGCCAAGTTATTACAAGTGTAACTTATTTGTCAAGCACAGTGGCTGGGTGACTTTGATGTCAGGCACAGTGAGTGGCTGGGTGACTTTGATGTCAAGCACAGTGAGTGGCTGGGTGACTTTGATGTCAAGCACAGTGGCTGGGTGACTTTGATGTCAGGCACAGTGGTTGGGTGACTTTGATGTCAGGCACAGTGAGTGGCTGGGTGACTTTGATGTCAAGCACAGTGGCTGGGTGACTTTGATGTCAGGCACAGTGAGTGGCTGGGTGACTTTGATGTCAAGCACAGTGGTTGGGTGACTTTGATGTCAGGCACAGTGAGTGGCTAGGTGATTTTGAAAAGAGACCCTGATGTATTTAAAAACAAACACTGAGTGAAACTTAACTATTTTATGACGCCGATATGAAATAGTTTGGGTATCTTTGATTATTGAGTTTGGAAAATAGCCAGCTAAAATTTAACTTTGACCGAGTATTTACCACACTGATACGGCATACATGTATCATCAACGTAGCTTACATTGCATAAATAGAGTGATTTAAATGAAATGAAATGTAATTTGGATATTTTTTCAATACCTTCAAAATGCAAAAGGCTTCAATTACAAAGAATGAAAGAAACATTCAATTCAAATGACACCCAATATCTTGTGCATTTAAGTAATTTAAGCGATATCTGTGTTGTGCTGCATAAAAGCCCTACCATTGTTAATAATAACTCCTAAATATGCATTCTACACAGACCTTTTATCACTGCTATGCTAATACCAGACAACCATATTGGCGTCTAAACCAAACAGCATTTGCTGATACGTCCATACAAAGTGTCACTGCAGTGTCTCTTATCCACTGAGAATTGCTCTAGGAGTCAGTTATTCCCTTGATAATGGATTTGCATTGTCTATTGATGAATATCACATCTCACTAATATTGTCTCACTCTCCTACCTTCTCTGATTAAATCGTTCTTCATCCAAATCAGAGACTCTTTCTTCAACACAAATCGCAAGAGAATACCTTGTTCTAGTTTAATTATCACGTTTTAAAATAAGCACCTTGCAATCTGAAACTGATTAAATCACATTCAATGACAAGTGACTTTGATGATGATTAAATATGCAGCATATAATTAACAATTCACTTGTACAGCTTGACACCTTGTTGATTGGGCATTCATCATCTCAGAAATCCAACATTTCTCTAAATCATCACCTAGACAAAGGTACACAAGAATTATCTTTTGGCAGTCATTTGCTTACTGTTTGCTGACGATGTGAAAGTCCTGAAGACCTGCAACCACACAAGCTGTTGTCAATAGTCTACTACTATAGCTACGGAGGTATTAACCCACAGATAACTACAGTACAGATCAGGAATAGCTTTCCGACTGCACTAGCCCGGCGCCAGCGCTGCACTAGCGCACTCTAAGGCATGCGTTGGCCCTACGTTGGCCATGCGTTAGAGCCGCGTTAGCGCCTAACCAACTTGCATTTCATTGTAGCGCACGCAAACAAAAGGACGCGTTGATGGAGATTTCAAGGACAGGACAATGAACTCATTGACGCATTCTTCTATCATATTTAGCAGACTTGCAACAGTCATGCATGTTTTGCTCCTGATCCTTCGGCAAAATTCTTGTACATGCACCTCTATCAAGAATGAGCAAATCATTTCTGTATTATACAAATAAGGCTGGGGGACGAGGCCCTCCTTGGTGTGGAAGTGTGCAATGTCAATCAACCTTTAGTTGTCAATCAACCTAATTTAGTATGACAAATATTAAAAATCTGAAAAACAATGCAGAAGTTTTTCCTAGACAGTTTATGACAGACTTTATTCTGTTTCTACCAGGCTCCATAGACAACCCACAGAAATAAATACAACTTGAGAGAAAGAGGATTAATTTTATTTTGAAACTGATATTCATATTTTACATTTGTATCAACAGATCACCATGGAGCAACTTCAAAAACGACACTGGATTATAACTTTAAATATTCAATATTTACTGAATGCTATCCTGAGTCACCAGGGAGTTTATACATTTACAGTGTTTCATCTAGACAGGGGATGGGGGATTCTCCCTCTGTTGACATGTTGGCACCCCTTAGTAATTTGTCACGGGGAGGGACCAGCACCCCAACTCCTCCCCCATCCCAACATATGAAATGGTGCTAGTCACACCTTAGAGATACAAGTAGAACACATGAAATGGTGAAATCCCCCCCCCCCACTAAATTTTCTGGTAAGGGGAAGAAAAAAACACTGTTGATGCCATCCTGAATGAAACACTGCATTTATATACAAACCTAAAAGTTGGGCACTCTGTTGTCCACCAGTGGAGTTCAGCTCAAACAGTTCATTAACCTTCACTAATCTTCATACCTTACATGAAATAGATATTACAATCACTATTTAATTCATAAAGTCCTTTAAACAAAAGAAAGCCAAAAGCAGTAGAACTAAAATCACCTGAAATAATCCTGAAATTATCACTTTTAAATTACCAAAATTGATCCTTCCAACCCTTTCATTAAATTGGAAGCATATTACTTTATCCTTACTCTATAATCAAAGAATATTGAACAAAACATTTGTACAAAAAATATTCCAAACCACCGTTACAACATTTTGAAAAAATTCCACCTAGACACTTATTATCTTTTCACTTGACTTGCTGAATATATGTAACGGTAGATAAAAACAAATCATATTTATTGTAATGAAGTAGAAGAGTATATCTTGGTAGTTTTTATTTTACTGCCTTTCAGTGAGGAGTTTCAATTGCCATATTCCACACACATGTCCCTTAACTGCACAAACGAAATGGTTCATGACAGTTTTTGATATTAGACAATGTCTCAAATTAACATGACAATGAACTTGGCATTCAAGGTTGAATATGTGCCCAGTGTGTGTGTACCGTATACAACTCTCAAGTTCCTCTTTCTAAAATAAGAAGTCAAGATTTGAAGGAAAATTCTGAAACTCTCACCAAACTGACCTTTTCATCAGGTGTACATCACTATTGGACGTATAAATGTAATAAATGTGTCACTGAGCAGATGAAGATTTAATGAGATTAAACTATCCAATTCACACTGGCAGCTTTTCATGAAAATCACACTTCAAAAGAAAATTAATATTGGGTCAATGTTGACTCTCAAAATGTGTCATGTACGATACTTATAAGTTTTCATAAAAGTGATAAATTTGTATTGGAAGTAGAATAGCATTTGAAAAGTGTCAAAAAAAGAGAAAAATTGGTGAATCAGTTTTTGACAACCGTGCAGTATTGAATACCAATGTCAGTGTCAAAAATGGAAATTTAACAATATTACTGTTTTGTCAGTTGGAACTTCAGCGTAAGTAAGTTGTTAATCTCAAAAGAATGTACTTAAAGTGGAGAAGTAAGCCAAAACTTGATAATTTGAGTATGAAGGTGTTAGCGTTTTATTAAAAACAAGGTCCTGTTGATGTGTTGGATTGTACTTAATATCATATTAGGACTTGCATTGTGTTATTTGTAGAAATAATTTGCATAAGAAAATTGATTTTTTTTCTGTTAGGTCAATCATATCATGAAAAAACATTTGATAAATGTTGCTATTTAAGGACAACTGTGATGAAATTACTCTATATAGAAAACACACTTTTCATGTTTTTACAAGCCACAGTCACAACACTGACACGGTTTACATGATAGAAATGTTCACTGAGTTATTTTGGAATAAGGTTTTGAAGTAAACAGTATGGTTGTGAATATGTACACTGGACTTTGTTGAGGCTGTTCAGGAAAGCAGTACTACCGGTAGCTTGAATAGCCCAATCCTATGAGCAATTGGCATAGAGGGTTGCTGCAATACAAATAATCAGACAGCCTCAGCAGTAGCAAATGCACATAGGGAATTACACAAGCATTAAAATTTATATTGACTTCCCTGTCAAGAAGGCATGGAAACATAAATGGTACAACAAGTATAAGAATATTTCTCTCATTTTGTGTGTCATCATGCTTACTGCTTGCAGCGCTGGCTACGGTTCAGTTAAGGTAGTAAATGGGCTCAGCTGTTTAAGTTCCAGCAGGCCATACCAGGGTGGCTAATCTTCATGGACGATTACAGTGAAATGTTAAAGATATATTGCCATTTGACACATGCAATGAAATTTAGCACACTAGTAGAAATATTGGCTAAGACTGTGCAAAGTGTACCGGGCCTATATCTGGAGTTTTTGTCAAAAATTATCCCGGTATGTTCCATTGCATAGCAAGGATATTCAAATCATCGATACTGCTACAGTGTACAATAGCATAGCAGTATCAATCACTGATACTGCTACAGTGTACTGTACTTTAGCAAACAGCAGTATCAATCACTGATACTGCTACACTGTAACATAGCATAGCAGTATCAATCACTGATACTGCTACACTGTAACATAGCATAGCAGTATCAATCACTGATACTGCTACACTGTAACATAGCATAGCAGTATCAATCACTGATACTGCTACAGTGTATGGTACTATAGCATATAGCAGTATCAATCACTGATACTGCTACACTGTAACATAGCATAGCAGTATCAATCACTGATACTGCTACACTGTAACATAGCATAGCAGTATCAATCACTGATACTGCTACACTGTAACATAGCATAGCAGTATCAATCACTGATACTGCTACAGTGTACAATAGCATAGCAGTATCAATCACTGATACTGCTTCACTGTAACATAGCATAGCAGTATCAATCACTGATACTGCTACAGTGTACTGTACTTTAGCATACAGCAGTATCAATCACTGATACTGCTACACTGTAACATAGCATAGCAGTATCAATCACTGATACTGCTACAGTGTACAATAGCATAGCAGTATCAATCACTGATACTGCTACACTGTAACATAGCATAGCAGTATCAATCACTGATACTGCTACACTGTAACATAGCATAGCAGTATCAATCACTGATACTGCTACACTGTAACATAGCATAGCAGTATCAATCACTGATACTGCTACAGTGTACAATAGCATAGCAGTATCAATCACTGATACTGCTTCACTGTAAAATAGCATAGCAGTATCAATCACTGATACTGCTACAGTGTACTGTACTTTAGCAAACAGCAGTATCAATCACTGATACTGCTACACTGTAACATAGCATAGCAGTATCAATCACTGATACTGCTACAGTGTATGGTACTATAGCATATAGCAGTATCAATCACTGGGAGTTTCAAGGAGTATAAAATTTTAATTTTCCACGACTTTCCAAAAGTAATAAAGGACAGTATTAACTGAGTTGCAAAAGGTGAATATTTTTGCCAATTTTCCAGAGTTTCCAGCCTTCAGCTATCCCTTCTCGGACCTACCCCTACCCAGGAATCTAGATTATGTTTGTATTTACTGAAAGGAATTCCTGGTGTCCAAAGATGTCATGTTAAAGGTATAAGAAAGACAGTCAGGTATTACTGAATGACCCTGTGACCTGGTGGGTCCCGGA
This sequence comes from Ptychodera flava, assembly GCF_041260155.1. Taxonomy (NCBI): domain Eukaryota; kingdom Metazoa; phylum Hemichordata; class Enteropneusta; family Ptychoderidae; genus Ptychodera; species Ptychodera flava. Next base: position 61,122,324 of record NC_091928.1, read on the forward strand.
GGTGGGGGTGGTATCCCCCTCCTACACTCACCGCCTAAGCAGAAAGGGGAACACATATGTGGTTGTGGCAGCTAGAGCTCCTATGCAGCTGCAAGCCACCTACTTTTTTATTTTGGCCCCTACTTCAAAACTTTGTGAAATCCCTGAAAAATTGCCTCCAAAATACAAAGTCCTGCATGATTTGAACACATCTGACTTAGTTATACTGAGCAAACTGCATACTACACTTCAAATCAATCTGACTAGCTGTTTTAGAGAAGAAGCTTGGAATGCAAAAAGTTGCCAGAAGCTTGATGATAGATGCAGGACACTTGAACAGAAATGCTAGATGAGAGATGATGACGGACAACCACCTATTTGGGAAGTTTTGCATCCCTGACAGTGGAGCAGATAAAAGTGGAGCAGATAAAAAGTCATGGACAGTTTCCCTTGGGCCAGTGAGCTGCCCAAATCTTTCTATTTCCTATGGTTTCATTCAAGATATTTAAGATGAGGCTTTCAAGCCTGTGGATAATACGGTAGTATGCCTTGACTCAAGTATGGGTGGTCAATATGTGTATAGGACAATAGGCAGATCACAATCAGGACAAAGGAACAACATACCATGTATGTAACTCACCAACGGTATTGAATATCATGCCCTCTACATGTAACTCATCAACACTATGAAAATGCCCCTCTAACTCACCAACACTATGAAAATGCCCCTCTAACTCACCAACACTATGAAAATGCCCCTCTAACTCACCAACACTATGAAAATGCCCCTCTAACTCACCAACACTATGAAAATGCCCCTCTAACTCACCAACACTATGAAAATGCCCCTCTAACTCACCAACACTATGAAAATGCCCCTCTAACTCACCAACACTATGAAAATGCCCCTCTAACTCACCAACACTATGAAAATGCCCCTCTAACTCACCAACACTATGAAAATGCCCCTCTAACTCACCAACACTATGAAAATGCCCCTCTAACTCACCAACACTATGAAAATGCCCCTCTAACTCACCAACACTATGAAAATGCCCCTCTAACTCACAGACTCTATACTCAGTATGCTCCTCTAATTCACTGACTCAGTAAAGCATATCCCATCTAACTTATCAACTCTTTGAACAACATGCCTATACAATATCAACATGCCTCTACAACAAGTAACTCACCAACTCTACAGTATGCCCCTCTACTTCACAATCTCATGAACAACAGGCCATCTAACTTTCAAACTCTATAAACAGTATACCCCACTTACATGTAGCTCACCAACTTATGAATACTATTGCCCCTCTTACACTGTATGAACAGCATTGCCCTCTCATCCAATCTACCAGTATAAACAGCAAGCCCCTTAACTCCAAAACTCGAACAGCAAGCATGCCCGTCTAACTCACCAGTCTAAGAACAGCATGCCCCTCCAAGTCACCAGTCTAAGAACAGCATGCCCCTCCAAGTCACCAGTCTAAGAACAGCATGCCCCTCCAAGTCACCAGTCTAAGAACAGCATGCCCCTCGAACTCACAAATTCAATGAAAAGCATGCCCCTCCAAGTCACCAGTCTAATTAGAGACAAGGCTATTGTGTAAGCCATAGTTACAAGCAAAAGTTATGTTCTAGAAGTTAAAATGAAAAGACAAAGAATGTCCTACCTAAAAAGATAATTTCAATCAATTCAAATATAACGATATTTAGAAAGTAAAACGTATCTTTAAAATTTCAAATATCTCTGAAGTAATAGCCAAAAGCACATGAAATGAATTTCTTCGCAAATGTGTTCCGAACTTCCTTCTTCCTTGCAATCAACACTTAGATTCTTGTAATCATATTCTACTACTGACAATATCTTTTTCACTTCTTGCATTTACTAATATGACAAAATAATCTCATGATAATTTTCAGCCTCAATTTATTTTATGCATTTAAATCATTCACAAACTTAACCCATCCTAGGGTGTTACAGTTCATATGAATTGTTACAAATTCACTATTGGATAAACTTGCAGATCTGAAACTATCTGTTCAATAACTTCAATGTCCATTAGACAGTGTTTTGCCCAGAGTGCGTTCTTGCGTCTTTTGACGCAAAATTAACAACAATGTCCCGCAAAAATACCGGACATGGGTCACAGGGACGCACTAAAATCAGGGCTAGAATTGCAAGTCCAGCGTCCACAGAGGGACTACTTTTTTAGCTACCAAATTACACACTTGATAGCCCATACAGTTATCGCTTCTCTATTGAGACAAATGAAACATTTAAAATTTAGTCTATTTTTTTCGTCACAATGTAAACACTATTGGAAAATCAGTTGGTCTGTTACAGTCTACGATTCATGGTATGAGCAAGGCGATTTGTGCGTCCGGCCACTGGGCCCTGCAGCCGTGGGGACAAACTCAAATACCGGGCCACGTACGATCCCGATCACCAGACAATGATTTCGGAAGCGGAAAGCTTGTAAAACGAACAACAAACTTTTCACAAAGCAAATTTTATTGACCACCAACTTTGAATGAAACGTTTACTTGTAAATATATGCTAGTACAGTGAAGTACGGAGAATCAAATTTTCTGTCACTTTACTTGCCCGGGCACATGGCATCAAACGGAATTGACTGCACGTGTATTTGGTGTACTGGAAGCTCATGACTTCACCTAAAAATATCATCAACCCCACAATTTTGTTGAAACACTATATCCCTGACTTTCAAAGTAGTAATTTGCCTTAAATTTCCCCAGAAGGAGTCTCATACAACTCTCCGATCGTCTGCAAGCCAGCCCAGCGAGAGATCGAGGTCACCATGCTGAATTCCTTATATAGTCAAGACCCCCTAGCTCGATTGTAGCTGATCTTAACCGCCTAGCTTGTCAAAACAACATTATGGCAATGTGCAATTGCTATCATGAGGATCAAGGAGTTCTCTCAGATATTTGTGTTTTCAAACTATATTTTTTGCAATTTTCAGGGAAAATTGTCAGTCATTAGAGCAATTATAAAAAAGAAGAGAACTTTATAGCAGTAATGAAAAAAACCAGGTTACAATGTGCATCAAACTATTGTCTTCAACCACTTCTAGTTCTGGAGTCATAAGTGTAATGAAACATATTCTTTATTTCTGTCAAACACAAGTAATGCAGTAGCTTACAAGAATCCCCATAAAAGAAAAATGCGAATGAAATTGATTTTATCATGATGATGTCTTTTTCACAATTCAAAACTGTCGATATAACCAGTTATACCTTTCTGCCTTGGTGACTTTGTCACAAACCATTTTAGGAGACATCCAGCAATCTTAATTTTAAAATGAAGGTGTGTATTCATGATATCAAATTTTCGATGGAAAACAACAGCCATACATGTTTACAATACCTTTCTGCCTTGGTGACGTTACTTTGCTTTACATTGTTCGCTCGCACATTGACCCCCTATTGTATTAAATGTCCCCGTATTTTAACAATCATGGGACACTGTGTCCCACCTTTACAATTCCTGGGCAAAACACTGATTAGAGTCGCAACCCTGAATATACGTACATATTTATTTATTGCAGTATCACAGTTACAAAGGTTATTTTTAGCTACTGTGGGGTTAAATGTCTTATTTTCATCATCAATGCAATGTTCAAAAATGGATTGAACATCATGTACATCCAATGGGACAGCTTGATTAAAATATCACATGACAGAATTGAACTTCATGTACATCTAATGAGACAGCTTGACTAATGTCACATGACAGAATTGAACATCATGTACATCCAATGAGACAGCTTGATTAAAATATCACATGACAGAATTGAACTTCATGTACATCCATTGAGACAGCTTGATTAAAATATCACATGACAGAATTGAACTTCATGTACATCCATTGAGACAGCTTGATTAAAATATCACATGACAGAATTGAACTTCATGTACATCCATTGAGACAGCTTGATTAAAATATCACATGACAGAATTGAACTTCATGTACATCCATTGAGACAGCTTGATTAAAATATCACATGACAGAATTGAACTTCATGTACATCCATTGAGACAGCTTGATTAAAATATCACATGACAGAATTGAACTTCATGTACATCCAATGGGACAGCTTGATTAAAATATCACATGACAGAATTGAACTTCATGTACATCCATTGAGACAGCTTGATTAAAATATCACATGACAGAATTGAACTTCATGTACATCCATTGAGACAGCTTGATTAAAATATCACATGACAGAATTGAACTTCATGTACATCCATTGAGACAGCTTGATTAAAATATCACATGACAGAATTGAACTTCATGTACATCCAATGGGACAGCTTGATTAAAATATCACATGACAGAATTGAACTTCATGTACATCCATTGAGACAGCTTGATTAAAATATCACATGACAGAATTGAACTTCATGTACATCCAATGGGACAGCTTGATTAAAATATCACGACAGAATTGAACTTCATGTACATCCAATGGGACAGCTTGATTAAAATATCACGACAGAATTGAACTTCATGTACATCCAATGAGACAGCTTGATTAAAATATCACGACAGAATTGAACTTCATGTACGTCCAATGAGACAGCTTGATTAAAATATCACGACAAAATTGAACTTCATGTACACCCAATGAGACAGCTTGACTAAATCACATGACAGCTACTGACCAGTATGTTTACAAATGAGTTGAACGTCATGACCCAATGCGATAGCTTGACTAATATCACATGACAGCTACTGACCACTGACCAGTCTGTTTACAAATGAATTGAACTTCATGTACATCCAATGAGACAGCTTGACTAATGTCACATGACAGAATTGAACTTCATGTACATCCAATGAGACAGCTTGACTAATGTCACATGACAGAATTGAACTTCATGTACATCCAATGAGACAGCTTGACTAATGTCACATGACAGAATTGAACTTCATGTACACCCAATGAGACAGCTTGACTACTAACATCACATGACAGCTACTGGCCACTGGTAAGTGTATAATCTGACTTTTTTATAAAATTACTGTATTCTTCACTGAATTAAACAACATGTCAACTCACTGAAATTTTACATAGCCATGCGCTGATGACATACAATAACAAAGTTTGGTATTTATTAAAAAAGAAATCATGTTTTGCCATGGGCATTGGGGACTAAGTCACAAAGGACAGAGATATCACTTCTATACTGATTATGTAGTTATCATTTTGCCAACAAAGCAGAACCATGTGGGAGTGATTGAGACAAAGGAAACTTCATCAAATGCAAATCGTGTTACAGAAGATATACATTATTAAATATTAGTGCAACATTGTATTGACTGCCAGATGGTTGTCTTCTGACAAAGAGGACTCTCAACTCAATCCATCATCTTTTGAACACTTCCCTCCATAGCAATACAAATGTATTTGAAATTAATTACAAACATCAAAATCACTGGTGAATTTAATAAATGCCTTTGATGTCAGAGCGAACTAAAACATTATTCAAAATTTGGATAATAGTTTTTCAGAATAAAGTAACTTACTCCTATCGGCTTTTCCACCACATTTTATCTTGTCTATTTTTTATGATTATGGCAGCTATGTACATGGGTGACACAGTTATTCATAGTACGTATTCCTGACTAAATCAGCAATAAATATTAGCTACATCAGCGACAAAATTAAAATTCATTGTGTCCGGCTGTCAATTTATTGTGGATTGTCTTCAAAAAGAAGTGAGAATTACATACCATGATTCTTTGCTAAACAAGCTGTAAATGTTATATTATGAAACAAATGTTTCTTTAACCCTTTGTGTGCTGCAATTTTTCCAACCAAAATTTTAGTGCCACATTATACCAAACTTTACAAATTTTTCCGTAAATATTTTATACTTTTTGACTGCATGGAAATGACATTTCTTTGGCTACAGTTCTTTATAAAAATTTTGGCAAAAATCTGAACAAATTTGACTTAAGTATATTCTTTAAGGCGACAAAAATTGATTTTGACACTCGAAGGGTTAAACTCAATTCAAGATGTTACCAGGAAGGTATTTCTATGAATTTGAAGACATTTTTCAAAGGGAATGACAGCAGCTAAATGTCACAAAAGACATAAGAAATACTGGTATGTGTAACTGCTTCCAACACAAATCCCAATATCCCTCTTTTTTCATTAATGTTAGATACACAAGACACAATCATTGTTATCACAACTGTAGCATATACATTCCATAAAAGAACTTGGCCTATGATATAAAGCCATCTTTTGACCATCAAATCATCTTGGTTGACAATTACCGGTAGTATTTTTCATATTAAATTAACTAAGAGCAAAGCAGTAAATACTGATGAGATACATACTGTTGCTTTGAATTCAAATAAGGCCTTTTGTTTATGTAGGTCATTTCCCCCACACTCATCATGACCTGAGTTCAATCAGTCTAGAACATTCCCAAGGTCACTGCCCTTGATGACCTCACAACCTTGAATTCAATTAGTCATGTTTGGAATGTTCTGGAAAGTTGATTAGTTGTGTAAGGGAGATAATTTTAGAACAGTAATTAGCATGTCAATAAAAGGTTCTAGATTGTTCTTACATGCCTTTATAAAAGGGACGTGCACAGCTTCCAGTCAGACTTTTGGGATCGTGTCTCTTGTGTGTTACTAAACTCCAGCAGTAGTCATTCTCAAGACTTTTCAAGACCTTCACTGCCAACCCTGGATTTATACTGTGGACTTTGTGCAGCTGCAAGCCTGCAAGGACTGTTCATTCATCCAACTGACTGTTACAACTCTGAGACTGGAGCTTTGCCGTCCCAGCTGAGATAAGTAGTCTGTACACTTTTAAAGCTTGTACTCTATCCCTGACTTAGCAATTAGTTTTTTTTTCGTAATAAATTTGTTTAAACGTTAACTGCTGAGTTCACCCTTTTGTTCGTTATCTCTGCACGTAACAAATTGGGGGCTCGTCCGGGAGACGAATATTTTGAGCCGTTTGACAACATTTTGACAGCCTTTTCAAAACTACTGTATACTGTGAACTCAGCGAAATTCAATCATGGCGGAATTCAAGCCAGACGAATTTATGGATGACCTTGATCAGGACACATTTAATTCCCTCAGAAAAGACAACCTCATAGCACTGGCAAATTCCTTAAAGTAGATGTCAAAAGATCTATGCGCAAGCGGAAATACAGTTCCACATTGCAAAACATTTAGTTAATTCTGGCCATTTTGAGGAGTCTGCCTTAAAAGATTATGAGCCTGAGTCTTCCTTCGAACTCAAAAAATTAGAATTAGAAATACAGGCAGATTTGGAGCTTAAGAAATTGGAATTAGAAAAGGAAAAATTGCAAATGGAGGAAAGGGAAAGGCAGGAAAAATTACAAATGAAAGACAAAGAATTACAAATGAAAGACAAAGAATTACAAATGGAAGAAAGACAGAGAGAAAAGGAGAGAGAATTGGAAGAACATCGACTACAGTTAGAAATGAGACGTTTAGAGCTTGGACAATCAGGAAAATTCTTCCCTTCAGACAAGTTTGACATCACTGAGCATTTCAGGTTAGTTCCCCCTTTCCAAAAAAAGATGTTGATAAATATTTCCTTCATTTTGAGAAAATTGCTCAGAGTCTGAATTGGCCTAAGGAGTCCTGGTCTATGCTTTTGCAGAGTGCTTTGGTGGGTAAAGCCAGAGAAATTTACATTCAGTTGTCAGTAGAGCAGGCTTCAGATTATGATTCTGTGAAGGAATTAATTCTCAAGGGCTATGAATTGGTGCCTGAAGCTTACCGTCAGAAATTTAGGGATTGTGAGAAGGTAAAAGATCAAACTTATGTTGAATTTGCTCGAACAAAAGAACAACTGTTTGATCGTTGGTGTTCTTCTGAAAAGGTTAGTCAGAATTATGACAAATTACGACAACTTGTTTTGATTGAAGAATTTAAAAGGTGCATCCGGAGTGACATCAAGACATTTATCAATGAACAAAAGGCAGATACATTGGAGGTTGCTGCACGTTTGGCCGATGATTATTCATTGACCCACAAATCTTCATTTCTCAGCAAACCATCCCAGTCCTTTTCATACAGAAACAATGCAGGTAAATTTAACTCGTCCTTTTCATCCAAGAATTTTTCAAAGGACAGTAGAAAATCAAATGACAACAGTTCACAGAGTTCAAGTAATACTCCCACATCATCAGATCCCAAGTCTCAATCTCCTTCTGACAAACAGTTCAGTACACTTTCTTGTAATTATTGTAAGAAAGACGGCCATTTAATGTCAGAGTGTTTCAAATTGAAAAGAAAACGTGAAGGTCAAAGTGGTCAAAATGGATCTAAGCCAACTGGCTTTATTTCTTCATCAACTCGATTAGAGTCTAATAATGTGTGCAACACATTTTTTGAGGTTAAACCCCTCTCATCCCCAATTAATGAGGTCAAGGTCAATTCTTCTCAAGATAGCATTATGGGTATTTTCGAGCCATTTATTCATAATGGTTTTATATCACTTTCTAGTGATTTTTCTTCTGCTACCCCTGTCAAAATTTTAAGAGATACCGGGGCTTCCCAGTCTCTTTTGTTGGCAGATACCCTGCCGTTTTCTGAAAAGTCATTTTCAGGTTCTAAAGTTCTTATTAAGGGGGTAGATTGCAATGACTTCATTCCTGTTCCTCTCCATAATGTCTATTTGTCTTCGACTTTGTTTCTGGACCTGTGACTTTAGGTATTAGGCCTTTTTTGCCTTTTGAAGGGATTCACCTTCTTCTTGGAAACGACCTTGCTGGGGACAAGGTCATTACTAATCCACTTGTGACTGATAATCCTAGTTTAGATCAGGATCCAGAGCCAATTGAACAAGAGATACCCGATTTATTTCCTTCATGTGCCATTACTCGAGCCATGTCAAAGAAAACTTCTGAGAATCAAAATACTCTCAAAATAATGTCACAGATGTTGACTTAAATGACACCTTTCTTAGTCAGGTGTTTGACACGGATCATTCCGTTATCCCTCGTGGATTTGAAACTTCCAGTAAAACTTCTGCTGACCAAGGTCAGACATTTTCTAGATCAAATCTCATTGCAGAACAACACAAAGATCCAGATATTTTGTGTTTGTTTGACAGGGTAGATGATGAAGATGAAACTTCAGATAGCTCTGTTTCCTATTATACAAAATCTGGTATTCTCATGCGTAAATGGAGACCTGCAGATGTCTTGGTTGATGACGACTGAGCTATAAAACATCAAATTGTGGTTCCAAAGCCCTATCGTGCTGAAATATTGCGCCTGGCCCATGAAACGCCCTGGGCTGGTCATTTAGGAGTAAGGAAAACTTATCATAAAATTCTCAGTCACTTTTATTGGCCTAATCTCAGGCAGGATGTAGCACATTTCTGTAAAACTTGTCACACATGTCAAATGGTAGGAAAGCCAAATCAGACCATTCCAAAGGCCCCTTTACAGCCAATTCCTGCATTTCAAGAACCATTTAGTAGGATACTAATAGACTGTGTTGGGCCCCTACCAAAAACAAGATCAGGAAATGAGTACATGCTGACAATTATGTGTACATCAACTCGGTTCCCAGAAGCCATACCACTGAGAAATATAAAGACAAAGACTATAGTGAGAGCTTTAGTCAAATTTTTCACTTTATTTGGCCTCCCTAAATGTGTCCAGTCCGATCAAGGCTCCAACTTTATGTCTGGTATTTTTCAACAAGTAATGGATCAGCTAGGCATTAAACAGTATAGGTCATCCGCCTATCATCCAGAAAGTCAGGGTGCTCTTGAGCGATTTCATCAAACTTTGAAAAACATGATTAGGACCTACTGTTTTGACACAGAGAAGCAGTGGGATGAAGGAATTCATTTTCTGCTCTTTGCTGTTAGAGAGTCAATTCAAGAGTCTCTTGGTTTTAGCCCATTTGAGCTTGTATTTGGACATACAGTCCGTGGCCCACTTAAGCTCGTTAAAGAGAAATTCCTATCAGACGATGATGATTGTCTGAATATTTTGCAATATGTGTCAGATTTTCGTACAAAACTCTCTAAAGCATGTGAATTAGCCAGAGAAAATCTTGAGTCATCTCAGCAGTCAATGAAAACCAAATATGATAAAAGCACCTCAAAACGGAAGTTTGAACCAGGTCAAAAGGTTCTTGTTCTACTTCCAATTCCTGGCAAACCACTCCATGCTCGTTACTTTGGGCCATACCTAATTGATAAAAAATTGAGCGATTTAAATTACATCATAATAACACCTGACAGGCGAAAACAAAAACAGCTATGTCACATAAATATGCTTAAGCCATATTTGGATAGAGATAATCCTACTATAACTCAGCCTGTCAGTGCAGTCAGTTCAAACCATTATGAAGATAGTGATACTGAAACTGACTTGAGTGAAAATACTCTAAACTCAAAGCTGGGCTCGGTCAAGCTTCAAAACTCAGAAATCAAACTGGAGAAGCTGGAGTCTACAAAGTTGGCACACCTCCAGCCAGAACAACAACAACAGGTGAAAGAACTGCTCCACGAATATAAACACCTATTTCAAGATGTTCCAACGAGGACAAACGTCATCTATCACGACGTTGATGTTGGGGACAGTAAGCCTGTAAAACAACATCCATACAGACTGAATCCAACAAAAGCGAAATATCTCCAGGAAGAAGTCAAATACCTGCTGGACAATGACTTTATTGAACCCAGTAAAAGTAACTGGAGTTCGCCGTGCATACTTGTTCCCAAATCAGATCACAGTTATCGTATGTGCACGGACTTTAGGAAGGTCAACACTTTAACAAAGACAGACACTTTCCCAATCCCGAGGATTGATGACTGCATCGACCGAGTGGGAAAAGCCAAGTATGTGACGAAATTTGACCTACTGAAGGGATTTTGGCAAGTCCCTCTGACGGATCGTGCTCGTGAAATATCCGCCTTTGTTACACCAGACGGATTGTTCCAGTACAAGGTGATGCCATTCGGAATGAAGAACTCTCCGGCAACGTTCCAACGGATGATCAACGACGTCATATCCGGCTAGACGGATGTGTCAGCTTACGTTGACGACGTCGTCCTGTATAGTGACACCTGGGAGGAACACATCAAGCTCATGCGGAAGTTCTTTGAGAGACTGAGCAAAGCAATGTTGACTGTCAACCTTGCCAAATCTGAGTTTGGTTGGGCGAGGGTAACTTACCTCGGACATACTGTAGGACAGGGTGAGGTAAACCTGTTGATGCCAAAATCAGTGCCATTTCAAGTTTTCCCATACCAAACTGCAAACGACAACTGATGCGCTTTCTCGGTATGGCTGGTTACTACCGAAAATTCTGTCCAAATTTCTCCACAATTACTGAGCCTTTGACTAACTTACTTAAAAAGAAAGTAAAGTTTGTTTGGTCAGAGCAATGCCAACAGGCATTTGATACACTTAAAGCCATACTGCAAAGTGCTCCCAGTGTTGTCTGCACCAGATTTCACTTTGCCATTCAAATTAGCTGTGGATGCTAGTGATACGGCTGCTGGTGCTGTTTTATTGCAAGAGGATAGTCATGGGGTAGATCATCCTGTTTGCTATTTTTCACGCAAATTTAACAAATCCCAGAGAAACTACTCTACAATTGAAAAAGAGTGTTTATCTTTGATATTAGCTTTACAGCATTTTGAAGTTTATGTTACTTCTTCAAATCAGCCAATAGTGGTTTATATTGATCACAACCCTCTTGTTTTTCTGCAGAAATTTAAAGGCAAAAATCAGAGATTGCTAAGATGGAGTTTAATGTTACAGGAGTTTAATCTTGACATTAGACATATCAAAGGCAGAGACAATTTAATTGCAGACTGTCTCTCTCGTATTTAGAGTTTATTGTTGTTCACTTTCAAGAAATTTTATTGTTGTTCACTTTCAAGAAACTTTACTTTAGAGTAAAACAAAATTTGAGTACTTAAATCCTTTTCAAGATTACATTTGTAAAAGAAAGATTTTTCTTTGAAAAATTTTCTTTTTTTGAAGAGGGGGTGTGTTATGTAGGTCATTTCCCCCACACTCATCATGACCTGAGTTCAATCAGTCTAGAACATTCCCAAGGTCACTGCCCTTGATGACCTCACAACCTTGAATTCAATTAGTCATGTTTGGAATGTTCTGGAAAGTTGATTAGTTGTGTAAGGGAGATAATTTTAGAACAGTAATTAGCATGTCAATAAAAGGTTCTAGATTGTTCTTACATGCCTTTATAAAAGGGACGTGCACAGCTTCCAGTCAGACTTTTGGGATCGTGTCTCTTGTGTGTTACTAAACTCCAGCAGTAGTCATTCTCAAGACTTTTCAAGACCTTCACTGCCAACCCTGGATTTATACTGTGGACTTTGTGCAGCTGCAAGCCTGCAAGGACTGTTCATTCATCCAACTGACTGTTACAACTCTGAGACTGGAGCTTTGCCGTCCCAGCTGAGATAAGTAGTCTGTACACTTTTAAGCTTGTACTCTATCCCTGACTTAGCAATTAGTTTTTTTTTCGTAATAAATTTTGTTTAAACGTTAACTGCTGAGTTCACCCTTTTGTTCGTTATCTCTGCACGTAACACCTTTAGACTTCCTGTTATGTACATCGAGCCATACCATTGGCTGAATTTATTGTTTACAGTGGTAACCAATCATGATTTTTTACAAAATTCTTACGTTCAGTCCCTCCTCCTCTAAACAGTTCACCTCTTTGAGTCACCCATGCAAATCCACATTGAACAGTAACAAACTATGTCAAATTTGCAGTTTTTCCCCCTATTCAAAATATTGTTGTCCAATTACAACAATTTTAGTTTGCAGTTTCAATCCTAACTTCTGGTAGATGTATGGCTGTCTTGTTGATATCTAAGATATGGCCCACATACTCTGTGCAGTATCACATTACAAACAGCATGTGATGTCACTGTAATTATGAATGCTTGAGTTTAGATTACCGGCATGATGTATTCAAGACAGTGAACTTGATCTTGAATTTCTTTGTAAATTTTCAAGTTGTTATTTTACTGATAAATTATGTTCATACAATTCTAATATAATATGGCAGGAACTTTTACTGTACACAATTAACAGACTTTCTTGAAACTAACTCTTGCTTTATAAAGAAAGGGAGATCACTCTCATACACACAAAGACACAGGGTGATGTGAATACAGTAGACTTGCTGGTAAGCATTTTTGTGGTTTTATATTGGGATGACAATGTAAACACAGTAATATTCAATGACACGCAACAGCATGTGTCATTTAATGATATGCTTCAATACGATATCCTGACGATGCAATGACTCACTTCACTAGTGACAGTGACACAACGAGAGATTCATCATGACAAATACAATAAATACACAGTGATACGATACTATGCAATGAGAAACACACTGATACACAGTGACGCTAAACTATAACCTGGTTCACACAGTGACCACATTGTCAGCCAGATAGGTCCAATGTACAAATAGCACCAGACCAAATGATTACACAGAGCTTCCGTTAAGACACTGACAATAATACAGGGCTCCACGCAAGGTCAAATCATCCACTAGCCCAAAGGACTAGTAGCAGTTCATTTTTAGTAGTCCTAAATGAAATCTACTAGTCCTGCTAAAGCAAAGCCAAATGTTGCTCTCATGTTGTAAAGAGGTGTATATATGACCATTCTCATATTTTTTGTCACAAAGGTTTTTAAACCCAATAACTAACTTTCATGCAAGACTAGCACATTTGCTTACTGCAAAATGTTTAACTTTGAATCATATATAAACCACAAAAATAACCTGAATGAAATGTCCTGTGTAGGAGGAGAGGTCATGAAAGTAGCCTATTGCCGTCAAGAATAAAATCAGACGTAGGAATGAATTTGTTGGAAAATTCTTCATACCTCAGGTAGTGCGCCATTAATTTGCAAAGAACATCTTTGTTCATAATGGGGACAGATTTGTTTCTCCAGAACTGAAATTCATACAGCCATTCACAAATGTTCCTGTGAAGTGCCATCATATTTTTGACATATATCACATTTTAAAATTGACCAGCTTGTGGGGAGGACCTCTCATTTGTAATAATGGTTTGTGAAGAATTTTGTTTTTAATAGTAAAATGTTGCATTTTACCATTTCATGTGCTTGTGTCTTTTATGAGTTTTTGCCAGTTACTGGTAACAAAATGTGATTAGCACAAAAATAACCAATGACTCCCAGAAGTGATTGTTGTATCCAATCATTGGATACAACAGTCTGATACACCCATTTCATACGTTGTTTTTTCACTACTGTTTTAAGGTTCACTTCACTATTATTGCCCCAATAATTTACACTTTTCCACTAAAATGGCAAAACAATAAGTTGCTAGCACCAAGTTATTATCGGTGAGGAATTCCCTCACCTGTACAAGCAGTAGCAACTTGCCATAGCACTGTTTTGGCAAGCTAGATGGCTCTTTTTAAGATCAGCTTCAATCAAGCTAGGGGGTCTTGACTATATATGGAGGTCAGCATGTGGAGGCATTCTAAAGCAGGGTCAAGCTGGCTACGAACTATCAGAGGTGTTGTTTGGGAATGCCCCTGAAGAAATCTTGAGAAAAATCTTCTTTGAAAGGCAAGGATACAGTGTTTGAACGAAATTGTGGGGTTGCTCATGTTTTTAGGCGAAGTGATGAGCTTCAAGCAAACCAAAATACACGACGTGCAGACAATTCCGTTTGATGCTCAGCGTTGAGCCATGTTTCCCGGGGCCATGTTACTGGCATGTACAGTACAATTTGATTCTCCGTAGCAGGTAAACTGTTTCATTTTAAGTTGGTGATCAATAAAGTTTGCTTCACTGTTTCACTGTCCAATTTGTTTGGGTAAAAGTTAGTTTATTTTTATATAAAATGATCGAGGCTTGGTTCATTCTTATCGAATGAGTGGCCCGGCGTCCCATTAGTTTTGTAGCGATAAACTTTCCTGGACAACTACGGAACTTGAAAATTGCACTAGTCCGCAGGACTACCTCCGAAGACATTTTTACTAGTCCTCTTGAAAATTTACTAGCCTCGGGCTAGTGGGCTAGTGCTTATGTCGAGCCCTGAAATACAGTAGCAACAAAAAATACGCTGGTGCAACAGTAGCCCTATGTGGTTTCTGATCTCTTTAAGTTCAAATTGCGGCCTTGGATATTTGTCATGTTCATCCCTTTCATAGGCGTTTTTCATAACAGGAAAGGCTTATATGTATATGAGGACCATGCATTGACTGTTTTAACTTACACATATCTTTATTGAATGTACTGGCTAGAATCGGACAAGTCAGCGAAGGAGGAATAATCAGTAAAAGGCGTTTTAATGCATCTCTAAGTTATACAAGAACTGTGTTAATTGGGTGACAGTAGTTTACGGACAAACAAATTGTGGGAAAATGTCGTTCTGAGGTACATGATAAACTTGACGATCAAACTTCGCTATCATCTTGGACCAGGACCAAGGCTACATATCCACAAATAGAAATTAGAGCAGACTGATTTTATGTCAGCACTATACACTGCCTCCCCATCGGGACACAATTGGTCCACATGCTAGACCAAGCTATTCATGATCGCTTTTAAAACAAAATTACGGCGGCGTAGCAACTTTGTCTGTGTGAAAGGGGTACCTGTTGTGGAGGGACTGTGATGTTCACTATGAGGAACACTGATACACAGTGATACAATGTATGCAATGACAAAGACACTGATACACATTGACACAATGTACATGTATGCAATGATGAAAAGTATGTGATATACATTTGGTACGTTCAGACTGACGACTTTGCGTCGGCCCAGGTCCCGACCAGGGCCGGGGCCGACGTAAAAAACCAATGTGGACACGCTGAGTCGGCCCTGGGCCGACTCAGTTTGGTCCCGGTTAGAAGGGGGGGTTCAGGGCCGACTCAGGGCCGACGCAAAATTTGGTCCGACGCAAATCGCCAGTGTGGACACGTTACGTCGGCCCTGGTCCCAGTTGACCAGGCCTCCGCTATGGATCGAAGTTGAACTAGTCACACTATTCGCACAAAACAAACGACGTTTGAAACTAAAGTTTACACCTATCGAAAGTTTTCAATCCAGTCTTTACATTTTAATATCATCCCATGTACGCTGAACTTCCCACCAACCTTTGTTCCGCAAACGAGACCATGTCATTCGATTCCACAGTGCACGTAATAGACTAGAGAGGCATGTCAAAAATGCCGCGCACTGGTTATTTCTCCACCGCGGTCTTATATATACCATATGCTCATCCAATAAATGGTGAAGATCTCTCCGATGATTAAAAGGGTGAGTGGTAGTCATATTTGCCCTTCTTGTGCGTAAAAACACAGGAAAATCATGAACAGTAGAAACAGCGTGCCATATTCAAATGCACCATTTTGAACTTTGACAGGTCAGAGGTCACAAAGGAAGGTAAAGTTACGTCGGCCCTAATTCTGGTACCGGTAAGTGTGGACACGGACCAAATTTAATCCCAAAAGGACAATTATTTTGCGTCGCCCAAATTTCAGTTGGGTTGCCAATGTGAACAAGATATACATTGACTTAGTTCACACTTGCAACCCAACTGAAATTTGGGCCGACGCAAAATAATTGTCCTTTTGGGAATAGATTTGGTCCGCCTCCGCACTTAACCACACTTACCAGTACCAGAATTAGGGCTGACGTAAATTTACCTTCCTTTGTGACCTCTGACCTGTCAAAGTTCAAAATGGTGTATTTGAATAATGGCATGCTGTTTCTACTGTTCATGATTTTCCTGCGTTTTTACGCACAAGAAGGGCAAATATGACCACCACTCGCCCTTTTAATCATCGGAGAGATCTTCACTATTTATTGGATGAGCATATGGTATATATAAGACGGCGGTGGAGAAATAACCAGCAGTGCGTGGCATTTTTGACATTTTGTTAACCTGTGCGTCTCTAAATATGTGCACTGTAGAATGAAATGGTCTCGCTTGCGGAGCAAACGTTGGTGGGAAGATATACCGTAGTTTTGCGTACATGGGATGATACATGTAAAGACTAGATTAAAAACTTTCGATGAGTGTAAACTTTAGTTTCAGACGTTTGTTTTGTGCGAATAGGGTGACTAGTCCAACTTCGCCTGGTAAGGGCCAACGCAATGTGTCCACACAGGCGATTTGCGTCGGACCAAATTTTGCGTCGGCCCTGCGTCGGCCCTGAACCCCCCCTTCTAGCCGGGACCAAAGTGCGTCGGCCCTAGGCAGACGCAGCGTGTCCAGAATTGGTTATTTTACGTTGGCCCGGGCCCAGCACCGGCGCTACACCGACGCAAAGTGGTCAATCTGAACAAGGCAATTGACACTGTGCATGCAATGAGGAACACTGAATACACAGTGATTCATTGTATGCAATGACACATTGATACACAGTGACACAATATATGCAATGACAAACACCAATACATAGCGTATCGATACAATGTACACAGTGGGGAAAAGTATGTGATACAAAAGTGATACAATGTATGCAATGAGGAACACTAATACACAGTACACATTGTGTACACCAAATTATACAGTGTATAGTAACAAACAATGTACAGTGACAAACAATGGTACAATGAAATGCACTGATGCAGTTTATGCAATGACAAACGTACTAATAAGCATCAGAGTTAGCCAAAATTACCACACCTACCATACACTGACAAAGACAAAACTTGTCAGTTGCAACAAGGTTGTTACTGAAAATTTTGTTGGAATCACTGTTCTTGTTTATATAAAGGGACTTGTAACATGGATAATTAAGATTCAAAGAATGTAAATTCTTGTACAAGAAAATTATTGAAAACTGAAAATTGTGGGTGTTTCACCCTATATTATGACCCTTTACTATTAACTAAGTTGAGTAGTTTTGCCAAACTTGTAAAATACATGTGCAGATATATTAGTTTTGCATCAATGCAATGGATGTGTTGGGAGGTCATGTTCTGCAATGAACCAGAAGGGGACCCTTTGTTTTGTTAAAACATGAAAACAAAGATTTTGAGATCACTTTTTGAATTTTTTGGACAAAGATATGAGTCTAATCTAGTGATAAATGTAAAACAGAAGGCATACCTGTTCCCTCTCCCAGTATGGTTTCCTTCGTAACCAACAGCAAGCCACATCCAATGGCAGACATCTGTAACGTTGTAACCATGGATACTGGAGCTGGTTTGACTTGTTGCACCTGTACAGTCTGAAAACATCTATGTATGCCATACACATTGTCACTGGCCATCCTTCGTGTTGCCCGCAGGGCACGCGCTTATATTAAGTGATGTAATCAAGGCAAATGTATGGCACAAGATGTATTATTTCAGACGCTCTATTCAGGCATAGCAACAATCAACCTGAGTTCATGCATAACTTCCTTTTAACAAGCAAATCCGGTGTTGTTATTTTCATCTAGACCATGGTCAGTTCACCCATTCTTTACTGCTGTCACTGCATAGGCTATTGTCTGTTGTTGCCGTTGGGCCAGGTCTTTGGATTTTAGCCGATTGTTTCAACTAAATACCATTTCATTCAGCTTCAGTAGGTCTATAGATGACCCAATTTCACAAAGCATTCATTTGGTAGTGGTTTCTCTCTGTGCTGAAATCAAGATACCTTGATTGATGTTGATTGTTCCAGCAGCAAGTCTTTTTCACATCTGATTGTAGTTTTCCATATCTGTTGGTACCTTTCTCTTATCACGGTCTGTGCATACAGCATGCTCCCTTAGCCTGCTTGTATTCAGTATTTTCTCCGTCCTGTGTCTTTCAATCACATTTTTTGCATTTCCTTCAATTTAGAGTCTTTTGTAAATGACAACTGCATGACTTTTAATTTTCTTTCCTTGTTTTTTTAACACCATGTTTTCACTTTCGTCAATATGAACACAATGCAGCGTTTCAAGGCAAGATATCATATTTTGAAAATTTAATATCACAACTTACATTTCCTATCATACGATTTTTATTAATCTTCGTTAATTTCGACTTCAGTAATCAATGATCATTCAAAAAACACAGCTGCCTGGAACCATTCCTACATAACTTCACAGCCCCACAATCTATGTCAGTTGTTTGTTGTGATGAATGTAATTGTTAGACTGAACTGCCTTGTGTGTGGCCTCACAAGCTGGATGTCAAGTGAGTTTTTATCAGGTATCTTGTCACCAAAACTGCCATCAATTGACTTGTAAGATTTCTTAAGACATGATTAGTGATAATAGCTGCAAAATACTTCCTTTGAGTTGGCGTCTGTATTTCATATCCTGATGAACATCAAGCTTTTTAAATACACCATGTTACTAGATTGTGTGAGAATGGACATTAAAATACGGTACACTATTTAATAGATATGGATTGAAGTTGGAAGGTTTAAAGTCTTCTACACAGATTTTTACATTCTTGTAACAACAGATACGATTTAGTTAAAAGAAAGACTTGTAAATATTCATCTAAAACTGTACAAGTTACCCTCGTAATAATGTTATATTAGTTATTTATGGAGGTCAAAGGTTAAACTGATGGCATCATATTTACTCAGTCCTGTTCAACAGGCTTTTTTCCTAAAGGTCAAATAACTTGATGAATTTACAAATTGAAAAGTGCTATATCTCTCAGATTATTGCCTGTTTTTTCCATCAAATACAGGTCAAATTGAAGAGTCAGAATTCCATACATGCAGAAAAGCTATTAGAAGTGAGAGTCAAGGGATGTTCTCATTCCATGTAATCTGTGCAAAACAGTAATCAACGCTGAAATGGTCTGCGGTAAAGTTGCATTTAATGTTGGATAGATTCTTGAAAATCTTGGGAAAATTAATGCCAGCAGCTGCTTACTATGCCGGCTTTGTCTTATCAGTATGGCACAGGAAGGACAACAAGGGAAATTGACATTAATAATGAATTGTAAAACTTCATTATCAGTTTAAAAATGAGAGAAATTCTACACATCACCTCTTTGTAATGAAATAATACTGAGAAAGAAAAGGCAATGTGACTAACAACATAGGAAATTTTTCAGTGGCAGGATGTGGAATAACAATATTGAGGAAAGAATCGGGGGGCCTTCTAAGGTAGACTTGTTAGGGTCAGTAGCAGATTTTAATTCAAGATGGCAGCATAAAATGCAATGGCTATACAAATAAACATAGTGGCATGTCTAATTTGTAGCAAACTGCAGATTAATGGATTAAAAGAGCAGTAAAATTAGTCAGCCAAGAATAACCAGTTGACTCTTGCCATTTTACAGTTTCAAGGTCTGGAATTTCTGTATGACGATGCTGTGACTGTACTCTGTAAACACTTGTATAAAATGTCTATGGTACAGAATGCACATTACATAGTCCTTATTGGTCAGAATTTCTCTGAATAGGCATCTATAAATGCATGGGCTTTTGTGTACACACAGGCATACAATAAAAAATCAATGTCAGGATTGTAAGGCCCAGCCAAGTACATTTAGTTTGCAATACCCTTTAGGTTAACGCTCATGTAAATATCACTTGTGTAATTTCGAGCCAGAATCAAACTCTCTCCTAACCATGTTTTCTCACTTTATAAATTCAAAAATTCATTGATTAGTAAAACCATGTTAAGAACAGATGGAGTTAAATTTATGGAGAAATCTAACAGGTATGGCTCTTGTATTTTACTCACACTGAATGCATAATTAGTGTTAATAATGGCTTTAGCTAGAACTGGTCATAGTTTCACCTATCACGTTTCACTTGACTACTGTTTCCAGCCAACAAGTCTAGTCACACATCAGTCTCTATACTTACTGCATTGATGTTCAAATTGACGGAGTTACGTTGCACGCTGTTCATTTTAGTTCGATCTGAGGGATTCTGACGACCAGAACCAGGTTGACTCGGTGTTTGCTGAGATAGAGACCCACTCATCCCTTCTTCCATTTCAACATAGTCCATTGAAACATTTTCTTCACTAGCACCATCTTTCTTTTTAACAACAGTAGGAGCCGGTAGATACGGACAGCTAGAGACATGAGAGTACTGAGTCTGTTCTTCATTGTCCGTCTCACGATGATAAAATAATTAAAATTGGAGACTATAACTGGCACAGGTAAGCAATCGTTAACACACCTGCAACTGCACATAATGACCCTACAATTTTACCACCGTAAGTAACTGGTTTCATGTCTCCATAACCGACTGTTGTCATGGTAACAACAGCCCACCAAAATGCATCTGGAATACTGCTGAACTGTGTCTCTTTAGAATCAGTTTCTGCAAAGTACACAGCACTGGAGAAAAGAATGACACCAACAATTAAAAAGAATACAAGCAGGCCAAGTTCTCGCATACTGGCTCTAAGTGTTCTTCCAAGAATTTGCAGACCTTTGGAGTGTCTTGAGAGTTTAAAAATTCTAAAGACGCGTACCAGGCGGATAACACGAAGGATGGCGAGTGACATTGCCTTGTTGTCTTCCTCCGCAGTGGTTTCTTCAATTAGTGTGGTACCCAAAGTGATGAAGTATGGAATAATTGACACTACATCAATGACGTTCATAATGTTCTTGAAAAAGTGCAGTTTTCTTGGACTTGACAAGAACCTGACCACAAACTCCAACGAAAACCAGACTATACAGCACGTCTCAATGATCCAAAATGGATCATGATAAAACTTTATTGAACTTGTACCTGTTGAGTTGGTTGTATTTCCATTTATATCTTTTTCACGGGGTTGGAATTGAGGCATGGTCTCTAGGCAAAATATTACGATGGATATCAAAATAATTGTCACTGAGCACACGGCAATCACTCTGGCCCAGGGTGAACTTTCTGGATATTCAAATAATAACCACATACTACGTTGAAGAGGATTTTTTGGCAGCTCTTTTTCTTCCTCTTTAATAAAACCCTCATCTTCTCTGTATTTAGATATTGCATCTTCTCCCAACTCATAGAACTTGATTTCTTCGTTAAAGACATCTAGGGGCACATTAACGGGTCGTCTTAACCTGCCCCCACTTTGATAATAGTATAGGATAGCGTCGAAAGTTGGTCTGTTACGATCGAAGAAATATTCGTTTCGCAGAGGGTCGAAATACCGGATGCGTTTCTCTGGGTTCCCAAGGAGCGTTTCTGGAAATTGGTTGAGGGTTTTCAGCTGCGTTTCAAACCGGAGACCGCTGACGTTGATAACAACTCTTTCGCAGCACTGGTCGTGTCCCGACACCTGATTGTCGTATCCCTCATCAACGCTGCTATCATCGTGAACCAGCTTTGGCAGAGACCGAGAATTCGGGACGTTTCCAGATGACCGGGGAAGGGTTCGGTTGAAACTCAACCCGTTGTTACCCTCCAGTCCTGCCATAGCGACCTCCATCTTGTTTGGGTGCGCTCGTGGTCTCCAGATTGGGGTGAGACCCCACTTTTCAATGAACTCTAATTTGGAAACAATTTTGACAACCTAGCCAATATGGCGGACATTCTATGAAGTTACAGTCAAACTGCAAATAGATCGTATGTGAAACCTTTGACAAAGTTAACTCACGTTCCACACTCCCACGTTTCGTTATCGTGGAGTCACATACTAATATCCTCACAGATTCGATCCCATCCTGCAGAATAAGTCTGAAATTCTCCCGATTATATCAGGAACCTTCTGCATCATGGCGGACATGTCTACGTTTTATAGTAAGAATACCCGGATGAAAGCAAAAGGATGACATTACGTGACGTCACGACTCGTCCTCTGCAATAAAAAAAACAACTTTCACTTGAATATAATATATACACAGAGAAGCAATACCAAGAGGATTTATTAAACATCACAAACTTCTGAAATTATTTTCGCTATTCGTGAATTTTCTTGAGATAAGGCAAAAGCTTCAAAATATCCCCGAAGAGCTATCCAATAGTTTCACTTGCAATGACAGCTGTATATACAGTAAACATTTTAAAGTACGCGGTACTTCCTCTGTTGCTACTCGAATTACGCAGGCTGGCCAAAGTACACACACCGGCTGCTTTTATTTTGACTCTTGTATGTCAACAAAGATAACAACTCAGAAAAGTTAAATATTTAACCTTTAATTTTGAAGTAAAAACATTTTATGCCGGACATGTCATTTTGGTGATATTTTTCGAAATTGGAAAAGTGTTAAACAGTTACACTGGACACAAATTTAACTATTTGCTTAACCCTTTCGTGATCTTTCCCCTCATAGTTGTATCGTTTACCTATTGTTTGCTCGGCACAGATGAACATACACAGACCACAGTACAGTCAGGAGAAATGCAAACTGATTGCGCCCTCTATCAGGAGTCGAAATTGGTCAGTGAATTGCACTCTGGGTAATACTGGATTGCGACCGCACATGACTCGCGTGAGACGTGGGCTGTACTTATGCTTATTGAAGTTATTGTCAAGAAATGCGTTAATAACATTCATCTGAGGAAGATTGCATCTGATAATCCCCCCATATAGGAAGCAAGGGTTATCCCGAAACTCTAGTGAACATCAGGACGTGAAAATGACGCAGTTTTTACCACCAAATTTGTTGGCGTTGTTTGCGCCCAGAGACCCCATTCCCTACATGCCGCCAATGGTAAAACTTCCGCACGAAAAGTCCGGCCCGGGATATCACGGTGTTGGTACATTTTTGGAGCAATTTGAGGTAAGGGTACTCTAAAATTGATTGCTTTCAATGTAGTTTGTGTTATAGTTCTCTTCAAAATCCGATAATTGTTTTCAAGTTACGGTAAATTATAACGCTGGCTATTTTTTTCAATATGGCCGCCCTCCGTCAATAAAGAGAAATGAGAAGTCAGTGTATCGATTACGTGGAAATAAATTTTCTTCGAACAATCGAGAAAAGAAACATACCAGCAATAGTGATATTCTACTTCGGCTAATTTTTCAATTTATATTTAAGAGTGTTTGAGTCCCTTCGAAGACAGCTGTAGGTGCACCGTGTTATAGTAAGCATGTACACGCATGTGTGCGGCGTTAGATCTTTTGTAGGGTTTCTAGACAACTGGACCCTAGGTCAATTCGGTTTCTAGACGTTTCGGCACCAAGTCGTTTCGGGCCCAAGACGTTTCGGCCTCCCAATTCCAGGCCCCAAGTCGTTTCGGCACCGCGACCCAAGACGTTTCGGCACCGCTGAAGGCTAAGCTTACCTGTGGGAACTTGTGCTGGAGCGTAATTGTTGCAAATCAAAGCACTAAAAAGTATAGTGTCAACTAACATTCACGTATATGCTTAAATCTTTGTGAGAACATGGGAAGAGAAAAAAACTTCATATTATTTTCAAATCTGTGACCAAGTTTATCGATTATCAATAGCCGCCGACACGGCAAAAGTTTGAAAGCGGTGACGAAGCAGCACGGCAAAAGTCACACAAAATACACGTAAAAGTGCAGGTCAGAACGCAAAGGTCACGCTTACGAATGACGGATCAGTCAATTACTAAATAGTTTGAAAAAAAAAATCGAACACGGATGCCGAAACGTCTTGGGTTGCGGTGCCGAAGTGACTTGGGGCCGGAAATTGAGAGGCCGAAACGACTTGGGCCGAATGACTTGGTGCCGAAACGACCAGTTACCGGTCAATTCGACCAAAACCCTGAACAACTCTACCTCCCATTAAAACAGTTTATGTCTTCAAATCATTCCTATTTGTGTTGACAGTTATCCCGTTTCTTTTTATACGGATCCACATTCGTAGTTATTTTTCCCTGTTAGCCAACAACAAGAATGTCTGTATCTGCACTGCCAGGTTGCTGAATCAGAACCTATATTACCATCACGCAAAGCAAAGTCGGGTACAATGAGCACATTCTGTCTTTATTTTAGAACTTACTTTCACAAGTTTCACCAGTTTTTCATATTTTACATGTATTTGAGCCTTTTAAGCAGTACGGTGAAAGTCGAAGAGTTCTAAGGGGTTGGTGTTTGATTTCCTACATCACGCCCTGGAATATCACCGCAAGTAGTGGATCACAACCTCCAAAGTAAACCTTTCGAGTGAAATTGATCAGGGCCAGGGTGCTTTGGCAAAAAATATTTTAGGGTCCAGTTGATGCGGAGTCCAGTTGACCAGTTACCTTTTGTAAAAGTTAACAGCTTGGTTTACTAACTGCCTATGATCAATGTAAGTTTGTACTAGTGTGAGATAAAACTGGCTGCTTCTCCTTCAGCAGATCCAAATACTAACACTCGCATTGATCAACCCAAAATCATCAGAACTGAAACCCCAAATCATTACTGTACACAAAGGACAAATAACAAATAAGACTTATGAATGTCAGGTGACAAGAAATGACTCTGAAGGAGAAACAGCTTTACTACTGAAAAGTGGAAGGAATATTTAACTCATTATGATGTCAGACTCATTCTTTGTAGTTGAAATTAGGGCATCATTGTTGATGACAAATTAAGTACCAAGTGATGAACAAACCATCTCTAAAGAGGGATAAAACTACTACAAGTGAAGTAAATGCAATAAAATGGCTTCGGCTCACTTCCACCCCTGACCATTTCAACCCAAGGCACTTAATATTTCAGCAGATGTTACATAAACCCTGGTATATGTAAGTGTATAACTTATATTTCAAAAACATATACCATGGGGACTAATGTTAATGATTAACTCTACAACAACTTTTTTTTTCCATCTTTCATTGCAGGATCCTAAAGAGACCCCTCCACCAACAAGAGTAGAAACCAAAGATGAACGAATGGAGAGAAAGGTGAAGACTGTTATTAGATGGTTCCTCAGTGATGTCATGGACCTAGCTTTTTGGTCAACATCTGTGTATTGACTTGGAATCAGGGCCACCATCTCTATATTGACCATCTCTATATTGACCATCTCTATATTGAGACCAGTCATTGCATTGGTGATTCTTTTTGACAATGAAACTCGACTGGCTTTGTTGTTTTTAAACATATTATAGTTTTATCTCATGAAGAGCTGGGAATTTGTGTGAACAATACAGTAAATTTTAAATCTGGGTATTGCATGGGCTTTAGCTCCCATCCTGGAAAATGAAATTGAGTCCAGAAAGGTCCTGAAAAATTGATGAACCATCAGCATTTTTGGAAATCATGAAATGAGCAGAAATAAAAATGACATACGTGAAATATGGTGTTATAAACCTGGAAAAATTCTTGAAACTAAGTAATCAGTCCGTGATAGTCCTGAAATTAGAATTTCCAATGAAATTATTTGAATCTAGGATGAAAAAAATCCAGTTAAGTACAGAGATCATCTTGAAATGTGTTTACGGTTGAAAAGCTGTGAACCAGTGTACATGTAGTTGCTTGACAAAAAAATGCACAGAGACCGCTATCCTCCATTGTTGGTCCACCAGAATTGGCATGTAATGCCAAATAGATTTTTTTCAACACTGTCAAATGACAAAAAAGTTAGGAAATGTAATCAATTGTATGTTTTTTTATTTCAGAGAAAAGAAAAAAATGACCAGATGTCCATGAAATTACAAGAAGAGCTTGGAATGTGTAAGACACTTTTCCTTTCAAGAAAAACTTTTTCTTATCATTTTATTCTTCAGTATGAACAATTCATCAGAAAATAACATTCAAATATTAATTGACAATGAAGTCAGTGCGTCCCATTATTTATATCAGAAGGGCAGTAAGCAGCTGCAAGTTTTGGTGTTTTTTTTGTCACTTTTGTGTTGTATGTCAATTGCAAGTTTTTGTTCTACTTCCAAAAGAATATTGAAATGCCCTCTTATTCAGCGTAGCTTGTCAACACTGTACAGGTAAAATCCACTGATGTCTTTCCTAGGTAGGACCAGAATTCACTTGTCAACAATTACAATGCAGTCTACACATGTACAGATTGAATTGACAAGCTGAATACTGTGCATCTCAACATGCTTTTGGGAGTAGAAACGGAAACTAGTTGATATGAAAAACCAAAATTGTGAAAAATCTCAAAAGTTACAACTATTTGCCTTTTTAATGATGGGATCATCAGCAGCCATGTCTGACTTTCAAGTATTATCATGTTTCCGACAGTGGTAGGATCTGTTGTGTTCTTTACTTTTTGTGTGTAACGTTGGCTAATGATAGAATCTGTTTTATTCCGGACTTCTTACCCCATATTTGTCAGCCAATTATAGATTTTTTTACATCCTGGACTTTTCACATAAGGTGTCAGCTGATGATGCTTTGTGTAGTAAACACCAGGTAGAGTGATGGCATGTCTTCAGAGAATACAATGATTATTCTCTGAATGAGAGGATCAAAATGTCTGAAGACTACAGCTTTAAGTATCCTAACAGTTCGATGTTTGAACCATTGGTCCAGGAGACTTGACGATCAATTTGTATACTTACAGGGGATCCAAACAACATCAGTGGATCCGGTGACGCTTTCAAGACTTTATTTGTAGCAAGAATTGTAAGTATGGTAGTTATAGCATTTCAATACCAATAGTTATAGCATCACAAACAGTGTTCACACATGGTCCATTGAAACATTTCAAAAACATCTTAGATCAAATACTGGAATTAAAAGTTATGTATGGACACTCCATAGTGGTCCTGGAATGTCCTGGAATGTTTCAGATTTGAGATAGTGTTTCCTGGCCAGCCCTGAACCTGTGTATGAATTAGCTACTATCTGCAACATGCTGTGTGAACAGGCCATGCCGTTTTAGGAACGTTCTAAATGCCCTCATGAAACAGGAATCTGGAACCAAGTGTTCAATTCAGTTTCGGTATGTGGGCCTCACAGAGTACCGCATTGCAGGTTAACAGTTGGTTCAATGAAGAGACCAAATAATTTATTTCTGTCTGGTCAGACAAAAGTATCCAGCAAGTTGTGAACGTAACCTGTAGGGACAGCCTCGTATACAAAAAATAGCTGCAATGGCTCTACAACAAGGGATAAATAGGAGAGCCGAGTAGGGCCACGGAAAAATCAAGGCACTTGAACTCAGTTACAAGAAAGCTGTAGACAGCAACAGACAAATTGATAGAGGGCGATACCTTTCTTCAAGGAGCTCTTTCAAATTGATACGCTCAGCCATATACACCTTTTGAACTTGAGAGAGTGCTTAAGCTGGTCACCTAAAGGCCTGTGTTGGCACCAGATTGTCTCATCAGAAAATTTACCCAGCAGATTACAATTTCAATGGAAAACAAAAGGCTATCACAACTCCATAATCCTCTTACGACTAGACCAAAGGCGATCCCAGGGATCGCGAACAGTGCCTTTAACTTTGTGTGTAGGGACACACACGGACTGAAACTATCAATCTTCTTTGTTTGCAAATAACAAATACCGTCTCTGAAACATTTCCAACCCTATGTGAATACATTAATAATAACCCTCATTGATGTCAGTGTTCTCCCTGAATAAGGTAACAGGGGCGTGGCGCCCTCTTGTAATTCCGAGCGCCCCCTTGCCAGAAATGAAAACGATTTATTTTTTTGAAAAATAAAACAATAAAATGTACGGGAAAAAAAGTTGACAGTGATTTACAAGCAAAATGCGAGCGTGAGCGTCGATCCTGCAGACTGCAAACGTAATTCTCATCAATCTTGCAAATCTCGCGAGTTTGTGATGTCATCCGAGATCATAAGCCCGTGTGCAACTCATCGAAGGCAGCCATATTTGCATGGCTCAGTCCGTAACGTTCCGTTAGCCACGGTGCTCCATAGGGACCGTACATTAGGTAACCGATTTAGCTGAGTAAACATGGCAAGGAGCTTGAGGGTAACCAAGGATAGCAGAGTACACTGAAGTTTTTATAGGAGGTTAGAATTTCGTTTGTGTATTCCTTCCCAAAGCAAAACAACCTAATTTTAGGCTCGGTCGGACGTGTATCAGGATGATAAAACGTGAGTGTTACGGTGATAATTTTGACATCGATGAATAAATGTATGTCTCTAGACTCGCTATGTTTACGTTTTCAAAAACGTAATCTTCATTGAAATCCATGAACTGTAATAAAAGTTATGGAACACTGTTTCAGATCTCTTTTCCTTAGAGTTTTTTATACGAAAAAAATCTGAAAAAAATGCTCCCCAAGCCTGAGTTTTTTGGTCACTGTGATAATTTTGACATCGATGAATAAATGTGTCTCTCGCTATGTTTCGTTTTCAAAAAATGTTATCTTTATAATTGAAATCAGTGAACTGTAATAAAAGTTATGAAACACTGTCTCATATCTCCTTTCCTTTGAGTTTTTTAAATGAAAAAAATCTGAAAAAAATACTCCCCAAGTGCCACCAATAACACCATTTTAATCACCACGTCTTCGCCCTCTTCTAAAAAAATCCTGGGGAGAACACTGGATGTTGTATCGTTCATTAATTGTTGCTCCGCAACACCAATCTTGGTGGTAATTTTTTAAGCAACTTTGTTAGCAAATGACATCGTTGGAGTGTTAACACTTGTTTTGTACAGTAAACAATGACATTTTTCTTGTGACTTTGAAGAAAGAGTTTAAATGTTTAGAATGGTAGATAAAGTGATAATGTATTTGTGGGTCAATGGAGCAGTGTGCCCTCTAAGGGGAGGTGGAAAAAAAAATTTTTTTTAGTCTAATTGAAGAAAACGTGCTGTGCGTCTAGGACATGCATGGTACAAAACCATATAAGCAAGTCAGTAGTTGTAGGTATAGCGCCCTCTATTGTCATATGCTTTGCTCCATGCATCATACTATTGTATGAGTCAGCAAGAAGACAATAAGAACAACAATGGCTGTGTCCTTCCCCCACCAATCAAACGGCAAAACAAGTTATTATTGGCACATAGTATTGCTGTGGAGACTTATAGAAATGACATATTCAGATATTTTTTCTTCCAAAAACTAAAGGGAAACATGTTGTCAAAGTAAAGTATGAATCCGCTAAGCATTCAATAACATTGACTGCTTTTACAGCTGCGTCAGTGATGTGTCAAATTATTTGTAATTTCAATGCATCAGGCAGGTTTGCCCTGCATCATGACGTGTCAAATCCACTAGTGGGCACTCTGCAATGGAGTGTGGTACAGGCCAGGTAAAGCTGTTGTTGGGATTCTACAGCTTGGTACTTTACACTTTGATTCAAAGTTAAAGTAGACATTGCCCGACAGCTCTGTTTTTTGAGAAGACAATAACAAACTACTAAAGTTACAAGGAACAAATTAAGAAAACATTGCTGCTTTGAACACTTGAGATGTTTAATAAATGTTAGTTTAACCCAGGTCTGGCTTCATGTTCACAAATGTTGTAGGTATAGTTGTGTGTTCTCTTAGATCTGAACCACTGTGTTATTCAACTACTCTATACTATACAGTGTAAATTTTGATTGCTCAACACTGCGTAACAAGAGCCATCGGCTAAACGGTCTGTCAAATTAGGTCAATGCCAACTTTTGTTTATCAAAGCTACTGTTTTGTGAAATATACTTGCCGTAAGTGCCTTTTTACCAGACTTTCCACTCTAAGATTCTAATTTATCAGAGAAATGTGTTCCTCTACCATTTGAATTAAAAATGTGTATGCAGATCATGTGTCATGAATTTGATAAAAAAGCAAGCACATAGTAAGTGGATTGTTTCCACATTTCTGAACTTGGTGATTTCTATCAGTGAAAACTTGTGAATTGTGTATTGTTTATTGATTGTCTCTAAATCAATTCATTCAGATATTCAATATTAATTTGTGTCCTTCCTGTTTACAGAACTATGACACCTCTGAGTCTAAGCTAAGGAGGGAATTTGAAGCATATGGACCAATCAAATCGGTATGTTTAGATTCTAGAAACTCTGTGTATTTGTGCTGTTTGTACAGTAATATGGGTTATTTCTGTTTTTACATGAAGTATTTTCATCACAATGCCGATGGAATTGTCAGTGTCATCAGTTGTCATCAGCTCAGCTTACACTCAAAGTGTTTGTGCTAAGAGTTTAATAGACCATGTTCCGAACCGCGCGAGACATTCCGAGATATCGCGAGAATATATGGTTCGCAGTGGACGCGTTCTCGCAGCACAGGACAAACTGCGTAAAACAGGACAAGTCGCTAATTACGTTAAACACTGCATAAAATATATGAAGTTGCAATCTTTGCTCAGTTCTGCACGTTTTCTAGTTCCATACAAAGTTTGACTTGTATTACTAAGCTGGAAACCTGTTTCTACGGGCATGTATTAAAGTCTCGCGAGATCTCGCAATCAGCGGAACATCGTCTATTACATTGGAGGTAAATGATTTGGTCACATTTCTGTTGTCCCCGTATAGGATTTCATTGATATTCCCTAGTAACATGACTGGGGAAATCCTGGTCAGATATACTTAGGTGCTACCCTGAACTGAAATACTGCCCTCTGTGTAAGATATACCTAGTGCCACCCTGGACTGAAACACTGCCCTCTGTGTAAGATATACCTTGGTGCCACACAGTAAGTGAGGCTACCCACAATTCCCCTCGATTTGTTCACTCAGACATTTTTTGCTAAAGGCTTTTTCAATTTTATCAGTTTGTTAACAATTTTTAATTTACAATTTAAGTTCAGGATTATTTGTTAAAACTATGTTCCAAAATTATTGATATTGTTTAAAATTCAAGAGTAAATTGAATGAGAAGTCGATGTTTGGAGGTGCTAAAAATTGCACACTTGTTAGTCCCCACGGACACCGTCCGGGGGGACTTATAGGTTTGGTCATGTCCGTGCGTCCGTCCGTGCGTCCGTCCGTGCGTGCGTCCGTGCGTCCGTCCGTTCACGCAGATATCTCAGAGACGCCTGGAGCGATTTCGTTCAAACTTGGTACAAGGATAGTACCCTACCTCATACAGATGCACGTCGATTTGTTTCACAATGCGATCAAATTTGGCGGTGTTAGAGGACTTTTTAGTTTTCACCTCCATAGACTCCCATGTATAAGGCAGTCAGTCCATAGACTCCCATGTATAAGGCCGTCCATAGACTCCCATGTATAAGGTGGTCCATAGACTCCCATGTATAAGGCAGTCCATAGACTCCCATGTATAAGGCAGTCCATAGACTCCCATGTATAAGGCAGTCCATAGACTCCCATGTATAAGGCCGTCCATAGACTCCCATGTATAAGGAAGTCCATAGACTCCCATGTATAAGGCCGTCCATAGACTCCCATGTATAAGGCCGTCCATAGACTCCCATGTATAAGGCGGTCCATAGACTCCCATGTATAAGGCAGTCCATAGACTCCCATGTATAAGGCAGTCCATAGACTCCCATGTATAAGGCAGTCCATAGACTCCCATGTATAAGGCGGTCTATAGACTCCCATGTATAAGGCAACCCATAGACTCCCATGTATAAGGAAGTCCATAGACTCCCATGTATAAGGCATATAAGGCGGTCCATAGACTCCCATGTATAAGGCAGTCCATAGACTCCCATGTATAAGGAAGTCCATAGACTCCCATGTATAAGGCAGTCCATAGACTCCCATGTATAAGGCGGTCCATAGACTCCCATGTATAAGGCAACCCATAGACTCCCATGTATAAGGCAGTCCATAGACTCCCATGTATAAGGCAGTCCATAGACTCCCATGTATAAGGCAGTCCATAGACTCCCATGTATAAGGCCAAGAAAAATAAAAATTTAGTTTCTCATAGTATTCATATTGCAAAAAGGTGCAGTGACAAGTTTTTAGTCCCCACAGATAAAGTCCAGGGGGCTCATAGATTGGGTCATGTCAGTCCGTGAGTCCATCCATGTGAGTCCATCCGTTCACGCAGATATCTCAGACACTTTGACAAATGTCACGTGACCTTGGTGACCTTTGACCTCAAATATACATATTTGTCCATAACTCAGTAATCACTAATGCTACACCCTTCATATTTGGTATGATGGGACAGCTTATGACGCCACATATTGTTCCTCATTAATTATGTGCATATCTAATTTTGAGCGAGCCAATAGAGCCAGAGGTCTGATTTTTGGTTTGTAGGGATAACTTAGCAATACAATTTTTTTGACAAAATGTCACGTGACCTCAATGACCCTTGACCTCTAATATACATATTTGTGCATAACTCAGTAACCACAAGTGCTACACTCTTCATATTTGGTATGAATGGACACCTTATGACGCCACATATTGTACCTCATTAATTATGCACATATCTAATTTTGAGCGAGCCGATAGAGCTAGAGGTCTGATTTTTGGTATATATGGATAACTTAGCAATACAATTTTTTTGACAAAATGTCACTTGACCTTGGTGACCTTTGACCTCAAATATACATATTTGTCCATAACTCAGTAACCACAAGTGCTAGACCCTTCATATTTGGTATGATGGGACAGCTTATGACGCCACATATTGTACCTCATTAATTATGCGCATATCTAACTTTGAGCGAGCCAATAGAGCTAGAGGTCTGATTTTTGGTATGTAGGGATAACTTAGCAATACAATTTTTTTGACATGTCATGTGACCTCGGTGACCTTTGACCTCAAATATACATATTTGTCCATAACTCAGGAACCATTAATGCTACACCCTTCATATTTGGTATGATGGGACACCTTATGACGCCACATATTGTACCTCATTAATTATGTGCATATCTAATTTTGAGCAAGCCAATAGAGGTAAATGTACGATTTTTAGTATATAGGGATAGACTATAGGATAGAAATTTTTTGACAAAATGTCATGTGACCTCTATAACCTTTTACCTACAATACACGATAATGTCAATAAATAAGTAACCACAAGTGCTATGTCCTTTATATTGAGTAGGATGGAAGAACTTATGACAACACATGCTTAACCTCGTTAATTATGCCCATATATAATTGTGGCCAAGCCAATAGAGCTGGAGGTCTGAATTTTGGCATATATGGATTAATTAGCAATACAATGTTTGTTTTTTTCAAAATGTCACGTGACCTTGATGACCTTTGACCTTCAATATGCATATATATGCATATCTCAGTAACCACAAGTTCTTTACGCTTTGATTTTGATAGGATAATAGACCTTAAGATGTCACATCTTGTACCTCATTTATTATGCACATATGTATTTCTTGGCTGGCCAATACAACTAGAGGTCTGATCTTTTTTCCTGATTTAGAACCATAACTTATACATGCCTCTTGTTTCAAATTGGGAACAATGACATAGACCTATGTGTCCATAGATCTGAACATATACACTCCAGTGATACTTCTTAACCCTTTAGCGGCAGCGCCCTCTATTATCGATCATATATGATCGAAATTGCGTGTACGTCGGCTTTCCCGCTGTTCCTATAGCCGTTCTGACGATGAATCAGCTGATTCAGCCATATATGGCAAGGGTTTACCCTAATAAGGCAATATTCGTTTGAATGATGTCATTTTTTTCCGAATAAACATGTGCCGAGGCTCTCCGAAGTTAGCGTGGGTTATCATGTATACGATCTTGAGTGTAGACTTCCAACGCAGATTTCTGCGTGATATAAAGAATTCGCACAGATCGAATTTCTTCTAAATCACTGTAAAAATGAGCGACACTGACGACAGCAGCGACTACCCTAGCAAAGTTCACCCGAGGAATCTGAATATGACGATGGTTTTTGAGCAGGATGATAAAATAAGGTGAGTTTCAGTGATTTATTGCCGCAGCGTATTGAATTGAACGTGAAAAAAATTCAAATTGACGGATCCACGTACTGACATAACGGACATTTTGGAAAAAACTGCATTTGCGATTGAAAAAAAAATGAAATGTCAAATTCTAAAAACGCACGTTGTTTCAAAATATTATGATCTCATTATTTTTGGCGACTTTTATTGGCGTTTTGTAATTTCTGTGGGATTTTGCGAAGTTTTCAAAGCCGTTACTCAACTGACAGTACGCAGGTCAGCGTAACAGAAAGGTCAATTTGTGTGACGCCATTTTGTGTTCACTGCTGCATTAGCAAGCGATTCCGCTTTTGATGAGTACATGAATTGTGATCGGCCTGTTCATTATAATTTACCGTTTTGAAGGATATTTTACTGTTTGGAGTATTTAGTGAGCTTGGTATGTTTTTTTTAATCCGCTTTTACTCTCCCCGCCGTACCACAGGCGAGGTACATGTACGTACGTGATGTAAACAACATGAGCACGTGGCGATCCGTCGCGATATCACATTGAGGTTTGAAGGTCACTGACAAAATGTATTGAGGTTGGCAGCTTATTGCTTTTTGGGTCGTTTCGTTCAAATTTCAGAGAAACAGTCGTCCGCCTTGTAAGTTTTTACTAGTTACTGGCAAATTCCAGACTGGTGCTGGTTACATCTGCACTCGATCAATAAACAGCAAACCCGGAAGTTGTACCACTGTTTACAAATTGAAATAAAAGACCTGAGAATCTCAATAGGCGATTACAGAAATTCACTGTGGGGCAGATATTCGCATAATAATAGAACACAAAATTGTCTATCAGTTTGATGTTGTAGTGTTCGATATCATCCATTTTATTATTTCTTTTCTGATCATTTCTTTCCTAATCTTTTCAAATTTCCAGAGTGTATCTAACATATGGATATTCCAGCCATGGTGATTTAGACCCAAGTCTGTGGGGATCAATCTACGGCATCTTACCAGACAGGGAATCCATCATCTGACACATGCTGTAGATTTTTTAAAGTTATTCTTTACATTGGAATTGATGGGCCAGATTTGTGAGTACACAAATATAGATGCTCATCACCATGTGCAAACCCGGCAAAGTTATGGGGAACCTGATGGAAGCTGGACTGACCTTACACCAGATGAATGGTACAAGTTTATCGGCCTTCTAATATAAGACTAAATCAAAGTTACAGCTACTGTGCCTTTCAATCAATAATAAGAGACAATCAGATCAGGGCCCGGGGTGATTCAGAAAGTACAATATAATTTGAAAGTGTGATTTTGCCCATCCCTGTACTTGTGTCCATATTCAGATGTGCTGTAGGTGGTTGAAGTGATACCTATATATATTTTGATATAGTTTCAAACTTCATTGCATGATATGAGTCAAGTTGACTTACAAATCACAAAATATATTTTGATATAGTTTCAGACTTCATTGTATGATACAAGTCAAACTGACTTACGAAACAAATATATTTTGATATAGTTTCAAACTTCATTGTATGATAAAAGTCAAACTGACTTACGAAACAAATATATTTTGATATAGTTTCAAACTTCATTGTATGATACAAGTCAAACTGACTTACGTAACAAATACATTTTGATATAGTTTCAAACTTCATTGTATGATACAAGTCAAACTGACTTACGAAACAAATATATTTTGATAGTTTCAAACTTCATTGTAAAACTCACCTGCTGTAATGCCCTACCTTTTGCTGCTGCTCATCTGTATAAGGTCATAGTTCGTTAGATTGACATGATTGAGCCAGGCTGACTAACACATCATAAAGGCAAAATTTATGAAATGTATTTTGATGTAATTTCGAACTTCATTGTATAATTCATTTGGTGTAAGGTCAATGTTCATCTGTCATGATGTGACATGACTCAAGTTGACTTACAAATGAGAGGTCATGGAATAAATATATTTTCATATAACTTCAAACTTCATTGTACGATTCATCTGGTGTAAGGTCATAGTTCCACCGTCAGGATGTGACGTGACTCAAGTTGACTTACAAATGAGAAGTCATGGAATGAAATATATTTTCATATAAGTTCAAACTTCATTGTACAATTTATCTGGTGTAAGGTCATGGTTGATTTGCAGAATGTGATGAGACTCAAGTAGACTTTTGAAATTTTGTTTTTTTTGAAATTCCAATTTACTGCCAGTCATGTGGTCAGTTTTTATAAAAGTTCATCAGTTCAAGGTTATATGTATATATTAGTCTAGGGTAATTCATTTGTAGTGTAGCAAACTGAGCAACATGAGCAATGTCTGCAATATGGCTTTGTCCATTCTTTCTGACAAGTGTCTGAACTTGAGATAGAAATGTGGATGTAAAAGTTACAGTTTTTTGAATCTTTAGCAAGGGACTGATGTATGTGCTTTTATTTACCCTTATGTTCTCATTCGCATTTGTTATCATTTACATCATTCTGTTTCAGTGTTCACTTTCAATTGTGAATAAGAATTTACATTTGTATTATCAATATAAGGTTGGATCAGTACTGCTTTTATCTGGTTGCAAAGATACAATCATGTACCATATTTGTACATGAAAGCATTGACAAAACTAGCATTGCCACAGTATGTGACCAGAGTTCAGGTCATTGTAAGCACTGCCATTTACTCTTCTGAAATATTTCATGCTAAAACTGGAACAAGATAGAGTAAGAAAATGTATGTGTTCATTATCAACTAAAATGTTATCTATGCGGAAAAATAAATTCCAATGTGTTGTCACGGCTATGTTTGTCACTTGCAATTTTTAGTTAGAGACTATCATATCCTAAGGGAACAAGGAAGGAAGGATTACAGGAAGTGTTGTAAAGCTTTATTTCCTGTGTTCAGAATTTGTTCAGAATTCATTCAAGTGTGATGTACACACATTATACTTGTATGGTGAAATAAAAAGCTTTGTTTCACTCATACATATAGTGACTGTGTGTATTGATATGTTTGCAAGATTGTTAGCTGACATCAGGGTTTTACATCACTTTTTACTTTTGAGAGTCCCTGGGACCCCTGGTGTTAGAAAATGGGAGTCCTACATCAAAATATGGGGGTCCCAATTTATTTCAAAAGAATATTTTATTGTTTATCCATGCCATGATCTTCACTGTGTTCAATTAGTGTTATAACACACGGCAAATGGTTGCACATTTCTTAAAATAATTCTTACATGAAAATTCTAGTTCATACTGCTCAGGGCCCTCATTGATCAATTCAAAGAACACTATTCATGATTAAAATGATCTCATAACTTTAATGACAAGTTCACAATGTTGTGAAATTTGAACAAGTATTCAAATTTGTCAAATTGACAAGAAGGTAAGTAATTTCATACTCTGAAATGGCATTCACCTAGCAAGTCCAGTAGGTTTGAGTTCACACTCTGCCAACAGCTCCTTCAGCAAATAACCTAGCAGTGTTCATGAAGTCAAAATCATCTATGATGGGGCCAACCAGTTTGATGAACATTAGTCTATTAAGCCTTTGAGGATTGAGTCTACGGTATTTTTTGCCCTCTGTTTGATGGCATTTTGTACTGAAAAGCCCCTCTCACATGGGGCAGAGGACACTGGTATGACAAGAGCATTTTAGCAAGAATGGCAAAATCAGGATACTCCTCTGTAAAATCAGTTGGCAATAGCTTGATATACATATCAAAATTCAGTGCGTCCCTATGAGATCTTGTGAAGTGTTGTAAAGCAGAAAGTGTGCCCTAGCTCTATCAGCATCAATACCTGGTGTATTGTATAATGATTCAACAGTTGATCAAGCTGGTTGACCCCATAGTCAGGTAGGTTGGCCAAATTTTCAGGATATCTGTGTGGGTTTAGAATTACATCAAAACATTCCAGAATATTCATCTCATCAATTTGAAATCTGCTATCTAAATACTGCAGCAGTTTGTTGATATAATTTCTCTCACAGTACAGAACCTCTGTCTGAGTGGCTGATTGTAAGTGATTCGAATGTTTTTGTATGTGTCTTTCTGACCATTGCCAGGAACATCACCCCAAATCATTAAAGACTTCTCTGACAGTGTGTGAATCATTAGTCATTGTATTCAATGTGCCCTTAGTAGACTTTACACTTTATGGGATAGGTTGACAGAATCTTTGTGAAATGTAAAAGGCTCAAAATTCCAATCACAGTAAGGACATCAATCAATAAGGCGGTGAATAGCAGAAACAATGAATTGGAGACAAATTTCAACAGCCGATCAGCCTTTCCCCCTTTTTTGTCACTTGCAAGTGCCAAAGCAATTGGCTCAAAACTGATGAAAATCATCTTGACAGCTGATTCAACCGACAACCGGCGAACAGATGTAGGCTGAATAATTTGTTTTGCCTTCCATTCAACAGAGTTTGAATTTCTCTGAGTTTGTCATATCTCACACTAGAGTCATTAAGTATTTATACAATGAATGGATTATATTATGATATTCTTTGCAATATTCAATATCTCTGCCTGCTTGAGAAGCAGCAAGATTCAATCGATGTGCAACACAATGCACTTGAACAAGGTTGGGATTTCTGGCTTTTAATTTTGCACCCAACCCGTACCCGTTCAAAAACGGCCGCCCGGTCTGTTCCTAGTCAATATATTTTGTCTACGGCCGCGTCACAGATTTCTTTCCAAGTCAAAAATTCAATCAAGGCGTTTTCGATCCCTGCAGTAGTGGCATCTGTAATTTGCTGGTTACCGAGGAAAGAAACATTCGCCTCGCCATTCTGAATATATCGAACATATATGGCAAGTTTCTTATGAACGGTTATGTTCACAAGTCTCATCCAACATTATAGGCCGATGAAATCACTAAGACACACTTGCATGTATGCTATCAATCAGGGACTTCGATCACACGTTGAATACACTCTTCAAACTCCATAACTATCGGAGGACGTTTATAATATTCAATGTCTAAGCCGTTCAGATTCTGTAGATGCATGATGTCAGTGAATACATTGCATGGAAGGTCACGTTTAGCGATCAGATAAACAGTGTTTGTGCAGCGTACGCCTCGAGTTCGTTACTCTTACCCTGCAACTGCCGGTCCTCTGCAGATTTGCGAGCAGTAGTAAATTGTGACCTCACGCTTAGGATTTTAACACTTGTGAGATGACTTTTCGAGTCCTGATGACGAGTGAGAGTTGAATGTTGAAAATTAGAACAACCTTCCGTGAACGGGCATGTAACATTCGCTTTCAAACATACATCTCATTCCATGACGTTTCGCTCTTCAGAATATCGAAGCCATTTAAATCTATCGAGCCAACTTCTGTTGAATGTTCGTAATTTTGCTGACTTGGCCGGGGGACCTGATGTATCAGTATCGCATGCCGTAGCTGCTGTTTCGGCCTCGACCAAACCTGGCATCGTGCTGGTTGCTGCGGCCGCCGAAAAACTTTCGCAGATCGGCTTGTTTTGGGTGTTTGATACGACCCGCCATGATGCATATACATGTGTTGATCGCCGCAAACAACAAATCGACCAATTAAGAATCATTTTACATTTTGAAAGTCACTTAAAATTTGTTTCCGCGGGTACCATTGGTCATCAAACAGTGGAGGCCAATGCACTACGGAGCATTCCATTAAAGTATGGGGTCGGTAAGGTTTACTGGGATGTGTTTTGCGTGTTCAGCAGCTCACAAAATATACACCAGCAACAGATATTTCTGCGTCCGAAGGGACGCGTGGTTCAGTTTTTGAGGGGTCCTGCGTCCGGTTTTATGCGTAAAGGACGCAGAAATGCGCGTCATGTAAAACCCTGTGACATGCTTGGGCCGGGGATTTTTGAAGTCTTCAGTCATTGTAGGTAACACATATCAGGGCTCGAAATTAGCGGTAGTCCCACGTCCACAGACTACCAACTTTTCCCTGGGGCTACCAAAACCCATGAAATGGTAGTCCACACGGACTACCAAAGCCTGGGACATGAGATGACCGACGCCCATACAGTCAACCCAGTTATGAAAATTAAAAAGCGACAGTGCAGTCGAATTTGTTGCGACAAACTTTCAATAAAATGCAGGCTTGGGAAATGATGGCCAAAGAAAATTTATTTTCATAGTTATTTAACCACAATGTATCAATCACAATTGAAGACAAAAATATTCAAACTGCAAAGAAAAAGCTGTCTGGCCATCCACAAATTATGCTTTCCGAAGTGTACGAGATCATCGCATGATAGTGTACTATGGTGGAGAAATATAGTCAATTGCCACAAAAGTGTACGGAACATGACTGTACCAAGTTGTCATCCTGAAATTCATATCCAATCTATTTTAGCCATGTTATGTTTACATGTATTGAGTGAAAAGTAATTGTCATTGCGAACATCAAAATTTGCATATAAGCTCTGCCTATGAGTGAATAGGTCGTCAAACTTTGAGGCGTCACCGTTGTCCACTACACATGCTATACCGCTCTCCTAAGGCTATGATCTGTGGGTATTGATGTCAAATGACTAGGAAATTCACTTCCTGGATAGAATCATGAAAATAAACCTTTCATTGTCTAGATATAAATAAAAATATCCTTTACCAAAAAAATTCTTCATTCATGCATGGGCTACCAGACATTGTCACTGGGCTACCAACTTCAGAAAATGGTAGCCCAATGAGACTACCAGGGAAAAAAGTTAATTTCGAGCCCTGCATATGATCCCATTGTGACCTTACATCCTGATATTGTTGGTGGTTTGAGTCTACTGATTTGAAATTACACCAGCCAATTTGAAACTACACCAGCCAAGCTGGACATTTCTACATGTGTAGTCTCTCATGCTAGAAGCAAAACGATTCATTTTTCTCCACTACTGAAATGAGAATTTCTGAATATTGAATGATGCAAACCAACAAATAATACCGGGATGTAGGATCACCTAGGTCATAGTAGATATGGAAAAATATCAGCACATAACAAGTATGCAGTCTTTATTTACCTGTTTGAGTTTGACAACTCCACAAGTGCCCATTTTGAAAGTTTGCTTTCACGAAAACCGAAACCCTGTACGGTCTCCCCCGTCCCTGGGATATATTATCTTGGTCCTCATATCTTGCATACATAAGGAAGATTTACATATAATTTGCATATAAATGATCAAAATGAGAATAATTATTGGTAAGAATATTGGTATTTGTTCAGAGCTATATGATAAAAATTCAAAAGGACAACATGGAACATGAAATAAATTATGACCAATCAAAATTGTTCTTCAGTTGACCTGCCTTGCCTAGCAGTTGTATGCATACAGGTTATCACGCGACTTGTTAAATCAACTGTAACTTTTTCATTTTTCACTATTTTCTAATGGAATTTTTTTCTGGTAATCCATTGAAGTGCACATATTTCATCACCAAGCAAATTTGATGAAGAATTGATTCAGATAATAGTGAAATAATGGTATTTTTCTCAAAAATTGGGTTTTTATGGCGGCCATATTGGATAATTTGCATATAATCTGCATGTAATTAGCATATTTTTTGGTCTTTCAAATATATATTTTGACTGCTTGCGACAAGACCAACTTGATGATACCTCATAACCCCACAGGTATCATGTCAAAATTTTATCAGTAAGTAGGTGTTTTGGGCATACATATTTCCCATGCTTAACCATTGGGCTGCTAAAGGGTTAATGACATCATTTCCCTGCCCCATCAAGACTAATACTCCTATTACAAGTGGGGACTATGTCATTGACAATGACTTGTCAAGATAAAGTTATCAGCAACTAAGATTGTCATCATACCACCTGTCAGACATGCAAATTTCCTTTGTTACGAACACTAAAAAAATCAATACCCTTTCTTTTGCCAACACAGAAGCAACTTATTCCCTTAGTTTCCTTGAAAATATTGTATATGGCTGTCAAAAATCTTTGTCGACAAAATTACAAAATTGCTATCTCCTCCTCAGAAAAGGGGTTGATCTTCTCATTATTCACAGTGAGAAATCAGAAAATTATGATAATCAGAACTATGTTGCCAGAATTTTGAAATATGGACCGAGTTGTTCTGTGTACAGAAGAAATTTGCTTCAGTTCAGTGAGTGATCTCCGTGTGTACAGATCATGGAGAATTGTGGGTAGCCTCACTTGCTGTGTGCCACCCTGAACTGAAACACTGCCCTCTGTGTAAGATATACCTAGGTGCCACCCTGAACTGAAACACTGTCCACTGTGTAAGATATACCTAGGTGCCACCCTGAACTGAAACACTGCCCTCTGTGTAAGATATACCTAGGTGCCACCCTGAACTGAAACACTGCCCTCTGTGTAAGATATACCTAGGTGCCACCCTGAACTGAAACACTGCCCACTGTGTAAGATATACCTAGGTGCCACCCTGAACTGAAACACTGCCCTCTGTGTAAGATATACCTAGGTGCCACCCTGAACTGAAACACTGCCCTCTGTGTAAGATATACCTAGGTGCCACCCTGAACTGAAACACTGCCCTCTGTGTAAGATCTACCAAGGTAACCAACGATGCTGAAGTTAGACTCGGTTTCGGATTCGGTTTCGGATTCAGTTTCGGATTCGGTTTCGGATTCGAGTGACTGAAAGAAATTTTATTGTTTCAGTTAATTTAGTCATACTGTGTAATACCGTTATTTTCACTTAGAATATATTTTCGTTACTCTCGCTGGAGCTTTTTTCAGCTAAATAAACCCAATCAGACTAGACGAAGTGAAAATAAGACACAGTGAAACAATGAAAATCTGTTTTAAGCTAAAATAAATTCCAGTGAAAATAAAATGGTCCGCAGTACTTTTGTATGCAAAGATAAATACTTGTCGTCAAAAACAATTTTTACTGTAGTATATATTTTAAAGCATAAATTGTGTGCATGTATGCACAATTAAAATAGTAAAAAAAATAGAAACTACAGAAAATTTCAAAGTACTTTATTTCGAAATTGAAAGGAAGTGTTGAGCAAGAAAACAAAATTTACAAAAACATTTATACTTCAATTTGTTTATTTGTCACAATGTGTATCACGTGGTGTAATGCTAATGTGTAGTATTACTTTGTTGTTTGGATTGGTGTTCTTCTACATAGATTTCATTTCGAATATACCATACTAAACTCCCTGACTAAACTATCAGTTAATATGTTGTGTAATAAAGATTGCATTGAACGCTTTTCTTTGTATTGTGCGTAGTACTGTTAGCTTGAATAGTCCAAACTGCATAATGCCCATTGTTGCTCATAAGTTGTAACTTTTGACTAATTTTTCAGCAGACTTGTGCGGTGTATTCTTGCACTATAGTTTCTTGCTCTACTGCCTAAAGTGTTTTGTTTTTTAAACTGTTTGAATTATGATTATGTATTAAACATTTATGTCATGAAATACATGCTACATGTGTAGTAAGGTGATCTAGTTAAAATATCTCCTTGTCTATCAGTAGTTATTATATCCTTCAAAAAATAATAACAAGCTGGAAATATAAAACTATTCTCAGTTATTCGAATCCGAAACCGAATCCGAAACCGAATCCGAAACCGAATCCGAAACTGAGTCCAACTTCAGCATCGTAGGTGCCACCCTGAACTGAAACACTGCCCTCTGTGTAAGATATACCTAGGTGCCACCCTGAACTGAAACACTGCCCTCTGTGTAAGAATACAAGGTGCCACCCTGAACTGAAACACTGCCCTCTGTGTAAGATATACCTAGGTGCCACCCTGAACTGAAACACTGCCCTCTGTGTAAGATATACCTAGGTGCCTCCCTGAACTGAAACACTGCCCTCTGTGTAAGATATACCTAGGTACCACCCTGAACTGAAACACTGCCCTCTGTGTAAGATATACGTAGGTGCCACCCTGAACTGAAACACTGCCCTCTGTGTAAGATATACCTAGGTACCACCCTGAACTGAAACACTGCCCTCTGTGTAAGATATACCTAGGTGCCAGCCTGGACTGAAACACTACCAGCACTCTGTATGTTGATAAAGATTACCATATTCATTAGAGAACATGGCCCTGGTTTGGCTAAATGTAATTGAATTTTTTGTAGGGGAGGGGCTCAAAATTGTAATATGTTTTCTGTTACGTGTGTAAGTTGTGCATAGTCTTGCTCAATTACACTCCTGCAAATTCCTTTTTTGATGTTCGGGTTTTACATGACGCGCATTTCTGCGTCCTTTACGCATAAAA
This sequence comes from Ptychodera flava, assembly GCF_041260155.1. Classification (NCBI taxonomy): domain Eukaryota; kingdom Metazoa; phylum Hemichordata; class Enteropneusta; family Ptychoderidae; genus Ptychodera; species Ptychodera flava. The sequence continues at coordinate 61,167,168 of NC_091928.1, forward strand.
CCGGACGCAGGACCCCTCAAAAACTAAACTATGCGTCCCTTGGGACGCATAAATATCTGTTGCTGGTGTATATCTCGCGAAGCTGCTGAACACGTAAAGAGCTTTATTGACACAGTATTTCATATCGCAGTATCAAATCAAACTGATTACACAATCCCTGGATCAGCGACATTTTTGTGAAATTTCCACATTAATCATAACTTGAAAAAAGTAAACATGAAACAAAGACGTCGTGTATGCTGTCGATCAACAGCATAGTGTGAACCGTAAACTAACTGGCATGGCATGTGCATTGACTGCACATAAAAGCAAGTCGACATTGCAATATCAAACGGTCTACATCTTGTGAAAACAACGACATAGCATTGAAAGTTGTAATAGTCACCGGTAAAAACTCTTCACTGATGAAAGGATAATAGCGTCAAACAAATGAAATTGCATATTTAGAGAAGGAAAACCAACGTCGCATCGTGGCCTTGAGTGAGAATAACAATGGCGGATGTGCGGAGTGGGACTATTCTATTTAGGTAACGGGGGTACGGAGGGACACAGATTCATGAAGGTACTGGCAAAACGTGCCATTTTCCTAGCGATGCTGTCGCGGGAACTTCAATGTCCCATTGTTGTAACACCTTTTCAATAGTTTTTCTGATCGGAAAAGTAACTTTACTAACTGTAATGATCTATTATACGCTCATCACCTTTCTGTATCGGGGTTTAACTAGTGTAGGCATTAAAGTAAAGTGAAGTAAGCCTTTATTGAAATCCTATCCCAATGGGGATCTTGATCATGAAGTGCAATACAGGTTTTGCAAAATCAACAACAAAGAGTATATATAGATGAGGATGTAACATGTTCATCAATATTTTACTCTTTTTCATTTTTATTTTGGTCTGAGTTCAAACAATTTTCCCAAATCACATAATGATGATTTGACTGTTCTTGAAAAATGTTTATAAGGTCTTGTGTGTCTCTGAATGTGTTTTTACAAATGTTTAGTTTACTTAAAGATCATGTCTACTGTCTGTGTAGCCTTTGCAGTGAAAAAAGAAATGTATAGTCTCATGTATCTCATTATATATATATATATATATAATATATATATATATATATATATATATATATATATATATATATATATATATATATATATATATATATATATGTATATGTGTATGCATTTATGAATGTATCACATCAAAAACTTGAAGACTGAAGCATGTTTCTACCAGCATTTAGTATGTGTTGCTAATGAAAGTTGCGTGTGGCTAATAAAATTAGGACCAAATTAGCCACACTGAGTAAGTGTGGCTACTAACTTGAAATCCTACCGCTAACCCTGCTATCCCATATCAAAAAAAGTGTTCAGTCTACTAGGGACACATTGAATACAATGACTAATGATTCACACACTATCAGAGAAGTCTTTAATGATTAGGGTGATGTTCCTGGCAATGGTCAGAAAAACACATACAAAAACATTCAAATCACTGACAATCAGCCACTCAGACAGAGGTTCTGTAGTGTACGAGAAAATTATATCAACAAACTGCTGCATAATTTAGATAGCAGATTTCCAGATGATGAGATGAATATTATGGAATGTTTTGATGTGATTCTAAACCCACACCGATATCCGAAAATGTGGCCAACCTACCTGACTATGGGGTCAACCAGCTTGATCAACTGTTGAATCATTATAACAATACACCAGGTATTGATGGCGATAGAGCTAGGGCACACTTTCTGTTTTACAAACACTTCACAAGATCTCATAGGGACGCACTGAATTTTGACATGTATATCAAGCTGTTGCTAACTGATTTTACAGAGGAGTATCCTGATTTTGCCATTCTTGCTAAAATTGCTCTTGTCATACCAGTGTCCTCTGCCCCATGTGAAAGGGGCTTTTCAGTACAAAATGCCATCAAACAGAGGGCACGAAATAGACTCAATCCTCAAAGGCTTAATAGACTAATGTTCATCAAACTGGTTGGCCCCATCATAGATGATTTTGACTTCATGAACACTGCTAGGTTATTTGCTGAAGGAGCTGCTGGCAGAGTGTGAACTCAAACCTACTGGACTTGCTAGGTGAATGCCATTTCAGAGTATGAAATTACTTACCTTCTTGTCAATTTGCCAAATTTGAATACTTGTTCAAATTCCACAACGTTGTGAACTTGTCATTAAAGTTATGAGATAATTTCAATCATGAATAGTGTTCTTTGAATTGATCAATGAAGGCCGTCTCAGTATGAACTAGAATTTTTATGTAAGAATTATTTTAAGAAATGTGCAACCCATTTGCCGTGTGTTATAATATTTGAACACAGTGAAGACCATGGCATGGAAACAATATAATATTCTTGTGAAATAAATTGGGACCCCCATATTTTGATGTAGGTCTCCCATTTTCTAACACCAGGGGTCTCAGGGACTCTCAAAAGTAAAAAGTGATGTAAAACCCTGGATGTTTCATGCCATAATTTCAATATACTGTAATGATGTATTAGTAATAAACCACCTCACCGATGGGTTTACCACTTGGTTTGGACCAGTTTATTCCAGACATGTGCTCAGTATAGCTTGTGTAAGTATGTTGTGAACTTGTCAGAATATCACTTTATACCATTCACTGAGGTGGTTATCAGTTCAATATTACACAGTTCAACTTCTTTACTTGGTAGATACATTGTGCAAGGCCCGATAGCCATAAAAATTCAACATTCAAGTAATGGGGGGAACCCCTCCCCTTCCTCCTCCAATGATATAACCGATTGCTTAGCTGACCAGGGAAATGTTAGTGTATTTCTTCTCAAAATAATTACTATTTTCTTTCAGATTCGTATTGTGCACTGTGTGAAATCTGGGAAACCAAGAGGGTATGCATTTATTGAGTATGAACATGAGAGAGACATGCATTGTAAGTATCTGTGTGGTATTATTCAGTATCTTCACCATATTAGATTTCAGATCATCATATGCAGTCTTTGATTCCAAGCAATTATTGATTATCAGCTGAATCTGAAAACATTTATGCAGAAAATTATTTCTATATGGCGGCTAGCCACAATTGCCAAAATTATTTTTGTGTAAGTGGTTCATTACAGTCGCCATTGATAAATATTACAATTATTCAATGATATCAGTGCTAAGGGATTATCAATGGCTATCATTGGCTATGGTTACTGAGCCAGACATCCTAGTGCAGAAAAAGGGAATGTTATCCTTTGTGCATAACACATCTTAAAAAGTAAGAGACAGCCTTGAATAAATCAATGTTGTCATGTCCATTTTGTAATTGTTAATAGTGGACATGCTTTAAACAAGGAAATGACAGTGCTGGGACCTAACATTCTTTGAAATGTAAATAGATGAAAAGAAATCTGTACGATTTCGGCCATCTGCTGTGTTAAAGTAGTACCAGCCTTGACATTACTGAATGATGCCAGGAAACACATAATGGTATTCAGTATGACAATGCTTATAAGCACAGGGAGAGTCATACAAAAGTATAAATACTCAGTTGTATACTGATTAAAGTATGTATGCTTTCTAAATACAGAGATGTTACAAAGTTATGCATGAAGTCTTGCTTGCAAAAAGCAAATCAAAGATGTCTATGACTTTGAAAAAATAGCTTTGGTGCAACATGGGTATCCCATTTATGGACCCTTAAAACATTGCAAATTAAATGGAACGACATCAATGAAAAACATTATAGAGAGAAATTGGTATTGAGGTCAAGTGATAATAATCACTATAATATCTTAAAAGTGGCAATTTATGAACAATTAACCTGGGGAGTCTCCAGTTCAAAGGAGCACAATGTTGTAATGTTAGTATTCTAAACATTATTGAGTAGTTCAGTTAATACATATGAACTGATCATTGTGCTTGCAGTAGGTGTTAAAAATTCAGACAATGAGAAATTTATTTTGACCCACTCTGAAATGAAGTTTATCATGCAGAAAGTATGCTGGCTTAAGATCAAACTATGTCATCAGCAATAGTTATTTTAGTAGCATTAAGGTAGTATTCTCCTCACAGGTGAAAGACACAAATTTTTGCTCAAACTTTCTTCAATGAATTTTAACCATTCTCTTTCAAGAATAAAAATCAGGGGTCACCATGTAAATTTTGGAACTAGAGAATCAACATTTACCAATATTTGAAATTCAAAATGGCTGCCATCCCTGTGTTAACTTTATGGGAAAAAATTAAAATTTGGAATTTGGAAAAAACTGAGACCGTAAAAGTTTTTTCTTTCTCCAAGAGCTTTAAATTTAGCCACCACAAGGGGTAGATAAGAAAAAATTGTAGAAATTTGAGAGTATGAATATCTGTCCCCGAGGCGTTTTCTACCTTAACCTTTTTGAGTGTAACCCTTTGAAAATTGCAGCATTTAGCCAAGTATTACTTCCCTTTAGCACTCTTTATCTCACACCTGAATCAAACAAGTAATTTTAGAAGTTCTAAAGTAGTTGTCACTGACAACAAGCACAGTAACAAAGTTTGCAATTTGTGCTCTGTTAGTCTTGAAATTGGTGTTTTACTCTAGCAATGGCGTGGTTTTGTAGCAGACTGGTGTAAACAAAAGAAAAAAAACAAAAACTACATTTTGAGAAGTTTAGTAATGGGACATCAAAGGTACCTGAGTTCAGATTTGGGTTACATATTTGTATATTTCAAATAGAATTCATCAGGATCACAAACACATTTTGACAAAAATATTGATAAAGGTAAAAATAAATAAACAGGTAAGAACACCCTACAAGTTTCTTGAATACAGAAAAAATGCTGGCATTTTGTTTAACTGTGTCTTTGTATTGTATTTTTGACACAGTGCTTCCAGACAGCTTAGATTGTCCTGTAATCATCTATAGACTGTGTTACAGATATGGGTGGGTATAATGTGGTAAGCACACCCAGGTATATTATACTACACTTACAAATTTACCCCACTTATTCTTAAATTCCTCAATTAAAAGAAAGTAATAAATTCAGTGAAATATCTAATAATGTTACTTGGTATTTTAAATATTTGGCTCCAAGTTTGTATCCCTTGTAATCCTGGCAAATTTGATATGTCCAATTTATATTTTGGCTACCTAAAAATTGACAGGTGGTCTCTTCAAAATCTTTAGAAAACTGTTCCGCCATTCTTAGACTAGCATCAGAATTCAATGATGGCGATTTGAAGGTCAATGTCCTGAATTCTGATAAAGTTAAACATCTTTATTCCGAACTACTGAAAAACAAGAAAAACACCCAACCCCCTTTTCCTCTTTTTGAGCAGTCAGTGATTTTTTTTTTATCATGTAAAATTTGCAAACTCCACATGCGACACATGAATACACACATTTAGAATCATCCAATAATATCTTTTTAAATCTTGGCATATCAGAATTTATTAAAAAATGAAAAAACCATAATATAAAATTGTTAAAGCTGAACTATGGATCTAGAAGTTCCAAAATTTTAAATCACACCAAGATAAAGCCACTTTTCCGTACATTAACATGTATGATATCTGGAGCTACCTTAGGTTTATCTAGAGCTGTCACCTTGAGTTGTCTAACCCTGAGGCATAGAAAGCTGTCATGTCGTTAGATATCTAGAGCTCTCACCATGGAGTATCAGGCACTGCCACCTTGAGGTATCTAGAATTCTCATTTAGAGGTTTAGCTGTCGTCCTGAGGTATAAGAAATGTTATCCATTTAAGAAATTCTTGATGAGATTATTAACAGAAAGCCGCTAATTATGATTATAGAATTGAATGGATTATAAGGGCTTTGTATTTGTTAATTTAGATACACACATGGAATAGTATACAAGGTGTTTGTCAAAATATAATATAATATGTCCCTTCAACAGAATCAACAAAGGCCTGCTTTTCCCAGTTCTTGTTGATCAGTGAAACTTACATTGTTGGTTTTATTGCCTTGTCAATCAATTTGTACATGGACTTATACACTGTAGTCAGGTTATCATGTGAAGTTGCACATTCAAGGCTCATATGGCATCAGACTTTTCAGTGATTTAAATGTTTTTTTATTAAACATTTCAACTATATTAGCCCAGATGTTTTCTGACATGAAGCAAATCTTGCGATGATGTTAGGAGGATCGGAGGAAGTATTGTTAGTGAGAAGGAAAGACAAACTTCTGATCCATAGTCCAGCTTTACAAGAAATTACATGCAAGCAAAATGCATGTTTGTAAAAACCACTTTTATTTTGAATCAACTGATATGCTTTGAGTGATACAGAGATTTTTTGGCAAGTTAGGGTGTCCACAGTTAGTAAGACAGGGTTAACACACTTTCAGGAAACACTTCTAGTCACATCTGATATACTTTTGACATTTTTCACTTAAACCAGTGGCATTTTTAAGTTTTCCTTTAGAAAATTAAGTCTCGATCTCAAAATCAAGTAGCCTGGTCTTGCTTTAACGTCTCAAGAAGGATTAAGTTTCCAAGTGTAAACACACTATCTTGTCTCTTCTCTTTGCAAGATGCTAATATTTCTTAGTTCAGCACATCAGTAATATGGAAGTATGTGTAGAGATGACTGTACTGACACATGTCTGACTCATGTCTGACACATGTCTTTCACATGTCTCATTGAATCAGGCATATCCAGAGTCTAACATCTCATTTGTAAACTGTTCCCGTCTGACTGCAGTGACCCAACTGGATTACTTTGCAAATTTACTAAGATGTTTCAATCCCGGAAAAGCATGTTTACAGCCTGATTTTATTCATTTACTTAAGACTTGTCTGATTGGTATAATGGTACGGGACATTGCAAAATGTTCATTATGTCAGTGTAATTTTGTTTATATGGTTTTAAAAATGTGCATCTCCACAACACTATATACTATGAGGTATGGTGCTCATTGTATTTGCTGTTTGTGTATCACAAGTTAGAACCAGAATTCAAAGAAAGGAGACAGGAGATTCAGAACAAAATACATGTAACCTAGAAAGTGTCATAAAGGTTAAAAGTTTTTAAGATTGTTAATCTGACCAGTTTGTCAAGATTCTAAATAGGGATTTTGTTTTTTTTAATGAGTTATCAGATAGTCCTTGAAAGTAGTGAGATGAGAATTGTTATCAATTAGGCAACAAGGTTTTCCAGACGTACCGGTATATACAAGCAATGACCAGGCTACAATATGAAAACAATGATTAACAGTATTAGGTGGGAAAAACAGATGTGGCTAGAATGTTACCACTAAAAAAACCATAACGGGTAAGTTGGGAAGTTCCAAACAATATGGAGGCAAATCGAAGATTAATTTTGACTGGAGTTTATCCGAGGCCTGGACTATTGACAACAAGTGACATAAAAAAGTGAAGTTCCCTTGGTTGTAGGCAAGACTGGCTAAGTGATTTGGTAGGTTGAACAGACCCAAGAGGGTTTGTTAACTGTAAGTGGGTAACAGGTACATGATGTAAGTCTTGTGCTGTGTTTTGGAATGTAAATTATTGTTTCCTGAAAAGTGTCATTGTTTAGAGATGGACTTCCTAGCAGTTCTTATGTCCTGTGAGAGAAAACAGTATTATTTGATCAGTGTTATATGTAGACTTCATGCAAGATTATGTTGAAACTTTGTATCTAATTGAATGGAGGAGAAAAAAGATGCTACAGTTTAGGCAAATTATTATACAAGAAACAGAAGTGAACTGAAATATTTAAGAAGGCAGAAGTTGCAGTAAACAAAGATGTTTGTCGTGCATTTTAATGAGAGATTCAGAAATGAAATGCCAAGTTTCATGTGCTGAGATTGATTTTCATTGATATGCAAATGTAGGAATCTAAAAAGTTGCTAAATTGTCATGGGTAGGATGATATAAATTGCAACTGTATTTGCAAGAATGTTACAACTTGATTTTTTAAAACATTTTTGCAACAATGTTACAAATTTATTGATAAAAACAAATTATTTGGAACAGTGTTAGGAATTGATAGGTGAAAAGTGATACATTGTTATCAAGAATGTTACAAATGGATTTTGAAAAACTGATAAATGATTTCCTGTTGTGACTAGATGGATTTAGGTGCAAAAGTTTGTTCCAAATAAGCAAAAAAAAGCATGATTATTACGCTAAAATCTGGATGTAAGAAGTGACATAAGAGATGAAGCAACACACTATGTTGGTAAGAGGTTATTGAAGTGAGAAGTGTTAAGACTTTGGATGTTGGTAACAGACTGGTAAAATTAGCCATGCAAGCGGGTAAGACATGGATATGATTTCAAGTCAGTAATGGTAAGACATTGGTAGGAATGGCCACTCAAGTTGGTAAGACATTGAGGTAAATTCACTGATACTCAAATGGATTTTAACTGGCGACCTGCAATACCAACCCACTAAGAGCAAAAAGATACACTCAATATTGGTAAGATTTTGGTAGAAATTACCATTCAACTTGGTAAGATTTTGGTAGAAATAACCATTCAGTATGGTAAGAAACATGTTAAAACAACGGTTGACACCGGTAAGAATGGTGGAAGTTAATATTCAAGTTGGTAAGACTGGTTTAAATGTGCCAATAGGTGGTAAGGCTCAAGATGGAATAACTTTGATGGAAAAGATAATTTGTATTGCATTGGTAAGATGTGTGTGATTTGAGTACATATGAGGAAGATACTGGTAGGAGTTGCCATGAAACTGGCAAAACATACCTTGAAAAACAGTTGTTGGTAAGACTAGAAAAAAATAATTCATAGTTGGTAAGACCTGGGTTGGAGTGGGACTTAAACTGTGTAAGTATTACCTATGCTGAACTCTTGGTTCATATTCGTAACACCATATACAGTAACAAAAGTCTCTATTTTACACTGGGTTTTGAATGAAAAATGTGTCGCTACAAGACAATACTGAATTAGAGCTGTAGCTAAGAGGTTAGAATAAGTCACTCTGTGAAAGTAGAGTTACAATGTTTTGTAAAATTTGGTAAGTCTGTATACTAGAGATTCTAATTTGAATAATATGTCACCTTGAAATTTAGTTTGGAATGGCAACCATGGTGAGATTAGATGAGAATAGACTTTTTATGAAGTAAGGGTGGATCGGGAAAAGTGTCACTAACCTGTGACAATGGTTTGGGTTACAATGGTAAGACTTTGTGCAAGGTACATTTAACAGAAAGGAAGATTTGATTTGGAATAACAGAAGACACATTTTGGTTGAGAAGATAGATTTAGACTGGGATGATGGAAGATAGATTTTGGCTGGGATGACAGAAGATAGATTTTGTTGGGATAACAAAAGATAAATTTGGGTCAGAATGAGACTAGATAGATTTGGGTTTGGATGACAGAAAGAAAGATTGAGGTTGGAATGATGGATGACTGTGATGAGTGAGAGATGGTTGGTGTGAGAGATGGTTGGTGTGAGAGATGGTTGGTGTGAGAGACATGATGTGGCTGATGTCTGTGAAGACCATTCAGATTTGATGAGTTCTTTTTTCAACCACAACATGGATATGATCTGGGTTGGAATGTCGAGAAACACTGATCAGGATTAACTAAATGTCTTTAGATTTGCATACTAAGGGGATGATATCACAGTTTTTTTGCATGAATGAAAAAACTGAAGTAACGGTACCTGTAAGTTCATAACACAATCTATAACTCAAGTTACTACAAATGATGTTTGTATAAGTGTGTACAAATGTCAGCTCATGAGCACATTTTGGTTGATGCCAGAAATTATATCAATAATTTCTTTGTCTCTTATTTCTGCAATTGGGGCTGACATTATGTGTGTCAATCATGATAGAATGTTCAGGATATTAGACAATCTACTCCATTTAGAGAAAATTCAGAATATGGTTGAAAACCAGCTAGTTTAGTCCCTCGACCCTTTGACTACCATAAATAGTAATTTCTGTGTCAACCATGTTATCAACAAGACTAGGATCTCACTACTCATTTCTCAAGGTATAAATTAATTGTGACACTGGAAATTTGTAGCACTCAAGGTAGTCAAGGGATCAAAGGCTTGAACTCCTCAGAATGATAATGAAAAGATCATAGAGTGTATGTGTTGTCTACCTTATGTGGGTACATCCTGGAGAACCCTTTGTGAGCCATGGTGATACATGTCAAGGTTTTCGATATGTGGTATCTGACATACACAACACAGGAGTATTTGAGAATTGTAAATTAACTCTTTTCCTACCAGGCCTGTCTCCTATCATCTGCCAAGTTGGTAAAAAGCTTTATTGAAGCAAAACTACACATATTTTCACCACTTTGATCTGCCAAGTTGGTAAAAAGCTTTATTGAAGCAAAACTACACATATCTTCACCACTTTGATCTGCCAAGTTGGTAAAAAGCTTTATTGAAGCAAAACTACACATATCTTCACCACTTTGATAGCATACTATAAAAGATAAAGTTATAGTATGTTTACAGTATGTGTTTTCAGGGCTCTTCCTGTGTTCAGATCTTTGTTCAAATCTCAACATACAGTTGTATATTGAACACTTTACTTTGTCTTACTGGTCTTAACCAGCTTGAGCTGATGATGACAGATAAACTTAGTAGGATCAGAGTTAAATCAATGGACACATGACTGTTATAGTGACAGGTGAAAAAATGCAATACATGGTGCCATATCAGTTATGTTACCAGTGAATTCAAACAACTCACTGTACCTAATGCATGGCTGACATAGGATCCGATGCCAATCTGTATATCACTATATTGGACAACAAAAAACCAAATACTAGTACCTGTCTGTGACAAGTATATTATTGGTATTCCTTGCTTTGATTTCAATTGTATTATTCTTCATTTCAGAATACATATTTATCAATAGCAGTGATACATGGTTTTAATTGTGCTCACAGTCCATGATCACTTGTAACAACCCACAGTTATCAACAGTCATGGCACATGAATCTGAATCTGATTTTAAGTTTGTGTGTACAACCATCTCTGTTCTGTTTATCAACAGTCATGGCCATGAATCTGAATCTGATTTCAAGTTTGTGTTTACACAAACTTTTGTACAGAACATTGGATAATAATTTTGAAAATTTCTGTTGCAAAATGCACCATTGAGTGTTTATAGAAATGTTTCCATTTGCAGCGTATCTTGTCATGTGTTTATGTGAAAAGTTGTTTGTTTAAACAGATATTGCATAAAATAAACAACACAATGTGGTGGATAGTAGTCCTGGTAAGAGTAATGTGTGTGTGCAAAGTTTGTATCACACTGTGTCGCAGACTGCTGCTCTTTGAAAACAATAATGATCATTTCAGTTTTTGCAGGACGGAATGAACCGTAAGTATCACCTCCATGTTGTGTATTTGAATGCAAACAGTTACATGACAGAGATTTACATGTTTGTGTTTCACTTTTCTTTTCGCCGGTACAGCTGCATACAAATATGCAGATGGCAAGAAGATAGATGGACGTAGAGTGTTGGTGGATGTAGAGAGAGCAAGAACTGTCAAAGGATGGTTGCCGAGACGTTTAGGTCAGTAATGTCTCAGTTCTGGCATTTTATCACCGCTTTGGTCAAATTCCTTTCCTTAGGATGGGATAAATAATTTATGTAGCATCTTGTATCCATTGGAAGATATTCACTGATACTTCAAGAAATCTCTTAAAAAAATTGTTAGACAAATAATGTTGATGACATGGAGTCTAGTAATGTTGATCACATACTTGGTGCCAGTTTGGTTGTATTTCAAACTGAAGGATATGATTTGTTATTGCTGACATAAGCAAAGTGGTACCTTTTATCTGATAGTATCGTATGTGGTTACTACTAGTATTCATCTGGTAGATACTTTTAGTATTGTATCTGGTAGATTCTAGTATTGTATCAGGGTGATACTAGTATTGCGATTTGAAGATACTGGTTTTGAATCTGGTTGTTACTAGTATTGTATCTGGTAGATACTAGTACTCGTTTGGTTGATACAAGTATTTATTTAGTTGCTACAAGTAGTTATGGTGTGCTTACTCTTGTGTTCTTTTAAAAAGCGGAGCTTAAGTGGCACGTCTAGTTGGCCATGCCTGCTGTGTGTTCTAAGATGTCACCTGAAATAATTCAGCGTTTCCGTTACAATTTCAAAACTTGCGTACGATTTTACGCAACTGAGTTTTTATTTGCGTAAAATGTATTCAAAATGCGTACGGTAGGAATCAGTATCTGAAGTGAGCTGGGCAGTCTTTTCTGTAGAACTTGGGGGTTTCCTGTAATGCGCATGCTCTATTAACAAAAAACAACAACCTGGGGGGCTTCAAGGTGTAGCTGAACGTTTGCAATGCCGTGATGCATGTCCCGTATATGATCGTTGAGCAGCCCAATGAGTTCATGACGTTCAAAGAAAATACCTTCTGACTACGAAATTAGTGTTTTCAAAGGGCCAATAATAAGCAAATACTGTTCAAAGTCCAGCGGGACCTCTCAAGAATGCAACCCGACAGAGTCTAAATGGTCACCCATAAACACTTTCCAAATAACATGCGACGTAATGACCATTAACTGTATTGTGTTACCAACAACCAACAACGTAGACTCGATCGATTCTCGAATTTTTTGCATCTGTAGTGCCATTGTCTGTACAGAACTGATTGACATGATGTTTTGTGATGATGAAATACAATGTTGCATAAAGTGCTGCGGTCTGCTAAAGTCTAAAATGTTGCAATATCATGATAAATGTCACTTGCAAGCAGGTGCATATTTCTATTTTTGTCCTGCATTGAACCATGTTCAGGCAATGTAGTGCGGGCCAAGTACGTCGTGTCATGGGCGGCATTTCTCAGTGCGTATTTGTTTACGCAGCCATGATTTTTTTTGCGTATTTCCGAACAATTTTGCGTTAAAATACGCAGGATTTGCGTTAACGGAAACACTGATAATTTACTTCCAAATTGATGAAAATTTGACAAAATATGTAGGAAACAGTGACTTTGTAGCTCATTGGTGGAGCATAAGCTTGATGATGATGAAAATTGTTTCTTCCAATCCAAATTGACTGAATTAAAATTGAACTCTGTTGTCAAGCCATTGACTATTGCTAAAGGTGGCAGTACATTGAATAGTTAAGTTTCCATTTCAGGTGGAGGATTAGGAAGTACTCGTAAAGGTGGTCCGGATGTCAATATACGTCATTCTGGAAGAGAAGATATGATGTTAAAGTGAGTAAATGAACTGATGAATATTGTAACCAGTTTTGTTCCATGGGGGCTTATAGATTCTGTAATCTCTGTACATACATCTGTGTGTCCATCCATTCACGCAGATATCTTAGAGATGCCTGGAGCGATTTCATTCAAACTTGGTACAAGGATTACTCCCTAATGTGTATATCTTACATATACACGTGGATAATGTTTTGTGAACCGATCCAATTTAGCCGTGGGGCGGCCATTTTGTTTCCAAATTTATTAACCAAATGGAGACAATGTCATTGACAATGACTTGTTTTCTGTGATTTTTGCAGCTCATACCGTGATCGTGGAGATGATGATAGAGATAGGAGAGATAGAGGGCGCCGTGAGCGAGGACGCAGCAGGGAACGAGAAAGAGAACACCGAGAGCCTCGCAGAAAATCTAGAAGTCGTAGCAGAGAAAGGAAACGTGAGAGAGAGCGTGATCGTGATAGGGGTGACAAAGATCGTGAAAGGCGTAGAGACCGCGATAGGGATAGAGATAGGGATAGGGATAGGGATAGGGAAAGAAAGCATAGAGACAGAGATAGGGATAGGAGAGATAGGGACAGAGGTAGGGACAGAGATAGGGACAGAGATAGGTAGGGACAGGGAGGAGAGGCCAAGAGATGAGAATAGGGAAAGAGAAAGAGATGAGAGGGATCGTGATGACAGGGAAAGAGACAGGGAAGATAGGGATAGAGATAGGGAAAGGGATCGGGATAGAGGTAGAGAGAGGGACATGGATATGGATAGAGAGAATGAAGCAGAATTATATCAAGATGAGTACAATGGGCGACAGATGATGATCAAACAAGAAGATATTGAAGAAGGTGAAGATGTTATGTTTAATCACCAAGTACCATCTCCACCATCTGCAGAGTATACCATGCAAGAAATTACTGATGCTGAAATGGAACATCAATAGGTAAATACTTACAGATCATTTGTAAAAGTAGCTTTTTCAACTATAGACCTACCTGTAGTAAAGTTAACTGTGTGGTATAGCTACCCACAGGGCTGTTTTTCAACCAGCAAAGCTTATATTTGTACTTTGTATTTGCAGCTTTTCCACAATGCCTTAATGACAGAAATATACCTGGAAATGTTTCAACACAGAGTATTTGTACTAGACAGACTCACTGTCAGGGTTTTCTAAATTTAATCAGTTCAAGAAATCTCATTTTATTGATCAAGATTGATCAAATGGATGATTGGCATTTTGATTGATCATCCTGTTACATAGCCCACTGATATAGTTTCCAGCCATATATCTTATACAGTATATTCAACCCGGAGCTTGAATTGTATTTTAGTGACCTGCTTGCTTATCAAAGTTGCATGATTTCTTAACATTTCCTTCCTGTATTTTCTATTTGCAGACTACCCAACTGCATCAATTTTATTCAATTGTACCTCCTAGCTTGATGGGTCTGGTCATTTCTACTTGGTCTTGTAGTTATAAGTGGAACCACTGAACCTAATGGATATTGGTTGTGCCATGTGCCTGTAAAGATTTGAACTGAACTCGCAAGAAATTATTTGGTTACAGAATTGCTTTGGAGGGCCTTACCCTTTACAATGTCCTTTTAAGGTAGTACGCGCCACGAAAGTGAAGACTTGAACTTTCGCTCAAACTTTCATAAACGAAACTTTCAACCATTCTGTTGCCAAATCAACACTAAAAATTTGGGGTCACTGTGCAAAGTTTGGAACTAGGGAAACAAATTGTCCAACATTTTGCGATGTTTGAAATTCGAAATAGCCGCCATATCTGTTTTAACTCTATGGAGGAAAATAAGATGGTGAAAGTTTTACTTTCTCCAAGAGCTTTAAAATAAGCTCCACAAGTGGTAGATCAGCAAAGAGTTGTAGATGTATCTGTCCCCAGGCGCATTCCACCTTAAAATCACAAGTTGAGAAAACCTTATCTCACTACATTTCTGAAAGGCTCCGAGTATCATACATGTTGTAGTGTTGTACATTTTGACAAAAAGTTGTGTATTCAATTTCACACAATTTTCATTGGTAGTTATGTCTTTAAAAGTCTTTACCCAGTAAGTACTTAAATTTCAACATTACTGTACACTTAAGATTTTTGTAGGGTTTCCGTTTTGAGGAAACCAAAATGATAAAGAAAAGCTTGTTTGAATGTGAAAATTTCTGATATGATCACCTTAAAATTTTCCATTTACTAAAGTAACTAAGTTGTTAGCCATTAACTTGATATTAGTCAACTATAGAACTAGAGAGTTTGATATCAGGAATTCTTATGCAAATAACTGTCGCTAGCATTTTCAGTGTAGATTAAACTTGCATATGAACAAAATAGGCAAAAATTTACACTTGTCATCCCCAGATAATGTGTAAATACCACATTTGTGACTATAAAGAGGTTAAACAATCTCTGTTGGTAGAATATCAATTACTACAGAGTGGTTCAAAATGTTTATTTGTTAATCCTGAGTTTGGAAATGCAAATACAAATTATAAAGTTATAAAGTTGAAAACATTAGAAGCATCAAGTGTACTGATATAAAGCTTTCTTTAACACAACTCTGTATTACAAAGATTGACTGACATTAGCTAAGCTAAGGTAGGTAAGTACATTTTGTCCCAAGGTAAGTGTAACTAGACTCTGTTTTAGGAAGAGGTAAGCAAACTTTTTTTTTGTTTTTGATAATTTCAGAAAAGAGCTTTAGGAGGTACTGCTCAGGCTTAATTCATGATTAGATAAGATGTATGTGTAGATTATTATGACAAAGCAATTGAAATTTTTATCAATGGTATTGCAAAGTAGATATTTTAGTGACTCAGTGTGATTTAGAATTTGTTGCAAGGAACTGTCAATAAATTTTTTAACTGAAAGAATGGAACATTGTGATAATTTTAAAGCAGGTTTATCTTGCTATTTTAGCCCATAAACCACACCCAGTAGTGGTTATGCCATGAGATTTTGACCATTTTATGACATATTAGCATTAGTGAAGTGGTCAATACTGAATGGCATAGCCATTGCTTACATGGTTTATTGCCACTGTGTCATAACAGTACCGCTATGTTGTAACAGTACCGCTTTGTCAATACAGTACAGCTATACCATAACAATATCGTTATGTCAGAACAGTAGCGCTATGTCATATTGGTACTGCTGTGTCCTAACAGTACAGTTATGTCATATTAGTACTGCTATGTCACAACAGTACCGCTTTGTCACATCGGTACTGCTATGTCGTCAAACAGTACCGCTATGTCATATCGGTACTGCTATGTCATAACAGTACAGTTATGTCAGTACCACTATGTCACAACAGTACCGCTTTGTCATATTAGTACTGCTATGTCACAACAGTACCGCTATGTTATATCGGTACTGCTATGTCGTCAAACAGTACCGCTATATCATAACAGTACAGTTATGTCAGTACCACTATGTCACAACAGTACCGCTTTGTCATGTCGGTACTGTTATGTCATAACAGTATGCCTATGTCATAACAGTACTATATATTGTTGCCTGAATACATGGGTTTAGGTGCCCGAGAGCAGGTGACAAATTGCCCGATGCCAGGAGGGCACATAAACCCATGTATTCAGGCAATAATATTTTTATTACATGCCTCTTCACAGTTAATGTATATATATCATTTAGTTACATGCAGGGCATTTTCAAACGATTTTTACCATTATCGACCAGCATCAAACAGATTTCAATGAAAGTCAAAGTAGAGGTGCTCGCATGTATATTTTACATCTGGCGTGAAGCATCTACTTTGACGGCAAAAACATTGAAAGGCTTCACTGGACCAGGTAACCATGGAAACTGGTCAGTACATCGTTCACCGGCCCGCTAACATCCCGGATGTTCCTATTCAAATCAATGCACTGGTTTGCATTCACCTTGAGGCATGTAATAACACTATGTTGTAACAGTACTGCTACGTTGTAATATATATATTGAGATTCCCATTGTTCAATGTTCATCAGATAAAAACAGGCATTAGCCAAGTACACAGTGTTGCTTGAATTCAGTCTTGTGGTGTATAAGTTGGTCTATTGGCTAGAAATGTAGTCTGCAACCTAGGATCAAAGAGACTCTAAGCTAGTGGTCTATCGGCTGGAAGTAAAGTATACCATTAAAATCAAATAGTCTCTGACCAAGTGGTCTTATTTGTATAGTCTACCATCTTAAATCAAAGTCTCTTCAACCTAGTGGTCTGTTAGCTGGATATATAGTCTACCATCTTAAATCAAAGTCTCTTCAACCTAGTGGTCTGTTAGCTGGATATATAGTCTGCCATCTTAAATCAAAGAGTCTCCAACCTAGTGGTCTGTTAGCTGGAAATATAGTCTGCCAGCTAAAATCAAAGCCTGTAACCTTGTCCAGTGGTCAATCATCCAGTGTACTATTCAGTGGTCCAACAAATTGGAAATTTTGAGAATTCACTGACATCAGACTTGCTTATTAAAATTGAAATTTTACCTGCCATTTGGCTGGCTTTCCATATGAAGTTATGACTCATGGATTTAGGATTAGTAATGAAAGAGCAGGCAACGTCTTTGAAAAATGATCTGGACAAGTCACTGGCTAAGATATCAGTGTATTTTGTGAAGAAAAGGAAATCTTGTCGTGAAATCCAATGGGAGTAGGATAAGCTCTTGATCAAGTGGGAATAGGATAAGCTCTTGATCAAGTGGGATAGGATAAGCTCTTGAAACAGAAAGCAAGTTTACAAGAACTGTGTGGACATTTTGAACTTTAAGAAATGAACAGTTGCAAAACATAAGTTGTCATTTTCATAATAAATTGTTCTTTTTAACACACATTTGGTACCTATATATTTCCTTATAGTGTTAACAAAGTGACTGCCATTTAAAAGACGAACTGACTTCTTTCTTCTTCCTAACCTAGCTACCTTCATCAAATTAGAAACCATGTACCGGTATATTATCCTAGTTCTGATTATGAATAGGATTAGCTTGGTTTTCTTTAGCGTAATCTGGCAAGCATTTCACTTTACTTTCTCATGTGAGATATGTGTGCACTTACAATGATATGTGACCTTTAGGTAATACCTGGTGATATGTGTGACCTTGCCATACCGGTAGTATGTGTGACCTTACCTGGTGATATATGTGACCTTGCCATACCGGTAGTATGTGCGACTTTACCTGGTGATATGCATGACCTTGCCATATATGTGACCTTACCTGGTGATATGCATGACCTTGCCATATATGTGACCTTACCACGATGAAAAAAGCATTCCTGCTAATGACATTCTTCAAACACAAATCTTCCAGATATATTTGGTGACATTTCTGACTTTCCTGTTGACATGGGAGACCTTAAGTTGCTGACGATTTAGTTCAAAAGTCAAAATCTGCAGAAGGTTTATAGAAGTTACATTCTTTTTATTAAAAGTTGGGGTCTTTCAGTAAACACTAAAAAAACAAAAACTGGTTTTCAATAAAAGTAACCCTTTAATAAAGAATGAGTCGTTTTATTTTGAGAAAAATGCAATTTAAACTGTAAATCAGTATACATATGTAGGTATAGTTTTTAGCTCACATTTGATAAACCAAATAGTTTTTACTTTGTTAAAAGGAATTTATGGTAATTTATGACAATGTATTTTTGCACCATGAAAAAATACTTCTCCAAAACGTAATTTAAAAATAATGTAAATTAGTCAAACAAATACTGTATTGTGTGCACTATACAATGCTATTTTTGACAAATGAATTCCAGTCTGGAATAAAATTCAGTTACCCTCACTGGTATTGGGCATTGCAGTACCCTGTTTAATACTGGGCATTTTGATATGATTTTTGGAGTTGAACAAAAAACTCTGCTTTACGGACATGACAAGAATACTGGGGAAAAAATGAAAATTACACATAATGGAGCTTTAAAGGCTCCAGTTCCAAACAAAATGCTTAAGTCATCATTTCGGATTTTGTTTCATCTTATTGTGTACAAAACAAATATCGGGCCACAGAGTTTACAATATGCCAGGTCCCCACCATTGTAGACTCCATAGACTCCACAATTGTTGCTGTAATTGGTTGTTTTTTCCACATTATATCATGTGACTGCTCTGGTAGATTCTCATATGGCTGAGTTACAAAACACTCAAAATGTCGCAGCACTTTCTGTAAGGTCAAAAGAACATACACCTAAGGCTGTTAAAAGTCCATTTCCTGACATCGTTTTACTGGTGGGGGGGTTTCTCCATCAAAGCTGACAATTGGGAAATTTTATAGCTTGCATCGTATCTAAAAAACACGATTAGAACTAATTTGGGATAATTGGATCTTCATATTTTTCAAATTTCTCGAAAGTGTCAGGTGCCTTATAGCTGAATAATGCAATATTACAAACTACTCCTAAAAACCAGTGTACAACGTAAAAGGAAAAGCAGATGAGCTTACATTTGCAGATTTAAAAGACATTGCTTCACCATCCAGTTATCCCAAATTATCGTGTTCAAAGGTGGTTGAAATCAAAGTAAGACTTTCATGGCCCCGTCTGATAGACATGCATGCCATTTACAGAGAGAGCAGGCAATTTGTCATTTTTTTTTAATTGTGATAATATTTGTCATTTTTTATGCAAGCTACTACTACCAGCTTCCCAATCAGTTCTAGATATTCAATTAAATATTCCATTTACCGAAAAATCTTCTTATTTGGTCTTCAAGTTTTTCAGTTGGTCTTTGCACTCTTATTGTCATCTTCAATCAGAAACAAAGCAAAACATGACAATTTGCAAATTCAACACTTCATTGGGAAATAAATAAACATATTACATGAGTAGCCATCAATTCTGGTCAAAGAGGATGTTTTTTCTATTTCTGTGTACAACCCTGACGATATATAAATGTCCACTGCTGTACATGTACTGAAGTATTCATTGAGATGTAGTGCTGAACGTGAGTGATGCAAGTTACCTAACAAAATACTTTTACAATCCTTAAAAACTATCTACTGTTGATTGACCAATCAGAGTGCTCAATTCAGGGTGTTTTATTTACTCGTAAAGCCTTGGTCACCAAATTCCAGAAACGAATGACAGCGCCGTAGTAAAGTACTGTCCAATCAAAAGTGAACATGTCATATTCTGTAGACATCTGGTACGTTTTAATATTCAAATTTGGTAACACAGCGGAAACCAGCTGCAACACAAAATCTGCTGTGCCCTAGGGCATTTATATAATGTGCCCTAGGGCATTTATAGGATGTTCCATTACATTAGAAGGCTATTTCACAAATTAAAGTTTTAATTCATATCCTAAACATGTTACATTGACAAAGGGGACGGTTGACGTAAACACATTGAAAACGAAAATATATCAGTTAGGGGCGATAGTTTTTAAGTCTGATAAAACCCTCGTACTCGGGCTTTATCCTATACTTCTGGTATATAAAGTCCAACCCTACGATAAAATGTCTCGGCCTGCGGCCTCGACACTTTTATCGTTGGGTTGGACTTTATATACCAGACGAGCCCTCGTACTCGGGCTTTATCCTATACATAAAAGCTGATACAGTTCTATGCCGGATTATGAGTGTTCAATCAATATATGCTTGAATGAGAAAATGTGGAAACTTAAAAAAACAGAATGCTGATTGTCAGAATTTTCAAAGCGTATTGATAATTAATAACAAAGTTCTGGATGATGGTCGTGTTAAATCATTATTATGATTTCCTATTTATGTGTTTTCATATTCTATACCACTTTATTTTTCGTTTGCGCTGAAAAATATGTCTTCGTATCTTAGTGTCATAGCTTTAAACTGAATCAGAAACTCAAGCTCTGAAGTTTAAATCGGATTTAATGTATGAACGAAAGCAGTTGAAAGAATTCAACATTGAGGGCGCTATACACCAAGCCCGGGCGCTCCCCTTCAGTACTGTTATGGAGGGACGGTGGTTAAATGTAATACCGTCACATTTCGCTCTTCACAGGCGAATTGCTACATGAAACCCATTGTTGGTATGTTTCTGCCACTAAGCCAATGAGAAAATTCTTTATTGGACTTTAATGCAACGCTTTAATATTAGAAAAAAACAACTTCGAATTAAATAAATGTATGGGGCATCGGAAGGTCTACAAGGTGTTGGTCAACAAGAAATGCGGAAGGAAAGTTGCAAGACTGATTTCTATGCTACTTTAATCATCTTTTTGTCATCAGTACATCACAATCAAAACAAAATGTAAAGAGAATTTAGTATCATTGACTCCCCAGCTACCGGGCATTTCTCTCCAATCAGAGTTGAAGGACTGTGTCGGAGCGAGCTTGAGCGTTATCTGTACTCGCAATCTCAAGATGCACCAAACGCGGAAAGTTACTCAGTTATACCATGTAGTAGCTGTGGTGTTTTCAGACGGGATTCCTGCCTTTTACGGGCTGGTTTTGACTTTTTACGATTTTAACCCCGTGTGGTGGCGGGTTTAAAATCGTAAAAAGTCAAAACCATCCCGTAAAAGGCAGGAATCCCGTCTGAAAACACCACAGCTATGGACCCACAGCTAACCATGGAGGTAATAGACGCCGATGTGCGTACAAATACGTGAGCTTTGTATAAAAATGATGATACGAATGATTTTAGTTTTTTTCACAAATGAAAATTGTATACCTTCAATACTGACCCCCTGTTTCTAAAATGTTATTTTGATTTTCACTGGAAAATGAAATTTAATGTGCACTCTGAACAACCCTACCCATACTGAACATTTTATCACGGTTTTAATCAATACCGTGTAAAATACGTGTGTGCATTTACCAAATTTTACCTTCCTCCTGTTTACACAAAAAGCGAAGTCTGGGAAACTAAAGTGTAGACGGACCCTTTCGGCGTCATGACTAATTAATTACAGCATGTGTGTATGAGAGATATACGTCTTGTAATGGAGTGTAAAATAAATAAAGAGTCACAGAGGCTAGGTTTAGGTTATATAAACCATTTATTTTATTTATTCCGATCATTCAGAGCATGAAGAAAGAAGAGAAAATGATAGAGAAACAGTGTGAAAAACTCAGAACTTATTGGGTCGCCTGTGGTTCTAGGTGCTTGTATGGGCGATAGCGCCCTCTACAAAAGTTGTGTCATAGTTCATCGTGATGGCGTCGGGTAAAGATCGTGTCCGTAGGAACGTTGAATATAATGACTGATGTCGGCGTAATTTTGGTTCATCGACAGGAAAACTTGAAACCATACATAACAGAGATAACAGAGGATATGCAGGTAATTTTTTAAAACATTATTTTGCACACACAACTGTTGATTCGCCATTCTCTACGAGTTGAGATGTGATGGGATCAGTTCTGTAATCAGTAAGCTTGCATTGCAGAACACACCTCTTGACAAAATGACTCAAATATTTCGGTACGAATTCTCCAAAACAACTCACTTTTGGTATATTTGTATCGAAGACATGAAGTGACAGCTATGTTAAATATTTCAGTTCAAAATTCTGTTTGGAAATGCAGAAAATAACCCCATATTGATTTGTTGACATGACTCATGTGTTGTGATGTTGACAAATCACCGTCGATTGTCATACACTTCTTGTCAAAGTTCCTCGATTTTTTCACTGAAAATGTGTCTGAAATTATTAAATTTCATCATGTTCAAACTCTAGAGAAGTAGCGACAACAACTTTGAATATTTTGTCCCAGAATATCGGTTCTAAATGCGAGAAATAACCGATTATTAGTTTGGAGGGTGATGTAAACAGTGCAGGCCGATCGTTTCGTCACGCTTGAGTGACGATTAAAATTAGCGCGTCAAAACTTTTGAACAAATTTCAATATTTTGATGAAATTTAGACATTACACATCATCTTGGTGTTTCTGTCTACTTAGAAAATACATAGATTTCATCGGTGGGATCTCCTCTAACAGCAATTCTATCACCGTCGGCGGTCACTGCCATGTACCTGGGTAGACTCACTTGAAGATGGAAAAGATGACCTATACAAGTTCCATCTTCACTCCAAATCGAAATCCTATCATTGCCGTCATCACAAACATAAACATGATCAGCGCCATCAACGGCAATGCTCCATGGGAAGGACAGCTGACTATCGCCGTGACCGTAGTGACCGTATTGGTACAGGAAATTGAACTGAGCATCAAAACACTTGATGCAGTGATTCCCACAGTCAGACACCATGATGACATCCTTACTGTTGACAGTGACAAAACGGGGGTAGTTGAATTGTGTCTGGCCGCTACCAAGACTACCAATTTGTCCAATGTAAGGTCCATCCTGGCTGTACTTCAGGACACACTGACCTTTGACATCTGTAACAATAACAAACCCCTTCACAAGAGCAATGCACCGGGGATCTGAGTCTGCAGGTAGGGTAATTATTCTGATAACTTTATTATTTTGATCACAAACAACTATTTGCACATTACTGTCATCAAGGATGAAGTAAAGGTTGTCCGGAGAGACAGCTATGGACTTTGGCTGGAATGGCTTGACAAACTGACCACTAAAACAGCCCAACTCCTTTTCACATGTGTAATCCTTGTTCAGTATGTGTACAATGTTGCTGTCACACACCAAAAGTTTATCATTGTGGAATGCCAGACCTTTTACAACTTTGAACTTGTGCCCTTGATGACCCTTCAGAGTTCTTCTTGACCAACGTTCTGAAAGGTCAAAGGTCAAAACAGGATCATTAGAACATGAAATAGAAATACACTGACAACAGGCTGTACTGGAGCTCGTATATCTTGGAAGTTAAAACAGATATAGACACAAATGAAAGTAAAGTACAAAGTCAATTATTCAACCAAACTTTCTACTATTTTTCTCATCATCCTATCTTACATTTTAGTACATTATTACCATGGCAACACAGGTGTTAATTTTTTCTGAAAGGTCATTTTCAAATGTTGTTCACAATGTATCTCAGCTTCTTTATATGTTTTTTCTATCAAATTTGACTCAGACATATTAGTGCAATAAAGGGAACTTTGTCCAATGTAGCTGATTGAGGGAAAGTCATGTTGCCATGGCAACATTTTGTAGATTTTGGTTCAAAAATTATTATTTTGGTATATCTTCTGAGTTTCTTTTGTTGAAATGAAAATTCTTTACAAAACCTTTTTTGATTATAGGAAATATTGAATTGTCAGTACATTGTGAATTCAAGAATCAAATTTAATGAAAACCTGCAGTTTTGTGTAAAAATGATGTTTCTGCAATTTTGCTGAATGAAACAATGTTGGAACTTTCCACCTATGATAAATTCTGTCATTTTACAATGTTAATCAGGGCTCGAAATACTTTTTTTCAACCACCTGTCCACTGGACAAGTCAAAATAAAAAGTACCTGTCCCAGTGAGAAAAGTACCTGTCCAAAATGGCATAATTTATTCTAAGAAACTATACTAGTTTCAATTCAATTCAACAAACTCATGTCCAAAATGGCATAATTTATTCTGAGAAACTATACTAGTTCAATTCAATTCAACAAACTCATGCCTGTATCATATGCAAACTGGCGTAATAGCGGTGTCGAGATAGCCCTGAGAATCTCCCAATCTAAGAGATTTGAGACGTGACCTTAGATAAATCAATATGGCTGCCTCCTGTAAACAGTGATTAGATATTATCGAATTTTCTTTTACTTTTTTTCTGACAGGTAAATATCCAAATAATGATTTTCAAAATTGTAAAAGGTATATACTGTAACAGCGTTTCCGTTTACGCAAAATCCTGCGTATTTATGCAAAATAGTCTGAAATACGCAAAAAAAAATCATGACTGCATAAACTAACGCATTGAGAAATGCCGCCCCTTGACACGGACATACTTGACTCGCACTACATTGCCTCAACGTGGTTCAATGCAGGACAAAAATAGAACATATGCACCTGCTTGCAAGTGACATTTATCATGATGCAACATTTTAGACTTTAGCGGACAGCAACTCTTTATGAAACCTTGTATTTCATCATCACAAAGCATCGTGTCAATCAGTTCTGTATAGACAATGACACTACAGATGCAAAAAATTCGAGAATCCATCGAGTCTACGTTGTTGGTAACACAATACAGTTAATCATGGTCATTAGGTCGCATGTTATTTGGAAAGTGTTTACGGGTGACGATTTACACTCTGTAGGGTTGCATCTTGAGAGGTCCCGCTGGACTTTGATCAGTATCTGCTTTTTGTTGGCCCTTTGAAAACACTAATTTCATTGTCAGACAGTATTTTCTTTGAAACTTTGAACATGAAGTCATTAGGCTGCTCAACGATATATACGAGACATGCATCACGGCATTGCAAGCGTTCAGCTACTACTATACCTTGAAGCCCCCCACGTTATTGTTTTTTGTTAATAGAGCATGCGCATTAAAGGAAACCCCCAAGTTCGACAGAAAAGACTGCCCAACTCACTTCAGATACCGATTCCCACCGACACCGTACGAGTTGTTGATACATTTACGCAAATAAGAACAAAGTTGCGTAAAATCGTACGCAAGTTTTGAAATTGTAACGGGAACGCTGTTATATAAATTTAAACCTATGAATATTTGCTGTAGTCAATAGGTTGAAATACTGGTTGCAGGCTGAAAAAACCTACCTGTCCACTTGGACAAGTACTTTTCAAAACTACCTGTCCCAGGCCAAATTTCACTTGTCCGGGACAGGCAGACAGGTAATATTTCGAGCCCTGTTAATAACATCAGCATGTGCGTAAATATAGCACTCATTTTGTGAATAATTGCTGTTGTGCAACTTATCATTTGATAAATTTATTGATATGTTGTCATAGCAACACTTGTGGACCAAATGTCAAAATTTATAACTAAGTTATAATGTACTCTCTTTATTGGTAATGTTTATTAAAATTCTCTAACAATAATCTACAAAAATTACACAAAGCACAGTGGTACTATAATTATAATGAGGACAATGCTCTTTTTACACATGTTATTTTTATTGAATGATAATTTTTATTTTTTTCAAAGTTTTCATACAGCCTCAATTCATCATTAGACAGTTTTAAAAATATTGCTGTTATCATTAACCTATGATATCAAAATTTAAATGATGAAGTTTATTGATATATCAAGGCTTACAGGTACTGTAAAATCTTGCACTGTGTCAAATTGAAATAGCCAACCAAGTTGGTCACTCTTTTTAAAGGCGGAGCCTCCCTTTAAAAGGACGCCAAGCTGTGGCGGCGTTCATTGTGTAAGTGGACTCCAAACAGGCAACACACGGGCACACACTCCAGAAAATGCCACTTTTTAGTTTTCCCCAGCCGCAAAAACACAGACAGACTGCCAAGCAGACAGTGCGAAGTTGCTGCCGATCGAACTCTGAAAAGTCTGTGGTTATATTCAAAGTCTAGCGCGACTGGAAGACAATTTTTTAGGAAATTCGAGCGTTTGTGGTGGGGAATCGGTGACTGTTGGCTATTTGAACCGACCGTCAATCAAAAGCTTGCATAAACTCTGTTTGCAGGATTAGCAAAATGTGACAAAAGGTTGAGATCAGTTTGTATCAATGTTATAGAAATCAAACATCGTGATGGCCAAGCGTTTGACTGGGAGGAGAACTCCACTGACTAATGCGAGAACCTGGGATTGAAAAGTGCGGCTTTAAGGAGAATGAATGTAATTTCCTTTGTTTCATCCATTCAAAAAAGTTACCATACATTGTATTAGCCATAAAGGTGAAACTGGTTTCTCTGTTTCCGTGTATTAGCTTTATCATAAATCTGTCAGACTGAAAGTCTGTAAGAACGTTTTAATCTTTCTGGAAATTACTAACTCCTCCACAAAAGGTCATCATTAATTTTCCTGTTTATTCAAATTAACAATAAGAATAAATAGAAAATAAAAAGTTCATTCTCTGAAAATTGTCTCTGAATTTCTGTACGACTGATTGCTAGAGTTTTGATGTCATTGTACAAATTATGTTGAATTATGGGTAATTTGCATCATACCATTGAAAAATTACTTAGAGTAATTTCAGAGGATATTTTTTGCTGACAACTTGATGTCTATTGGTACTAATGTTTCATTTCTCTATTGTAGGTCAGTTTACATACAATGGAGTCATCATGTATGTACAGTATTAGTGTGGGCCTTCTGAAATCTATTCAGCATTTTATGTAAGTTGATTTCAATTCACATTTCATTCTTTCAACATAAACAATAGTACCATTACATTAATAGATTATTTACACATTCATCCAGTAAAATACTTGATATACATTCTTGTATATAAATTTATGTATATGAACTTATATGAACCACAACATTAGATATACACTACGTATACCACTTACGTGGTGTTCCATATACCTTCATATACATAATTATATCATACCAGTACAGGGCTCGAAATAATACCTGTCTGCCTGTCCCGGACAAGTGAAATTTGGCCTGGGACAAGTAGTTTTGAAAAGTACTTGTCCAAGTGGACAGGTAGGTTTTTTCAGCCTGCAACCAGTATTTCAACCTATTGACTACAGCAAATATTCATGTTTAAATTTATATAACAGCGTTTCTGTTACAATTTCAAAACTTGCGTACGATTTTACGCAACTTGGTTTTTATTTGCGTAAATGTATCAACAACGCGTACGGTGTCGATGGGAATCGGTATCTGAGTTGGGCAGTCTTTTCTGTCGAACTTGGGGGTTTCCTTTAATGCGCATGCTCTATTAACAAAAAACAATAACGTGGGGGGCTTCAAGGTATAGTAGCTAGCTGAACGCTTGCAATGCCGTGATGCATGTCTCGTATATGATCGTTGAGCAGCCTAATGACTTCATGTTCAAAGTTTCAAAGAAAATACTGTCTGACAATGAAATTAGTGTTTTCAAAGGGCCAACAAAAAGCAGATACTGATCAAAGTCCAGCGGGACCTGTCAAGATGCAACCCTACAGAGTATATCGTCACCGGTAAACACTTTCCAAATAACATGCGACCTAATGACCATGATTAACTGTATTGTGTTACCAACAACGTAGACTCGATGGATTCTCGAATTTTTTGCATCTGTAGTGTCATTGTCTATACAGAACTGATTGACACGATGCTTTGTGATGATGAAATACAAGGTTTCATAAAGAGTTGCTGTCTGCTAAAGTCTAAAATGTTGCATCATGATAAATGTCACTTGCAAGCAGGTGCATATGTTCTATTTTTGTCCTGCATTGAACCACGTTGAGGCAATGTAGTGCGAGTCAAGTATGTCCGTGTCAAGGGGCGGCATTTCTCAATGCGTTAGTTTATGCAGTCATGATTTTTTTTGCGTATTTCAGACTATTTTGCATAAAATACGCAGGATTTTGCGTAAATGGAAACGCTGTTACAGTATATACCTTTTACAATTTTGAAAATCATTATTTGGATATTTACCTGTCAGAAAAAAAGTAAAAGAAAATTCGATAATATCTAATCACTGTTTACAGGAGGCAGCCATATTGATTTATCTAAGGTCACGTCTCAAATCTCTTAGATTGGGAGATTCTCAGGGCTATCTCGACACCGCTATTACGCCAGTTTGCATATGATACAGGCATGAGTTTGTTGAATTGAATTGAAACTAGTATAGTTTCTCAGAATAAATTATGCCATTTTGGACATGAGTTTGTTGAATTGAATTGAAACTAGTATAGTTTCTTAGAATAAATTATGCCATTTTGGACAGGTACTTTTCTCACTGGGACAGGTACTTTTTATTTTGACTTGTCCAGTGGACAGGTGGTTGAAAAAAGTATTTCGAGCCCTGCAGTATATTGATGGTGCAGCTATCTGATTGGTCGAGACGTGAACAGACCGTGGTATATTCATGATATACCACGGCTGGCACACGCGCGACCTTTCGGCTTGAGCAAAAATCGTGTTTTGATGTTCCACGCCAGAATTTCAATATACTGTTATGATACAATATTAGCAATAAGTGACACCCAGCAACGGTATACCACAAGATGTTGATCAGTTCACGACATATATGCACTCGCTATTGCTCAAGCATATATGTCATGAACTGATCAACATCTTGTGGTATACCATGGCTTGGTGTGTTTTATTGCTTAAATATACAGGAATATATCAAGTATTTTACCTGGTGATTGTTAGTGTTACATGTAAAGTAGTTTGTGCCTCGAAAATGAAAGACTTAAACTTTTGCTCAAAACCTTCCTCAAGCA
Organism: Ptychodera flava; assembly: GCF_041260155.1. Taxonomy (NCBI): domain Eukaryota; kingdom Metazoa; phylum Hemichordata; class Enteropneusta; family Ptychoderidae; genus Ptychodera; species Ptychodera flava. Next base: position 61,196,559 of record NC_091928.1, read on the forward strand.
AACTTTCAACCATATCTTTCAAAATCAAGAATAAAATCAGGAGCCACTAAGCAAATTTTGGTACTAGGGAAACAAATTGCCCAATATTCAACAAGAATTGAAATTCAAAATGACCACCATCCCAGTGTTATCTCTATGGGAAAAATTGAATTATCCTGATTTTTCTCAAAAGACAGCTGGTGGAAACTATACTCACTCCAAGAGCTTCAAAATAAGCCCCCACAAGTGGTAGGCCAAAATAGATTAGTGAAATTTTGAGACATCAAATATTTTTCCCAAAGGCGCACGTCTACATGATTAAACTATTTCCTTTCAAACTGGTATCTTTCAGTGTTAAAACCCCTATGTGCTGGCCTTATCACAGTAACGGTATGTGTCTACAAGTTGTGTTGATATCACTTCCTAGAATTAGGAAAGTGATGATATTTTATGGTTATTCAGATATTTCATGGTTAGTGCCTACCGGTACTTGCTAGCATTCCATCACTTCCTAGAATTAGGAAAGTGATGATATTTTATGGTTATTCAGATATTTCATGGTTAGTGCATACCGGTACATGCTAGTATTCCATCACTTCCTAGAATTAGGAAAGTGATGATATTTTATGGTTATTCAGATATTCATGGTTAGTGCCTACCGGTACATGCTAGTATTCCATCACTTCCTAGAATTAGGAAAGTGATGATATTTTATGGTTATTCAGATATTTCATGGTTAGTGCCTACCGGTACATGCTAGTATTCCATCACTTCCTAGAATTAGGAAAGTGATGATATTTTATGGTTATTCAGATATTTCATGGTTAGTGCTACCGGTACATGCTAGCATTCCATCACTTCCTAGAATTAGGAAAATGATGATATTTTTATGGTTATTCAGATATTTCATGGTTAGTGCCTACTGGTACATGCTAGCATTCATCATGGTTAGCACAGGTTTCATCTGTACTCAAACTCAGCACCACAACATTACTGTATATCATTCTATAGTCAATGCAAATGGTAACTTAATACCCAAAGTAATATTTTAAATGTCAGACAAAGTCAGGCAGTACTGGATCAAGCTGGTTTTCAATTTCATGTGAAACTCTGTCTCTAGTATGATTCACATGTCATGCCATGTCTGTTTTAGCCAAATTGTCATTTGGAGAATATATTTCATGGAAAGATATCACTCTTTGCTTGATTACTTAAGGTGATATGATCAGACCTGGGATGTATCCTGCCAAATTTTATGAATTGCCGGTCCATTGATATACCGCTATTAAGGTTTACCGGTACAGCAAAATGTTGTGTATCAATTTGAGATGACCAAGCAAGTTGGTTATTCTCTTTAAGGAGAATTAATTTCCTTTGTTACATCCATTCAAAAAAGTAACCATACATTCTATTCGCCATACAGGTGAAACTGGTTTCTCTATTTTCAGGTGTTACCTGTATCACAAAGCTGTCTACAAGAACACTTTAATCATTCTGAAAACTGCCATCTGATTGTATTCAAATTAAAATAGGAACCCAAAACTATGTCCTCTAAAATCACTGAAATTTGTCTCTGAATTTCTGTACACTAGATAAGTACCGTAGATTGCTAGAGTTTTCAAAGTTGTTGTACATATCATGTTGAATCATGGGTAATATAAATTACTCTGCAACAGAACCTTTGAATTATTACCTACAGTAATTTTGGAGGATATTTTTGTTACAAATGTTCTTTTTCATCTGTTGTAGGTCAGTTCACATACAATGGTGTCAGCATGTATGTACAGTATTAGTGTGGATTTACTGGTAGCTACTCAGAATTTAATGTACGCAAAATTTAAATTCAGTTTATTATTTCAACACATCAACAAGAGTACCATTACATTACTAGAAAAGTTTCTCCCTTTCCTAAAAAGTTATGCTGAATGTTAAATTATTTCCTTTCAAACTGGTGTCTGTCATTGTTAAAAACTTCTAGCCATTGTACAAATCATGTTGAATTATGGGTAATATCAATTACTTTTCGCTGGAACCTTGGGAAAATTTTCTACGGTAATTTAGGAATATATTATATTTTTTTACAAATTTGTACTTTTGTTACAAATGTTCTTATCATCTATTGTAGGTCAGTTCACATACAATGGAGTCAGCGTGTATGTACAGCTTTAGTGTGGATTTACTGATAGCTGCTCAGCATTTTATGCAAGTAAAATTATAATTTCATAGTTTATTCTTACAACAAATGAACAATAATACCATTACATTACATTTGCTAGAAAAGCTACTGCCTTTTCTACAGATTTATGCTGAATGTTAAACTATTTCCTTTCAAAATGGTATCTGTAGTGTCTATGTGCTGACCTAATCAAAATACTGCTATGAATTATGGGTAATTTGCATCATACCCTTGAAAAGTTACCTAGAGTAATTTCAGAGGATCATTTTTGCTGACAACTTGATATCTATTGGTACAAATGTTTTATTTCTCTATTGTAGGTCAGTTTACAAACAATGGAGTCATCATGCATGTACAGTATTAGTGTGGGCCTTCTGGAACCTATTCAGCATTTTATGTAAGTAGATTTTAATTCATATTTCATTCTTTTAATAAGAACAATAGCACAATTACATTACAAGAAAAGTATTTGCCAATTGGTAGTGTTACATGTAAAGTAGTTTGCGAAATGAAAAAGGAGTTTGTGAAATGAAAGACGTATAACTTTTACTCAAATTTTCCTCAAGCAAACTTTCAACCATTCTCTTTCAAAATCAAGAATAAAATCTGGGGCCACTGTGCAAATTTTGGTACTAGGGAAACAAATTGCCCAATATTCATCCAGAATTGAAATTCAAAATGGGCCAAAATAGCAAAATGAAATTTGAAAGTCCGAATATTTATCCCCAAGGTGAATATCCTACCTTGATATTGAACTTTTTTCTTTCAAACTGGCATCTTTCAGTGTTAAAATCCTGTATGTGACAGCTAAATCCTAGTACTTGTATGTCGCCTAAGAATTTACAAAATGTATGTTGAAATCATTCTCAACACTGAATATTTCATGGCAGTGGCGGTGCTGGCATGCTGGCATTCATCATTAACACAGTTTTCAGCTGCACTCAACCCTAGCACCATAACATTAACATTACATTAACATTAACTGAATACCCAAAGTAATATTTTAGATGTCAGACAAAATCAGGCATTATTGGATCAAGTTGGCTTCCCATGACATGGGAAGCCAACTTGATAACAATTTCATGAATACATCGTCTGTGTGCATGTGCACTTGTCAATCAAACTGGGCTGATTTCAATGATAGCTAACTCCACATTGGTGGTCTATGGTCACTGCGTGTGCGTGGCAAGCCATGAATTGAATATCTCATGCAACCGATGTGCGCGTCAAGCTTGACACGTCAATTCATATTTTCGTGTCAAATGAATATTTTCCGCGTAAAATACGCATGATTTACGGTACGTGTCAACGCGACCTCTGCCATGTCAATGTCATATGAAGCACTGTCTCTAGTATGATTCACATACCATGTCTGTTAACCCAAATTGTCATTCGGAGAATAGAATACCGGTATATTTCATGGAAAGATAACTCTTGAAAACAAAATTGGTATACAATGGCTGGATTTTTCAAGGTGACACAGCCATGGGAAATATCCTGCTACTGTTTGTTAACTTGAAATGACCAACAGAGGTGGTCAATGTCTTTCAGCAATAATGTAAATTTCCTTAGTTTCGTCCATTCAAAAAAGTGACCATACTTTGTTTATGCCATACAGGTAAAACTGGTTTCTCCATTTTCACGTATTACCTTTGTCATAAATCTTTCTACAAGAAAAAATAATATCTTACTGAAAATTGCCATGTGCTCCACAAAACAATCACCGTCAATTTCACATTGCATTCAAATTATTCAATTAGAATAAATGGGAGCCCTGGCAAGTACATGCTGTAAAATCACTGAAATTTGTCTCTGAATGGCCTGAACGGCTACAATTTGCAGTATTTTTTTTTTTTGAGAGAGAGACAGAGCGTGAGCATACGTCTTGCTTGGTCAAATAAAACAAGTAGGCCTACGTTGTCACTGTTGCGTATGTTCACTTCAGTCCGTAAATATTGCAAACTAAATACCTAACAAAAAGGTGCAATTCATGAACACCCCTAACATGTCTTAGGTGTAATCGATGTCACAAAAATAGTTGACGATTTATCAAATGTAAAGTTCAAGTTAATTACGACACCCAAAATTTGTTCAATTTGTGCGAGATCGGAAAGTAAAACTCGGGTCTTACATCGGCAGAGCCATTCCATGACGGCAAATATCGACATCGCGTCTGGGGACAATTTGGTCGTGTTTATTTTTTTGTCTGCATTTGATAGCAGCAATGAATGGCCTTGAACTCAATAAATAAGGCACTGAACTTACCAGTTAAATCGGCGAACTACTACGATGGGGTGCGATGTTTTAGCCATTTGAGTCACATCAAATCGTTCACCCCATGACTACGTAAGCTTACAAGCCTAGCACCAACCCGACATGCTAGCCAGGCAGGCGAAGTTTATTCCTTAAAATTATAAGTTCGGGTCAATAAAATACGCTGCTGGTTATAATTGTTGTGAAGTCCGAAGCTCTGCATCAAGATTACAGAATGGTAGGTATTCTTTGAACTTTGAGCAAACAGAACGATGAATGTAAGCAAGGAATAAACTAGAAATATTTATGTTTTTTATCACACGACACCAATGTTATGTCTTGTGTGATAGCATTGTAGTTTTTTACTGAGTGATAGAGATATTGCAAATCTACGGTAGTTGGCGCGATCACTAAGAAATAATCAAGAAAAATGTAAATTGACCGACATATCGACGCAGTTTACGGCTCTGCACGCATCGATAACCATAGCCGCGACTGGGCATGTGCCGCTAACGGACCACGCTTATCCACAGGCCCACGGAAGGTTTCGTAGATCGTCGTCGGATGGGAAGTGACTGACACTGTGAGGCCGAAGGCCGAACCTCGGTAGAAACAACATTTCGATAGAAACCTCGATAGAAACAACATTTATCGTTGATCTTTGGTAACCATACTGGTATGTACCAATTCTGATCAAATTTGAGCGACACCGTATAATTGCGGTATTTTTTTAATTTTGCCGCCCCCAATCCTCAAATACATGTAATTATATACATGCACAAGGTACACCAGTTGGTTATTCTGATAAGATGAAAACTGACACCTGGACTAGAGCTGAGAGAGCTCCTCAATAAGCATAGAAAATTAATTCTGATACAAAGACCATTGATACTGAACAATATTACTTACCAGATTTACTATTCATTCTGACACAAAGACTATTGACACTATTTATTACTTACCAGATTTACTATTCATTCTGACACAAAGACTATAGACACTATTTATTACTTACCAGATTTACTATTCATTCTGACACAAAGACTATAGACACTATTTATTACTTACCAGATTTACTATTCATTCTGACACAAAGACTATAGACACTATTTATTACTTACCAGATTTACTATTCATTCTGACACAAAGACTATAGACACTATTTATTACTTACCAGATTTACTATTCATTCTGACACAAAGACTATAGACACTATTTATTACTTACCAGATTTACTATTCATTCTGACACAAAGACTCTAGACACTTAACACCATTACTCACCAGATTTACTTCTAGCAGTACCACCAGACATCTTAGAGGATTCTGAACCACTAGGCATATCGTCACCACCAGTACTAACTGATCTCCTCTGTTTCCCGTTTACTTCCAGTAGGTGCTGTACCACCAGACATCTTAGAGGACACTGAACCACTAGGCATCTCTTTCCCACCAGTACTGACTGAACTCCTCTGTTCCTGTTTACTTTCAGGTACTGCTGTACTACCATCAGATTTCTCTTTACGTCCAAAGATACGCTTGGAGATCTTGCTGAAAATGCCACCAGAGTCTTTCTTCTCTGTGAATGGATAAGAAATACCTACATCAACAGTAAGTTCTGTACTGCGATTTTAAAGGGCTAGTAATGATAACCTTTCATGATTTTTTCTGTATTTTTGTTTTTTAATGTCAACCATTATTAGTTCCAGAGACCAGCTCTGGAACTGTTAGTTTTTGCTCACTTTCCTTCTTCTTTCTTTCTTTCCTTCTTTCCTTCTTTTTCTTTCTTTCTTTCTTCTTCTCTATTTCCAGTATTACTATCATAGAACGTGCTATACACAAATTTACCTTAATTACCCAGAATGCATTGCGACACACTTATCGACGTCATCGCTCAGCTCGGACGGGTTTTACGGGCATTTCTTGTGTGTTTATTTATTTCAATTTTTATTCTGCATTGCTCGACTATCATATTCCGTTCAGCTATTAATAATTCTAGCTTTCTTTCGCTTTGTTTTTTGTTGCTTTTTGATTTTATTTTCTCTAAATACTCGCCGTACGTGGCACTATACTGTTTCGCCCCGAATGCTCATGAGACAACAATGGCGGCGGATCGATCGCTTTGCTCGCATAGAGACAGAAAAGTAGGCTTTCTGTACGTTTACAAGTGCAGCTGGGCATATCGTGTACCTAGGCGAGGTGGGTGTGCTCGAAAACGAAGATCAATGCAAAATTTGGATTCAAAATCGGCTGTTTTGGCGGAGAAACTGCCCGCCGTATTTCTGAGGAGCCACCAGCGGTTTTTCCTATATCAGTCTGCGAGGCCGTTTAACGCCGGTAACACACAGCCCTGCCATGCAGAGCTAGGCAGCATACTTGAACAGATCCGGTCAGCGGAGCGAAAATTATTGCTCTGGCTCGCGAGAATGTCGTCTGATATACATTTCCGTGCGTTGTTGCCCCCGTATGTATCTGTTGCGTTTTTACCGTACATGTAGGCATTTGTAATCTGTGGACTGCCTTGCTTTTAGTTGTATTATGGTGTTTACTGCTAGCAGCCCTAACTATAGGTACGTGCTTGAATATTAAAATCCAAAGCACTCTTTCATTCTGCACCTATCTTTGTCACACATTCTCTTGTTTCTTCCGCTGCTCTGGTCTCTGGAACTTCGCTTTTGCTTGCAAATGCTTTCTAGTTTCTTGTTATAAGTCTCTCAAAGGCAAGTTGATATATTCATCTCGTCAACTCACCCTGTACTTGTGTAAACTGTGTTGTTATTGTTGACAATTGAATTCTGATCTGGGTTAGAATTCAAATGTAAACAATAATAGTGCATTTTACATAATAGATGCTATGTTGACAAGCTTAATGGTGTATATTTTAGCATTTTTGGATAGAACTGATATTTATTTGTGGGCTGAGATTGAGCATCACTTCAAGTTTGGAATTTCTTTTTCTGGCAAGTATTAGACAGAACTTCTCCCAGAGTGTAAGACATTCCATCTCAGACCATTTTTTGGTTGGAATACTTTTGTCACATCTCTCTTATACTTGCAAAACTTAGAGTCAAATACGTTAGTGTTATTTATTGTACAAAAACACATTAACCCTTTCACCCCCAGTAAAAAATTCTTTAGATCTTCCATGAAAACTCCAATTACTAGAGCTCATTTCAGTACCTTTATATGGCAAAATGTTCAGGGATTATGGGAATATTTTTATCAAATTATTTGTGTATAACTGTATTTTTACCCTGTGAAAGCCAATATTCATATTTATAGGATTTCCACATTATAAAATAACAACAACTAGGCAAAAAATATTTTGCATTGTGCATGTTCACTGGCTATCATGATACAATTTCTTCACTTCTACAAATATTATTTATCAATGGCAATAGACAATGAAAACAATGTGTTTAAGTTTCTCATGTGCTTTTGCAATGGTAACTAGTTCGACATGGACACTCTTTTCGACAACATGTGTTTCATATAACATTGTTATGTCTTTTCTAGTACCTTCTCGCAGCTTCTGTGGTCGTGTTGATGTGGCTGTCTCCATCTCACTTCCCTTTCTGACAGTCATCTCAGGTTGTGTTGGTGTGGCTGTCTCCATCTCACTTCCCTCCCTGCCAGTCATCTCAGGTTGTGTTGGTGTGGCTGTCTCCATCTCACTTCCCTCCCTGCCAGTCATCTCAGGTTGTGTTGGTGTGGCTGTCTCCATCTCACTTCCCTCCCTGACAGTCATCTCAGGTTGTGTTGGTGTGGCTGTCTCCATCTCACTTCCCTCCTTGACAGTCATCTCAGGTTGTGTTGGTGTGTCTGTCTCCATCTCACTTCCCTCCCTGACAGTCATCTCAGGTTGTGTTGGTGTGGCTGTCTCCATCTCACTTCCCTCCCTGACAGTCATCTCAGGTTGTGTTGGTGTGGCTGTCTCCATCTCACTTCCCTCCCTGACAGTCATCTCAGGTTGTGTTGGTGTGGCTGTCTCCATCTCACTCCCTCCCTGCCAGTCATCTCAGGTTGTGTTGGTGTGGCTGTCTCCACCTCACTTCCCTCCCTGACAGTCATCTGAGGTTGTGTTGGTGTGGCTGTCTCCACCTCACTTTCCTCCCTGACAGTCATCTCAGGTTGAGTTGGTGTGGCTGTCTCGCATCTCACTTCCCTCCCTGTCAGTCATCTCAGGTTGTGATGTTTTGGCTGTCTCCATCTCACTTCCCTCCCTGACAGTCATCTCAGGTTGTGTTGATGTGGCTTTCTTCATCTCACTTCCCTTCCTGACAGTTATCTCAGGTTGTGTTGGTGTGGCTGTCTTCATCTCACTTCCTTCCTTGCCAGTCATCTCAGGTTGTGTTGGTGTGGCTGTCTGCATCTCACTTCCCTCCCTGCCAGTCATCTCAGGTTGTGTTGGTGTGGCTGTCTCCATCTCACTTCCCTCCCTGACAGTCATCTCAGGTTGTGTTGGTGTGGCTGTCTCCATCTCACTTCCCTCCCTGACAGTCATCTCAGGTTGTGTTGGTGTGGCTGTCTCCATCTCACTTCCCTCCCTGCCAGTCATCTCAGGTTGTGTTGGTGTGGCTGTCTGCATCTCACTTCCCTCCCTGCCAGTCATCTCAGGTTGTGTTGGTGTGGCTGTCTGCATCTCACTTCCCTCCCTGCCAGTCATCTCAGGTTGTGTTGGTGTGGCTGTCTGCATCTCACTTCCCTCCCTGCCAGTCATCTCAGGTTGTGTTGGTGTGGCTGTCTGCATCTCACTTCCCTCCCTGACAGTCATCTCAGGTTGTGTTGGTGTGGCTGTCTGCATCTCACTTCCCTCCCTGACAGTCAATTCAGGTTGTGTTGGTGTGGCTGTCTCCATCTCACTTCCCTCCCTGACAGTCATCTCAGGTTGTGTTGGTGTGGCTGTCTCCATCTCACTTCCCTCCCTGACAGTCATCTCAGGTTGTGTTGGTGTGGCTGTCTTCATCTCACTTCCATCGCTGACAGTCATCTCAGGTTGTGTTGGTGTGGCTGTCTGCATCTCACTTCCCTCCCTGACAGTCAATTCAGGTTGTGTTGGTGTGGCTGTCTCCATCTCACTTCCCTCCCTGACAGTCATCTCAGGTTGTGTTGGTGTGGCTGTCTCCATCTCACTTCCCTCCCTGCCAGTCATCTCAGGTTGTGTTGGTGTGGCTGTCTCCATCTCACTTCCATCGCTGACAGTCATCTCAGGTTGTGTTGGTGTGGCTGTCTCCATCTCACTTCCCTCCCTACCAGTCATCTCAGGTTGTGTTGGTGTGGCTGTCTCCATCTCACTTCCCTCCCTGACAGTCATCTCAGGTTGTGTTGGTGTGGCTGTCTCCATCTCACTTCCCTCCCTGACAGTCATCTCAGGTTGTGTTGGTGTGGCTGTCTCCATCTCACTTCCCTCCCTGACAGTCATCTCAGGTTGTGTTGATGTGGCTGTCTCCATCTCACTTCCCTCCCTGACAGTCATCTCAGGTTGTGTTGGTGTGGCTGTCTCCATCTCACTTCCCTCCCTGACAGTCATCTCAGGTTGTGTTGGTGTGGCTGTCTCCATCTCACTTCCCTCCCTGACAGTCATCTCAGGTTGTGTTGGTGTGGCTGTCTCCATCTCACTTCCCTCCCTGACAGTCATCTCAGGTTGTGTTGGTGTGGCTGTCTCCATCTCACTTCCCTCCCTGACAGTCATCTCGGTTCTGGTTGTGTGTGTGGCTGTCTCCACCTCACTTCCCTCCCTGCCAGTCATCTCAGGTTGTGTTGTTGTGGCTGTCTCCATCTCACTTCCCTCCCTGCCAGTCATCTTAGGTTGTGTTGGTGTGGCTGTCTCCATTTCACTTCCATCCCTGACAGTCATCTCAGGTTGTGTTGATGTAGCTGTCTCTATCTCATTTCCCTGCCTGACAGTCATCTCAGGTTGTGTTGATGTGGCTGTCTCCATCTCACTTCCATCCCTGACAGTTATACTTTGTTGCAGTGTTTTTGTCTTCCTCGTCAAGTATTTTTGCTTTACTCTGAGCACCATCCAGTGTAGTGCTATCTGAAAACAGGATAAAAGAACAGATGTAAAAGTCTACAGTACTTTTTGTCTGAAGTTTAAAGGGCTAGTGTCTGCAACTTTTGATAATGTTATGTTTTGTACATTAATTGCAAGTTGTTGTTCTACATGTACTGACCAACATGTTGAAACACCAAAGCTATTTAGCTTGTCAACACAGCATCTACTCATGTTAGATTTACGTTCAATGTTACATATTTGAATCCTATTAATGGCTAGAATAGGAATTTGCAGTTAAAATACAAAACTAAAATAGTCAGAAGAAAATCATGCAAGTGTTTTTGACAAGATGATAATTGGTGCTGCCTTTCATATATACCAGTATGTACATTACAAGGAAAGCAGCTTTCATTGATTCTGTAGCAATGTTTATTTATCATTATTATGGGAAAGCAAAGAATGGAAGTTGATCATTTTGCCTAGAGGTCATAAAGAGGATCTTTTTATGAAATGTTTGACATGTTTGAAGTCATGCATCAACATCATTTTATTCATTTAGTTTTATTGAAATATTCCATGTATTCTTGTTGTCATAAAAAGGTTAAAAAAGGAATGACTTTGCCGCTTTAAGCTGGTTATCTAAATAGAAAATACCCTAAACTTCTTTTAGTATGTTTGAGTAAGATATTAATTTGTTGTAGATTAACAGTGGCTTTCACTGACTAAAATTATCAAGACATACACTTGTATGACACTATGTTGAAGTAATGCTGGATAAATTTGGGTCTGAAAGCTGCAGACTTTACTCCATGTTCTTTCATGTATCTTAAATAAGCATTCACCGATAGCATTATGATTGATTATTCCCAATTTAAAACATCATAACCAATCAGTACTTTTATTGTGTTTCTTCTCATATAGTAGGACAGACTAAAAAGGCCTTACCTTTTATTCCTACGTCATCATCAGAATATTGACTTCCAACTTTCATTTTAGCAATTCCTTGTAGTTCCAACTCAGACTGTATCTCTTCCAGAGCTGACAGTTTTGCCTCTAGATCACTGATGATCTTTTCCTTCTCTACCAGTTCAGATGAAAGATTCTCAAACATAGACTTGTCAACACGTTTGGTCAATTCCTTTTATATTTCAGTTATGTCTATTGTCTGAGTTAATTTTCTAATGTGTTCTACCAAAGTAGCCTTTTCCTGTTTAGCTTCATCTAGTTGATGCTGTAGAACTGACTTTTGAAAATCTATTTCTTTTGCATTTATTCTTGCTGACAGCTCAACTATGTACTCTGTGATTTGGATCTGGCTACTTTGACATGGAAGTAAACTTCTAGCAAGTAAACTGACATTTTCATCTGATACTGGTAGAGTTTGAAATTTAGTGCCATCTCTGATGAGTTGTACCTCCATTTCTACAATGAAAAAAAAAAATTGTCATTAAGACCATAATAATCAAGATAATTTTCTTCAAGACAGGAAAAGACAGACTAACTGATCTGACTGAAGGCCACCTTTTGCTAGTGACTGCATTTCATGAAAGATAAAAATAATAGATACTTCCTTACACAATATTAAAACACAAAGTGTATAGTCTTCCAAAAAATAGATACTTATTGAAATTCTGGCATAAACCAAGCAACCTTTCTTCTTGATGTTGAATATGAAATATCATTCCATACAAAGCTACCCAGCATGTACTTTCCAATTAATGTAGTTTAGCAGACATATTTTCTGTTTCAATGACTGGGCTGTTAATTTTCATGTTTAATTTAACAATTTCATAATCAAACTTATGGGTACATTGAAGTAATTAAAATGCTTCCTACACTCCGAAGCAATTCAAATTATAGAATATTATATTATAGCTTTGTCAATACCAGTGAATTTTGTGACGTCATATCCATACATTATTACTGATAATGTATTCCATTATGGGCATTATTCAGCATTGCGGCCCCACAGCGAGCAAGTTCTTTTTTTGAAAACGAAAAAGGACTGCGCATTTCAAAGGAGGGAAAGTATCGGATAAACCGTGCAATACACAAACTATAAATCTTGATAATGGTTCACAATATTGATAATAATGTCTTACTGTACGATTTATTACATTTTTTGAGTCCTCACGTACGCACTTGTCGTCTGTCTGGCTGGCGCTCAGCATGCAGTCCCGTCAGATACGCGGTTGTACTACGTTTGTTTACAACATGGTATCGCTTCGTTGTAAACAGAACTCAGTACGTTTGCAAACTCCTAGACGATACTGGGTTCGACACATGGCATATTATGTATGTCAGTGGCCATGTAAACGATGCAAGATGAAAGGCTACTCAAACCAACTGTAAACGGGCCAACAACGGCAGCTTGCTGTCATCAACCTTGACCGGAAGTGTCTACGGATATACTACGGAGCCATTCAAAGTCTTGGTCCAAGGTCAGCTACAACCAACAATCATGACGACCATTGACTCTCCGTTGATCTAACATCTCAGCCACCTAATTCTGATGCACTGACTGTAATCAGAGACAACTTTCATTCATTGTTTTTTTCTCCATGTCTGTGATTTTACCTTGCCTTGTTCTCGATATCGCGACAGTACCGAAACCCTCCAGTATGTTTGTCAACTGTACCTTTCAAGCACCCGTTTACGTCAAGTTCTGTCGTTCGCCGAAATAAATAGCTCTTCTCAAGAAGCCATCGAAAATTAAATTTATAGACACAATTATTATTGAAATATAAACATTTGAAATAACATCATTGAACTCTGTTGATATTGTTTGCAATGAATGCTGTACTACTATAGCGACATAATAATGATCGTATTGATCAGCTGATACATGGCATGCAGCTCGCTGATCATGCTGATGTCGATGCATGAACATTCCGTTTTCTTCATCTTTGGCATTTCACCATGTCTACTTTTTGAATGGCATGATATTTAAAGGTGATGTTTCAAGTTTGATATAGACGGTAGGGATGCAGTTACTTTTCATTTCCTTCGAAAATACATCGTTTTTCAATTCAAAATGAACCGTGAAAGTGCTGGTATTTTTTGTGCTGAACGTGCGTGTTCAGTGCAGTGCACTGTGCAGTGTGGAGTGCATGTATGTACAGAGTCAGGGCCGGTTCATGCTGGACGACGCTCACTGGCTTCAAACTCAGTTTAAATTTCCTTTTTTATTCGTTTTCTACAACTACAAATTCACTGGCATTGCCAAAATTATAAAATAATAGCAATAATGCACCCCTTCCGGCCCATAATGGACGAAAGCAAACTGCACGACATTCGCCTCGTACATTATGTCGTGCAAAGTTTGCTTTCGTCCATTATGGGCCGGGAGGGGGTGCATTATTGCTTAAGGATGTACGATCGGTAAAATTAAAAGTAATGTCATTTCTCTAAATTGTCAATTTTTGGATACTCCTTTGTAAGTATTATCAAAATGTGTGATAAAATATAGGGGTCACCGTGCTCGTTTGTGAGATAAATGACCATGAATTTTGCCATTTGTGAGAAAAAATGCTGAGTCAGCATTTTTTCACCAATGCATTTTCTATGGACGAAATAATTCAATGCTGTTTATCTCAAAATTTAGCGCGGTGACCATATAATTTTATTTGATCAGTATTATTTATTTCTCTGGACTGAGCTTTGTGCAAATTTTCATGAAAATGACATTAGTAGAAATTGATTTTCCAGCAAATTTCAATGTAATCCTATGGGAAGTGACAAATTCCACGCGCGCGTACCACTCGTACATCCTTAAATATTTGCAGTCAAATCGTCATGAAGACAGTTGTAAATAATACACAAATTTGCATATCGTGACGCACATCATTTCTATGTAAAACTGAAAAAGTCCACAGATCTCTCCCAATAATTCAGATCATACACCTCCAGAAGCCAACAACATACAGCTTTGACCTGTCTCTATGAAACATTTTGCCGCCAGCTGCAACTTAAGATAGTAGAAATAATGTCTTCTACAGACCTGAACATACCTAAGTCACTAAGTAACATTTGCCAGGAATGTTTGTAAGTGGTTCAATGTTGACGTTATCTTTTATTGATTAATCACAATATCAGTAATTGTTACCTCGAGTATTCATGTCCCGACTTGGTGTATCAGTCAAGAGATACCTTGTAACACCCAGTAGTGCTAAGACATCCTGTCTACAGGATAGGATATGTTGAACTGTGTCTGTATTTGTTGTCAGTACTTGCAGCATATCACACTGCCTTCCTTTCAGTCTGATACACTTCTCAGCTTTGAACATTGTCTGTACACTAGTCTCAGTGGATGACTTCACTTCCAGTGCTTGGTCAACCTCAAGTATCAACATCTTTGCTTTATCACTTTCTGTATAAAAATCAATGGTAATATTAAACATTAATAGTTGCAATTACTTTGAAAGTGACATAATTGCATTCCTCTTGATTTTATATTTTGCTGGGATGTGAAAAGAAAATGTATTATTTTTGCTCTTGGTGGAAACCTGAATGTTTGGTAATGAAATCTGCTCTCTGTAGATAAATTAAATTGCAAGCTGGTCATGTCATGTTTGATGTCATTCATATTGATGATAAAGTTTTAGTTTTAATTGTTTTCAGTTAAAATTCCCAGTGTGTATTGAAGAAGTAATTAAGATTGAATTCATTTGCATGCATGGTTCCTTGACTTAAAATATTGTGAATCACTTCTTTAATAGGCATCAGTGTTTCATTCTGTCAAAGCTTTAACCTATCAAGTTAGTACATACCCTGTTTAAGATCATCAACAGAAATGTCGGTGATATCGTCTTCAACATAACCAGTTTCTTCAGCCTTCTAAAAGATAAAGATTCCCTCATTATGGTACATTTGCCAAACGAAAACTTTTCCACTCATACTTGTTATTAATGATATTGTTATTCATAATTTCACCTCTTTTTATTGTCAAAACTGATGTTCCATCACAGACCAAAATGGGCCCACCAACATTGGTATCTGTTATTAGTGACTCGTGTTCGGGTGGTGAAGTCGAGTATATTTACTTGTTTGTTTGATCCCTGGGATTTAGATTTTGTAAATTACTGCAAGTAAATTTCTTTTCACCCTATAGTCAATAAAACACTCAAAAGAAGCTGAAATGAACTCCCTTATGTGTTTGCATTTGCACAGATTTCTACTAGTAATATTTTGAATTCACCAAGGGTTGATCAAAGCCATCATGTATTGCTGTATGTTTCATTACATTTTGCTGACTAGTTTTAATACAATAAAACAAAGTAACAATATTTATTCTAAGTCTACCATCACAGTGTCACATGGCAGATATAGTTTTAGGTACCATTATACTGCATGTGAGTTCGAATTTAATCAAGAATTACATACCGGTACATTCAATGGCTGTCACTGCAGACTATCTGTATCTCTTAACATAATGACATGAAATAATATTTTGCACACCTTTGAACTTGTCTGCTCGTCATCATCACTGTCTTCTGCCACGACAACATGGATTTCCATTGGTTGAATTCCACCACTATCTCCTGCAGGAAAATGAAGTTACGTTGCATGAAGATTCGGTATATTCACTAGTTTCACAGCAGTGCAGAAATTTAGACTAATAAGTTGTCTTACCAGATTACGGTACATGATGTAAACAAAGAGATATTCATGACTTGCTAATTATGCATCAGCAAATAGGCATACTATTTCATTCAGAGTTGAACAGGTCATGGTTTTCAATAATTAATGAAATCTTTTCTTAATATTTGTAAGTCATCTATGTATGAATTTAAATTTGTCAAAGTAAAGAATGATAAAGTAAGTGGTTGAGTTCAGAGAAAAAAGCAAGTAATGATACACCCAATACTGTAACAATCATAAAAACTTTCCCTGAAACAACACACAATTTTTTCAGAATTACAAAATATTCAGCTTAAACCATCAAAACTTACGATTGATAAAGAAGAGTTCAAGTTCCTTGAACCTCTCCGGGTTGTATGTAGCCTTCAACTTCAGTTTGATCCCAACGTCTGCAGCAATCTCTCTCATTTCATGTGTTATCAGTAGTGGTTCAAATGCTTTGGCCAGACTTCCACATCTACAAGTCTGCTTTACTCTGTAGAGATTGTAAAGAGTTAGTAACCTAAGTAAGATTGCCAAGGACTCTGCTGTTGCACTGAGTGGATCAACCCCATCACCAAGTGTCTTCTTGCAGACTTTCTTTACTTCTTCTCGTCCATTTTCACATGCCAGTACCTCATCTACTTTACGTTTCAGTGCATGTTTACAGTCTGTCCATGCAGCCTTCAGTTTTGCAATCTTTTTCTGTCTCTGTTTTGCAGGAAGGGCTTTAAATACTTCTTCTACATGTAGTTCTTTCAGAAGTTGGTCATGTACATTATCGTCTAAACCTACTTGTACATCAAGAGAGTCTGTGAAAGTGAAGTAATGAAAACATTAGAGCATCATGGGACAAAAATAATCAGGGTCTCAAAGATTCTGTAAAACACATAGCTGCTGATCATCAATTACACTCATGACATCTGTTGTCATGAAATGGTGTAAACAATACCACTTAATATATGAAGTCTTTAATATCAAATGTGAAAGTGAAATTAAATTTAAACCATTAGTTTTGTTTTCTAGGTGTACATGGTGTACGATAATTAAAAACTCATATGAAATCAATGTAAATGCAGAAAATAAAGTGACCAGAATACCTTTTCCGTCTTGCCCAACTTCATTATCTTTACTCTCTTCTCCAGAACGTTGCTGAATACTTGTAGTTAGCATGGATGCAAACCTAGCATAGCTTGTTGATATGACTTCACTCTTCAAAGTCTCTCTTCAGGTCCTTTGCTTTCTCAAAAGCCAGAGCTGTGTCTGCCAGATGTTTTAGTACCTTCTCTGACAGGTTTTTCTCAAGATTTTCTACAACACAGTTGTCAGCATGTTTCTTAAAGTATCTCCTGATTAAGTGAGCCAGATGAGAATATTCATCGACAGCTGTTGGTAAACCAGATACCATTGCTTCTAATCCATAGAAGCTGTAATCAATGTAGCATGGTGCTGGCAGACAGAGATGAGACTGTTGTAGAGATCTGAGCAGAGATTTTGCTGTATGGCCTGGAAGAAGTGTGGGCTTGATATGAGGATGCTTCATCTTATCAGAAAGTAAATTTTCAACAGTCTTGTCTGCTTGTTTAGAGACACCCTGTATCTTCCACATTGGAGGGTTTGTGTGCGTTGCCTTCCACTGATTAGCTGCTTTACCAATGGATGTTGCCATGACATCACATCTTTCTATGGCTTCTTGCACATTTAATTGACCACAGGTTAGTATGTGGTGCTGTGTGATCTCTCCTGTTGGGTCTTTCAAAAACGAACAGCTGATTGGTCTTGGGAGAATCTCCTCATGTGGAATTTCTGGCAGCTGCTTGCCGTGAAACTCTGCTCTGTAAGCATTCTTGAAATATTCATGGATCCGAGGTCCGATGGAAAATATCAGGTCTGCTTTACTTGCCATTCGCAGCATCTTTTCTTCAAATTCATGTATCCCGTACTCTTCAGCTTGCAGGCAGGTAGATTCTGGACAGGCATGGTTGATAAGAACTAGCTTTGCATCAGGGAAAACTTCTGCTCGGATATCAGCTGCTGGGGAACCTGTTTTTGGAGCGTACCCAATCACATATTTCACATTTTCCAATTCTCTCAGGTCTGGGTAGTATATCTGATGATGTAGCAACCATGTCTTCTTTTGTTGTGCATCTTTCAAATCAGTCCATTCTTTTTCTGTGCTGGAATCAAGGTAACACCACAGCTTTCAGCATCTGTCTTCTGGTCATCACTGAGTTTGACGTCAAGTACAGTAGAGTAGGCTTTCAGATCTTCTCCTGCCTTGGCCTTCCTTTCACAGAAATCTTTGATAAGAGTTCTCTGAAATCCTGTCAGACCCAGCTCATCTTTATTCCAGGAATCTCCAACAAATAATGCTGCAGGTTTGGAACTGAGTAGATGAAGTTTGGCATTTTTGAAGAGACTTTCATGCATTGCAGATGCAGCATTGTGTGTCTTTGCAGACAAACCAATCACATGTTTGATATCTTTAACTTTCCAAATACTTGATAGTAGTTGATATGATTTAGAAGCCAGTTGATTGCAGGTGGATCTTCAGCAGGACTGGACCATTTTGGTCTGGTAGCTGGAATCAACGTAACTCCATGTCTTGCTGCATCTTCCTTTTGTTGCTTACTCAAATCAACATCAAGGACAGTGCAGTGTATTTTAGAAAATTCAACAGGTTTCTTTTTCAGTGTATTTTCACAGAAATCCATGATCATCTTCCAATTTGCTAGGCTATATGAATTTCTCTTCCATGATGTTATAAACAGTGCTGCAGATCCTTCCATTTTGTTCCTTGGTGAAATTCCAGATTGCATTAATTGTGAATTCTTGTCCTGAAAATAAGTTTAAAATGACTACATCGCATGTTTACAATAGTAAAGTATCGAGTATCTTCATCAAAGTCACATGCTCTGTCTTATACAGTAATGACTTGTCATTCAGCTTCAAAGTTCAAGGGAAAAGATCTTTAGAAAATTATGTTGGCATTATTATTTGTAGAGATGACAGTTCAGAAACACCTCTTTGATTTCATCCTAAAAGCCAGCTGTTGTCCACATCTCAACTGCATGCATGTAAATTAAGTCGTATTCACAATTCAGCATTAATATGTTAGATCTGATATTTAATGGCATACACATTGCTTACAACACATGAGTCTAATACAATGTTACAGTAGTTTTTGGTCTAAGAAGGCATTTTTTACACACTTGACTTTTCTAAATTAAGGTTGACATTTACAACACATAGTTACAGAAAAGACCAACACTTTACAAAACACAAATTAAATTTAACATAGTGTGCCATTTCACTAATGACCAGAGTAGATAAGGTGAATTACCTGCCAAATGTGATCGGTATTGAAACCTATGTTAACCTTTATGAAAAGTCTAATTTCTGGCATTTGTTTTGGAATTTACAGCTTAGTTTTTGTCAAACTATTATCTTAAACCATATGGGTTGCAATATAACAGATCTGTTATTTTACACACATTTTGGAGGATAATTTCTCATTTTGTCCTAAAAAAACTTTTCCTCTCCAAAATTGCTCATCTTGTAACTTTCTCGATCAATTAACAAAAATGTTAGTGTAGGACTTCTTTCAAATAAGTGCATACCGGTATGATGATGAAATATGCGTACATTTCTGGACAAAAGTCGGTTGTTTTTAAAGTCTCTTTTTCAGTGATTATTTTAATAACTGAAATCCCTAAAATTACTGATTTCAAATTATCAAAGTTAAGAATCATCTGTGAATAATTGAATACAGATAGCAGCGGCTAATTTTCATTGTTTTTTTTCCAGAAACAACCAAGGAATGGTTGCCGTGTATGTCTTACTGGTATGCCAACAACAAATAACAACTGGTGAACAGATCATGAACCATGGCATGGCTGATACCTGCACTCAGGACTTTGTACTCACTTCAAGTGGTCAGCAAATCAACCAGTAAATATGACATCACTATTAAGGTGTACGCAAACTACATAGTACTGAAATGTATGGCATGTGTATAAACAGAAATTCAGAAATTGGTCAATATGAAGACAAATTGTTGTTTATCACTTAGATCACACATTGTTCAAAGAATGTGTAGACTTGCAATTAGAAATTGAAATTAGCTGGCATTACTACTCATAATTGTGGGGATAATGCTTTTGACATCCACATTTACAAAATGATTACAGTACTATTATTTGCAAAGCTTTACTCCTGTAAATAGACATTTTAAATACAGGCTCTTAGAGAGCATGTTTTGTTTTTCAATCATCCAGGTCTCCTTTTACTAAGAGATTTGAATTACGGCTGTAAGAGTAATTATTGTTCTTCAGAATCACCACTTCTACTTTGGAATTTTTTTGAATGTGCTGGAAATATATCGGTATAATATTAATTCCACATTGCAACTTTCAGGGCAATTGTTTTTTGTGGTTTGCTGTGGATATTATTACAGTTTTTTGTTTTCTTGTTGGAGCATTTTGAAATGCTCATAATTGTTTTGTCAACCCTGCCTGTATATGTAATGCCTCTATTATTGTGGATGATTTGTAAAATCTAGACTCCAAGTGACCAGAAAAATGTAACTAGTGGAAGATTTTGCTGGTTCATAAAAAATTTAAAACATATTTTGTTTGCCACCTCTGTAGCTTTACAAAAAATCCATGGGAGAATATTTTGTCTCTGTCCTAAGGGAAAAAATACTGGAATGCTATGTGACTGATTTATCCTCATCTGAATTTTCACGGAGGTTTATCTTGGTAAGATGTTTTTATCAGTCAAGTTGGGTTTGTGTAATAAATCTACTCAGCTTCTTGCTGCAAATATGAATTACACAATGTCATGTAAATTTTTGTTTTCTAAAAAGTATAGAAAAGACGTGTCCTTCACAAGTTCAGCATACAGCTATGACTTTGTTGCTAGTGAAATAAGTTGTATCTGACTTAATTGAGAAGATTATTTAATAAAATTCCAACTGTGGTACCTATCGCAATTGAGATTCTTAATTGTATAATTATATTTATTTGTCACTGAGTATGTGTTGTCGCAAAGAAATAACAAAATTTATGCATGCAATGTTGTCTTGTTGTATTCATATTGGTACACAGCTTCCAGTACACATATCTACTGACTTATACATTATTAACAGCAGAAATGATCTCAAAGTAATCAAAATCTACCAGTTACTGCACCACTGTACCATGGTTCGCATGGAGTCCCTTTGTATGTGTTTTTTGTGAGAATGTGGGGTAGCAAAGGTGGCTGCATTAGCAAACTATCCCTTTCTGCACTTGTGATTTTCTGTCAATTCAGTCCTTAAACCAAATGAAGAAAATGTATAACTGATCCACTGTTTTTTGAAATGTTTTTTGCATTTATGCATGGCAAATACTTATAATAGGCTTAGACAGTCATCAATAAAGTGTAACATAGAGATAAGAAGTGTGTGAATACTACACCAAGTGACGTTACAGAATGCTCTGTTCAGGTATGCAACAAGTCATATAAAAGTTAGCATGAAAATCTGTACCTGGCATTAGTAAATTTGACATTTGACAATTGTTTTCAAAAAATAGGTGTCTTTCACATGAAAAAACTTTTGGCCAAGGATAACTTTATCAACTAAACCTGTCGAGGTTAAATCGTTAATTTTGCTTTACAGCATGTACATTTCATAAACATTACTAGTGCGTATCTGCTGTGTTTTTACTGTATACAATAAATGTACTTTTGTTTTGAGTGTGTGGAAGACCTCTGATTTTTTAAAAAATGAAAGAAATAAAATTTGCATTTGGATTTTTTGAATTTTGCATTCATTTTATTTTTTAAACTTGCTTCCCTGTAAACTACTCTGTAAACTAAAAACTTTTCAATTTGTATTTGGTTCCTAAGGAATTACTTCAGTGATTTTTCACTTTGATAGCTTTGGAATTCAGTGAGTAGATTAATGTGGATGGCATCATCCAGATTTCTTCAAAGGATGATTAAATTTGAATACTCAAATTTGTAAGGCCTGTACGTTTTCTACTCATTGCTGTGGAAAGACCTCTTCAAGGACATTCAATATACCGGTACATTTATCAGTATAACCCGCACATACTGGTATGGTGTGTTCTGTTCAAATGGAAGTGTTATTGACACTATTTTTGCAAAAGTTTGTGACTGAGTACAATTGATTTGTGATGATAGATTTGTTTCATATTGACCCCTTCAGAAAGTTTTGCAAATAATGCCTACCAGAATATAAGATGAATATCCATTTTTGTGAGCTCAATTATAATGGATACAACCATAGGAGGAAAGAGGTCAAAACCATTCATTTAATACACACCCCACTAATCCCCATTCCTGATTTTATTTCCCACTTCCGTTGTTGTTGTTTCAGAAAGGTCATTTTAGGTCAAACTCACCTTTGTACTGATACCTCACCTTACTCTGAGGTAAAATGGCTGAAAATTCCACAAGGCATAATTTGCTTTCCAATTCAAAGTTTTGATCCTGATCTTTGACAGTGTAATCAAAATCATAATTGTTTTTAAATCCATGTTCTAGTAAAGTTAGACTATGTTTACCCTTGAATGTTTGAATGCCCAGATAAATTATTCAGAATTCCTGTTGGAATTGAGCGAGAAAATAATCACTTGTTTCCCATGATTCAAATTACATGGAGTCGATGAAGCCCTAAAATGCAATTCCAGCACTGTTTATCCGTTTCTGTAAAAAATACCGCGAGTTATAATGGCGAAAATGGCTTTTCAGGGATATGCGACCGCAAAGCTAGCATATATGTAAAAATCATCCTTGGTGAACTTCCCCTTTAAATCAAAGCACAAACTTGGAAAGAACAGGAAACAAGTATAACATACCTAAGTCTCTGGATAATTATCTGTACTTTCACCAGCGGACCCTCAAATTCACATCTGAAAAGCCACAAGGAAGTCAGACTGGTAGTACAAGCTTGCTGTAAATGTAGCAACACAGTATCACGTGATAGAAACCAGATTAGGAATTTATTACCTGTTATCCAAATGAACCTCAATGACATGGTGAGGACAAAGTTCACTTATGAAGTGTTAGAGGTTGTTTTCATAACTTTCCACAAAGCTCAATCAACTTATGGTAGTAGTATATTTTCTGTAAATGTTATCTTGTGTCAAGATTATTGTTTGCCTATGACCTTGTTTTGACTTTTATAATCTGGTTCCTAGTGCCCCTCGCCTGGCTGCATGCTAATGAAAATAGGGTCAGGTATGGGCCGCCATTTTAGTCAAAATTTTGACTGAATAGTACGAGGTTAAAGTCACCTGACGAGATCATGTGATCAAAATCCATAAACAAGATTTGCATCCACTCCACAGCTTGGCAGATCGTCCATGTAGCCGACACGAACACGAAGTGTGTGTTACCGGCTACCAAAAACTATGAAAAATAGTAAAGAATGAGCTACAAAATCACTATCAGTTTTAAGTTGCAGGTAGAATAAGTCTGTGCCTTGTAAAAAATACTATAAAAATAGTAGAAAGTGAAGACCAGCTGAAAGTTAGCCGAGGAGACCTTTACCGCATATCTTTTGCATCTCATTGTCGGCTACATGGACTGTGTGACCCACAGCTTTCTGTGGCAAAGAAGTAAATACTGCATATTAGTTTGTTCCTGGAATGACAAAATTTAGTAACACAACAGGATTTGATATGTGTTTGTTTGTACCAACTAGGCTGTTTGCTAAGGGCGTAACGTAAACTAATGTAGACATGAAGTCCTGCTTTTCGATGCATTTCAAACCAAATGGCTGAAAACCTCATCCCATTATGGCATGAATATGGGGAAGTATTGACCCACATACACGCTACAACCATACTTTGGTATGCCATATATTTCTAATTGGGATGGATTTACCTGCACACAAGGAAATATTCTGCAACTCCTGCATATTGGCAGCAAACTTTTCACAAACTTGCTGTAAAAATAATCTTTGGAAGGGATTGTGTTGGATGAGATATGGTAGCAGTATTGATCTTGTAAAGTGAGTGCAGAGGAGATCACAGCTATGATCATGTAGACAGAATTATAACACTAAAATATCACGTTTCATGGATCATCCAAAACTATATTTATTTTTAAATTCTTAAAAGAATACATGAAAACAAGCATGCTTTCATTGACAGATTGATAGAAACCTTCCATGAATACAAACAAGTTTATGGATATGCATGTATTTAACAATATGAATATACATTACCACCAAGCCATACAACGTTTTGAGAGGGAATTATCTGTTTGGTTAAAGTAAATATATTCTGCTGGTTGGTGAGAAACAAGTATCTGTGCATTTGTGAGAGGGAAATATCTGTGGGTAATTGCTGGGAGGGAAATATCTGTGGACTGGTGAGAAGTATCTGTGGGTTGCTGAGAGTGAAATATCTATTGGTTGCTTGAGGGGGGCGGGCAATATCTGTGGATTGCTGAAGGAAATTATATAATTGTTGATTGCTGTGAGGAAAATATCTGTGGGTTGAGAGTGGGAAATATATGTGGGTTGAGAGTGGGAAATATATGTGGGTTGAGAGTGGGAAATATCTGTGGGTTGAGAGTGGGAAATATATGTGGGTTGAGAGTGGGAAATATATGTGGGTTGAGAGTGGGAAATATCTGTGGGTTGAGAGTGGGAAATATATGTGGGTTGAGAGTGGGAAAGTATGTGGAAATATATGTGGGTTGAGAGTGGGAAATATCTGTGGGTTGAGAGTGGGAAATATCTGTGGGTTGAGAGTGGGAATATATGTTGGTTGATGCTGTGAGGAAGATATCTGTGGGTTGAGAGTGGGAAATATCTGTGGGTTGAGAGTGGGAAATATATGTGGGTTGAGAGTGGGAAATATCTGTGGGTTGAGAGTGGGAAATATCTGTGGGTTGAGAGTGGGAAATATCTGTGGTTGAGAGTGGGAAATATCGGTGGGTTGAGAGTGGGAAATATCGGTGGGTTGAGAGTGGGAAATATCGGTGGGTTGAGAGTGGGAAATATCGGTGGGTTGAGAGTGGGAAATATATGTGGGTTGAGAGTGGGAAATATATGTGGGTTGAGAGTGGGAAATATCTGTGGGTTGCTGAAAGGGAAATTCTATTGGTCACTCAATCTGATTAAAATCAGATGTAGAGTATGGCGACGTCTTTGCGCGGAATTGTCTTGCTATCGCTTCTCACTACGTGACAGCAAGAGAATACTGCGTATTATAAGAACTCACCGTACTCTACATCTGATTTTAATCAGATTGTTGGTCGCTGAGAGGGAATATCTGTGTGTTGTAAGAGGAAAACATCTGTGAATTGCTGAGAGGATGCATCTTTGAGTTGCTGAGAGGAAAATAAATGGGTCATTGAAAGGGGAAATATCTATGGGTTGTTGAAATAACACGATTGGAACTAATTTGGGATAATTGGATTTTCATATTTTTTAAAAAGTTAGGTGCCCTGTAGCTGAATGTTCCAATATTGCAAATTACTTTAAAAACAAGTGTAATAACTTGAAAAGAAAAGCAGATGAGATTGCAGTTGCAGATTAAATCGACATTACTTCACCATCCAATAATCCCAAATTAGTTCCAATCGTGTTAAAGGGAAATGTCTGAGGATTGCTGAGAGTCAAACATCTGTGGATTGCTGAGAGTAAAATATCTGTGGATTGCTGAGAGGAAAATATATGTGGATTGCTGAGAGGAAAATATCTGTGGATTGCTGAGAGGCAAGTATGCTACAAAACAATCAGGCATCTTCCCACGATTACTTTGGGACCAAAACAGTTGACTCTGCAGATTCGGAGTACTTTGGTTAACAAGGAATATAGTCCATAAAGAAAGTAGTACTCGCTTTAATGCAGTCAAAAAATAAAGAGTTTTACATTCATTGTAGAAGACTGTAAGTTACGAAACAATAGGGCATCTTTAACGAATCATTCTGGACCAAAATATAGTTGTCTGTGATGCAGAGCACCTTTAACCCTATGATGATAGTACATAAAGAAAGAACAGTACTCAATTTTTGAGTTTTCTAACCTGTGCAATACTTGCTTAACTTGAGCTTTAGATTCCAAACAGTGGTGAGAAATCAGTTTTAGCTCGCAATATCTTATTCAACGTCAGTGGAAACTTTGAGGAGATAACTAAGTTCACTGTCATGGCAAGTATTTTGGTCAGCCATAGTTGGCAATAAAAGTTGTACCAAGGTTTGAGGTTTCTGACATGCAGAAATTCTTGTTTAACATGAGATTAGTATGCGAAAGATATGTGATGAAAACCTTTCATACTCCCTCGGATGTGTAAAGTGAGACAAGGACTTAGTGTCAGAAAATGTTGTCCCTCTCAAGGAAGTAGAGACAAGTACTCTGCCGTGTGATTGAGTTTTCAGCACTGAGCAAAAAACTGGTCTCCCTGAGCGGACAAAAAGTCCCTAAATGACTGAATTTACTATTTTTTCTCTCAAAATTCAAATATGTAAACTTCTTGCAGATTTACCTTATATTCAAACATATAATTGACCTTTTCCTGACTTAGAGCCACCTAGCAGGTATATTTTTGGATAAACAGCCTCCACAGGTAGTTAAGCTTTAATGCAGTCAAAAAAACTAAGAGGTTTACATTCTTTGTAGAAGACTTTCAATATTAATTTGACATCTCCCCGAATTATTCGGGACTAGAAAATAGTTGACTGTGATGAAATCAGTTATAGTTCCCAATTGTTATTCAATGTCAGTGGAAACTTTGTGGAGATAACATAGTTCACTGTTATAGTGTTATGTGGAGTTATTTGGTTATCTTAAGTCTGTAAGCAAAGTTGTAGTTTGAGTTTCCGACATGCAGAAATTCAGGCTTAATTGAGATTAACATGTGAAAGATAGGTAATGAAAAACGTTTCATACTCCATGGATGTGTAAAGTGAGGTGAGGAGTCAGTGTAAGAAAAGTCACTCTCAAGAAGCAGAGGCAAATACTCGTCAGTGTGAGGGCATTTTCGCTACACCAATGCAAAAAAAGGTCGCCATAGCGACGGGACAAATGTCCCAAAATGGCCGAATTCTCCAGTTTCTCTTCTCTTGAAATTCAGATGAGTAAACTGCTTTGCAGGTTTGGCTTATATTCAAACATATAATTGACCTTTCCGACATACAGCCACCTAGCAGGTATATTTTTGGATGAAAAGTCTCCACAGGTAGGTAAGCTTTTAGTCTTCGTAAAGGTATTTCTTATAATGGGAATTTTTCTGTGAAAGTTTCTTTAGATCTTTTTGATCATTTGATTGTTCCCATTCTTACCTATGGTTGTGAAATTTGGGGGAATGAAATTAATGATAAGAGTAATTTCTTAAATGATGTTAGCTTTTCTTTCTACAGATATTTACTGGGAGTTTCAAAACATGCTCCCAGGCAGGTATTATAGGTGAACTTGGTAGATATCCTATCAAAATTGCCATAGTCAAACGCATGTTAAAATATTGGCATAAGTTAGTTTTCAGTGATGACATTCTGTTACGTTCAGCGTATCTTTCTGCAAGATATCATTCAAAGTGGTTTGAGTTCATTCAAAACATACTAGATACTTATAGCGAGGGTAATATTTGGTCAGCTGTGTGTAACATTAATGCCACTATAAAATTGTACAGAATAACTTACGCAAGCATTATCAAGTTTCTTGGTACAGTGATTTACACAATGATTAAAGTCTCTTGGGAAGGGAAATAATAAGCTCAGAACGTACAGAGAATTTAAAACTAAGTTTGGTTTAGAGAATTACTTACTGGATATTAAGAACTTAGCTGTAGAAAATTGGTCACAAAACTTCGTATTTCTGATCACTGTTTACAAATCGAGTTGGGCAGAAGGTCAAAACCAAAAATTCCACTTGAATCCAGATTTTGTAAGTTTTGTAAGTCTTCCGTGGAGGATGAATTTCACAATTTAATGAAGTGTCAAAAATATAATAGTGATAGAGAAGTTCTCTTTTCTGCAATGAAGTTGTATTATCCTATATTTGATAGTTTAAATGAAAGAGAAAAGTTTTTGTACATTTTAACTTCAGATGATACGCTGTCTCTCATGAAATATATTACAAACACTATGTTTCCCCCAGCAGCTGCAGGTAAAGACATAGACAACAATGTTTTATGCAATGTTTAGTTTTGTTCTTGCTATACTGCACTTTCCGAAGTGTGTTGTTATGCAATAAAGTGATAAAGTGATAAAGTGATTTAATTCAGTCAAAACACTGAGAGGTTTACATTCTTTGTAGAAGACTTTAATTTATGAAATAATCGGGCATTTTCCCAAAATTATTTGGGACTAAAAAATAATTGACTGTGATGCGGAGCATTTTGTGTACCCTAGAAGGTAGTCCGTAAAGAAAACAATACCCGATTTTGAATTTTCTAACCTGTGTTTGAGTTTTACGTCATGCAGAATTCTTGTTTAACCCTTTGAGTGCTGTATTTTTTTCCATCAAAAGTTTAGTGCAACATTTTACCAATTTTTATGAATTTTTCTGTAATTTTTTTTGGTAATTTTGGACCAAACGAACTCAACATTTCATTGGCTACAGTTTTTTATCAAATTTTGGCAAAAATCTGATAAAAATTAACTGAGTTATATTTTCTAAGGGCGACAAAAATTGACTTTGGCGCTCCAAGGGTTAAGTTGAGATTAACATGTGAAAGATTCGTGATAAAAACCGTTTCATACTCCTATGGATTGTTTAAAATTAAACAAGCAATTGGTGTAAAAAATAGTATCCCTCTCAAAGAAACAGAGACCAGTTTTCGGCCTTGTGAGGGCATTTTCTGCTTTCTGCTTCTGTTAATAGCGCCAATGGCACTTGATCACAACTGGCACATTGTGAAACTACTCTATCTCTGGGTACACCTGTACATGAAATACTGAATGGGTAGGTGCTGCGGGTTTGGAGTTTGTCAGTACACACACCAACATAATCATATCATATACATACAGACCAACTCAAACCTATAAGAAGAGCTTTCACTGGCACATATACTTTTGGCCATATGGGAGTTTGAATGGGTTAGCTCTACATACTGACATAGAGGAGAAGTTGTTGATTGTGCCTGCACTTCAAATGTTAAAGAATAGCCACCTGGTATTTGTAGCTGACAGCTGGGGAAAGAGTGACATGGGACAAGTATGGATTTTAACTGTAAACAAATTTTATTCAATATATAAACACTGAACAGTATTAAAAAATCAAGCAGGTAGTATTTTGTAAAAAATACCGTCAAGGACAGTGTGCTCACATTCAGTTTGAATTGGTCTATTCGAGAAATATTTAAACCAGGAAAAACAAGAATGACAAAAGCAAATAAGGTCTGAAAGGTAGGTACTCGAGGTCATCTTTGGAAACATGCATATCGACTTCTATAGCAATGGGACAAGCAGATCCTAAACGCATAAGCAAATGTCAACAACAAAAAATAGACAGAGAAGGCTTGATAAAAAGAAAAGGTGGGAGTGGTAAAAAAAATGTACAAGGGATCTGGTAAAAAAGTAATGCTACCTCATCAATCTTCTAGACCCTACCCCCTCCTGAATATCAAATGTTCCATCCCTTGGTATTACATAACGCCAGATGACAGGAAATATATTTACAACCTTGGGGAGTTTTTAATTACAATGGATGAGTGTTATCATTCTAATGTAAACAGCACTTAAGTTAGTTACAGATAGTGAAATTCCTTCCGCTGTGGGTGGTGATTACAACATCTGGAATCATCCTGGATCCAAATTTCTCATCAGTTCTTGTATGTCTTACATAGAAAAGTTGCAAAAATTGGTCCGCAATGAAAAATTTACCTCAGCTTTGTTTTCTCAATCAAATTTTCCTACAAATTGATACCAAATATAACAAAATTACGTTCACAGCCTTCGATACTGTCTCATAATATATCCTGGGTTGGTGTAGGTCATTTAAGGTCACAAACTGAGAACATTACCTAAACTATACAAATATGGGGGGTTCCCATCACTTTGAGCAGAAAAATTTATCTAATAACATCCCTCGGGACTTTATACCAAATTACAAAGCTATCAAACAAGTTATTTTGAAAAAAACTTTTCTTGACCAAAAATGACAATATTGTCTTAAAAATACAAATTTGTATATTTCAGGACAATTTCCACATATCTAACTATTGTAATCTCTGTACATCTGTTTACCAAATATAAAAGCTGCCTGTCCAGGGGTTTTAAAAAGAAAATACTGTTAAAGAATTTTTGACCTAAAATGACAAACTTGCTCCAAAAAAGTAATTTTCCAAATTTTGTCATAATTTCAACAAATTAGAAGAGTAACACCTGCGCAAAGATCCAACCAAAATTTGAGAGAGATTGGGCTGGCAGTTTCAGAGAAGAATTTTTACTGAAAATGAGAAAAATCACCAAAAAATTCAGCAAAAAATACAAAATTAAAGACATCTTCACAATATTCATAAAACTGTATAAAGTTCACCTAAGGTACTTGCACACAAATTTTCAAAGCAATCAAAACAGCGGTTCTAGAGTTATTAATTCTTGACCATTTTCACATTTTGTAAGCTCATTTGCATAATTTTGGCAATGCAGACTTCATTTGAATAAAGTCCCATCAATAGCCCAGGATGCATCCACATACCAAATACCAAGCTGAAAAGTGCAGCGGTTTGCATGTTTTTGATGTTGACATACATACATACACACATACATACTGTCTCGGGACCTCCAGTGTCCGATCGTTTTGTAAAATATAACAAGTGTGCCATATATGAGCTTCGTTGAATACACTGATATCAAACAGCCATAGCTGTAACTGGCGCACAATGGTTTGATCCATGCAGAAATTTGCATAGGGAGATCGAATGGAGATAGCACAGCAGGCACAGTGTATGTTTTCTGACCAAAGTACCTCGGAGTTTTCCAAGGGATATTGGAAGATTGGAGGGAAAGTGATAGGGGCTTGTCAAAGTTGGTCTGCGGTTCATTTGTGTGCTGTTGTAAGAGTCCTTCGTTCTCTCACTGAACGGATTGATCACGCAATACAGTTTTTGATCCAAATGCAAACACAAAACAAAGTCCCAAAGTAGCGAATTCCAGCCATTTTTAAACCACACTGTTGTCAGTGGGGTAAACAATATTCGCAAAAATCACACATTCCAGGCTAATAGACTATGTTTACGAAATCACACGTCCTTAACACAAAATAAAACGATCTTTGTCTTTAAATCAATGCGCCAGTAAACAGGTCCAGCAAGTCTGTAATGTTAAGGGTCATAACAAATGTGAGAAATCTAAAACATTAAATATGTTGTTTTTTATCAATTTTATTACCAAAAGTGCATGAAAATCTCTGATACTTTGTATCAGCCATCCTGCATATTTCTAACATTCATCAAAACCTCATTTCTGTTCCACAACTCATTAAATAGTCCACAATGCAGGATTGGTGTACATTCCAAAACTAATATATGAAAGACCCCTAAAATCAATTAGTTAAAAGGGGGGGTTAGAAATTTCCCAAAACTATCTAACCGCTGCTCTGTTTGGCTCCATTTTTCGGAATCGGAACCTTGGAACCATTCTGAATATCTGTACCAAATATCAATGCAGTCTGTTCAGCGGTTTTTGACTTTTTGTCGTTTACAGAAAATGGACACACCGGTTGAAGCTAACCCTATATCACAACTTCTAGTTGTGATAAAATGTCCCCCCTGGAGCTGACAAAAAGTCCCTAAAATGGCTAAATTTTTGTCTCATGAAATTCCAATAAAGAAACCTGCTTTGCAGATTTAGCTCATATTTGAGCATATAATTGACTTTTTTCCAACATCGATCACCTAGCTGATCAATTTTTGGATGGAAAGCCTCTACAGGTACATAAGCTTTAATGCAGTGAAAAACTGAGAAAGACATGAAATAAGTTCAGACAGGGCAAAACAAAGACTAGCAAAACAGACAATTTTCTACACTTTGCATTGACATGAGGTCACTCAATGTCATTGACCCTAAAAGTACACTTGAGTAAAGGAATTTTCAGCATGCAATTCTTTGCCCTTTTTGGTCCCCATTAATCAGGGCAAGATGCTGGATTGTTTTGTAGCTAAATGTCTTCTAAAAGGAATGCAACACTCTACGTTTTTGACATTGCATTAAAGCTTACCTACCAGTGGAGGCCTTTGGTCCAAGTATTGACCTACTCAGTGGTTTTATGTCAGAAAGAGATCAAATGTATGCTTGAATATGAACTTGACATATTCAGAAATTCGCTTTGAATTGCGAGAGAAAAAAACTAGAAGATTCAGCCATTTGGGGACTGTTTACCTGCTCTGTCAGAGCCTTATTTTTTGCCTGGTGTAGACAAAAACGCTCTCACACAACTGAGTATTTGCCACTGCTTACTTCAGAGCAGTCGTACGCGAGTTTTTGATAAGGACGGCCAGACATCCATATACCCATACACCCATATCTACAAACAGAACAGACATATTACATACAGATATTTTTACATCATATAACCTCCCAGTTGCAATATATGTATGGCAAATGGGAGCTAATACGCATCACCAAGTAACTTGTGGTCATTATACATTGTTGGTATGAACAAAAACTCTCATAAAATATCTACTGAGCATATACCAGTTCTTGTTATTAAAGGGGAAGTTCACCAAGGATGATTTTTACATATGTGCTAGCTTTGTGGTCACTTACCCCGGAAAAGCTATTTTCGCCATTTATAACTCGCAAGATTTTTTACAAAAACCGGTAGAAATAGTACAGGAAGTTGTCCATGTAATTTGAATCATGGGAAAAAAGCGCCAAGCTTGGAGCTTGCATTATGTGATATGGAAGGGACCATTTTCTCATGGGTATGGCATTGTCCACTCACCCATGCTTAAACCAGGCTGTGCGTATTTACATAACTTTTGTTTATACTGAGTATCCTTGCATAAACGATGATTCACTCATAATAAACTGTCAACTGTCAGATTTTGTGTTGTTGTTTACTACTGTGTTACTGTGAGTGGACAATGTGGGGGCCATACCCGTCCAAAGATGGTCCCTTCCACATCACATTATGTAAGCTCCAAGTTTGGAGCTTTTTTCCCATGATTCAAATTACATTGGCAACTTCCTGTACTATTTCTATCGGTTTTTGTAAAAAATCTTGCGAGTTATAAACGGTGAAAATAGTTTTTCCTGGGTAAATACCACAGAGCTACAACATATGTAAAAATCATCCTTGGTGAACTTCCCCTTTAAGTTTAGTATTTACATGAAACAACTTGTGTACATTTTACATACTGTCAAAAACTAATAAAATATCTGAGTATACATGTATTTTGAGTTTGTGTTTACATGAATTTTGATAAACAATATGACAAGGGAGTAAACCTTCTTGAGTTATTGCTATCTAAAATTTTGTTTATCATTGCAATTATAAATTGAATTCTGATATGAAGTCAAAATCAACAATATGGAAATACTTCAAAGAGTTGACAAAAATAAAACTTCTCACAAATGAATTCTAGTCACCAAATCATGATATTGAAAACTGAGAAAAAAATTGGATCAGGCATACTTGAGTAATAATGGCTTCAGATATAAAAAAAGTGCAACAAAACGGGTGTAAGGTGGCTACATGAAATTACTATTGTTAAAATTACTGACATGGATGGGTACACTGGAATGGCACAGTATACAGAAGTAGACATCAGAGTACAATTCCTTATACTAACGTTAAATTAACATTGGTTTAGGTTAAATCATGTTTTAGGAACAAATATTGAGAGTCTAAACAGTCCATGTACACATGATCCATGTGGAAGGAATTCAAATCTTTATTGAAGAAAATTTGAACTTATTTTTGTATCACACTTTTATTGCCACAAATGTGATGTAAATCCTATATTTACAAGCAAGCAATAAAAATATTATTATTATTATAATGGACCATGGTACAAACAAACCCATGTGCGCAAACGTGAATAGAAATGTATGCGCTTGTACAAATGAATTTGTTTGTACCGCCATCAGGTGATCACTTGGATGTACTGATTCTGTAGAACATATCACGTCATTTTTTATCCGGAATATAAGCATTAATAATTACAACTATGGACAGAATCAAGACTTGCACATAAAGCATCATTGAGGCAACACTACAATAAGTTTTCATTAGAAACAATCAATTTTAAAGAACAAAGACCATAAGTTCCTTAACATCTGGTAAAATTTAAAAAGCTTTCATGAGATGACTCCAGTTTTGTAATCCGTATCAGGAGAGGTAACACATTGTGTAGCACAAGGTAATTTGGGCAAAACTGCACAGCTCTTTCAGTTTTCAAATATTTTCACTTTTTTCAAATAACAGTAGTCACTAAGATATTTACTACGACTATGAACTGTATAAGAACAGTAACAAGTCATAATTGTAATCCTAGATGTATTTTTACGTGAACGTATTACAATCCAAAATCTGGACATCTATGTTGTATAATGGACACTCCCAATGATTAGCAATTTATGTTTCAAAGCTACTTTGCATACAGCTCAGGCAATAGTTACCTACTTTGCATACAGCTCAGGCAATAGTTACCTACTTTGCATACAGCTCAGGCAATAGTTACCTACTTTGCATACAGCTCAGGCAATAGTTACCTACTTTGCATACAGCTCAGGCAATAGTTACCTACTTTGCATACAGCTCAGGCAATAGTTACCTACTTTGCATACAGCTCAGGCAATAGTTACCTACTTTGCATACAGCTAGGACAATAGTACCCAGATGTAAAGATATAATGGAACTAACAATAATGGAACTGGTCACAGATGTGTCTTCTTCTTAGCATTTCAATAGACTTAAGAAAACCCTGAGGTGAAATTGTCCAAGGTAAGAACTGCCATACAACAGAGTTCATTATGACTCTGTAGAATCATCTGTACACTGGACTTTTGTTTCAAATTCTAATAATATTAAAGTTGAGACCTACTTCTCATTTCTGTACTTTTAAGTATACCATACAATTTTGTGCACTATCCTTCGTAATTCTGTTTTGCTCAGATCTCTAATACAAATTATGGTAAAATCTTCAGCAAAAACAGACCAGTGGTCTTTGAAGATAATTCAACAAGTACACACATGAGACAAGCAGCAACATTTTTGAACAGAAAGTTCGATACACAGAATTTGACAGTACTTCAGGTAATATGCGCCTTGGGGACAGATTTTTGGACACTAAAACTGTTCAATTCTTTTCTGATCTACCTCTTTTGGGAGTCATTTTGAAGCCCATGGAGTAAGAAAAACTTTCACTGTGAGTCTTACTATTTTTTTTAAATCAACAATTTTGTTTTTCTGAATACAGCTGGCTGACATTTTGGATTTCAAATATCAGTAAATCTTGGGTAATTAGTTTCTCTAGTACCAAAATTTGCCCAGTGACCTATGATTTTTAATCTTGGTTTTGAAAGAGAATGGTTGAAAGATTTCCTTGAGGAAAGTTTGAGCAAAAGTTTAAGTCTTTCACTTTCAAGGTGCTTACTACCTCAATGGCAATGCCATTGTGTAGATTCTATTAGATATAACTTATAAGCATCACTGTAGAGTCTATAGCAATGACATATAAGCAACACTAGTTTATAACAATTACATGTAAGCATCACTGTAGAGTCTATAAGAATTAAATGTAAGCATCACTGTAGAGTCTATAACAACTACACGTAAGCATCACTGTAGAGTCTATAACAATTACATGTAAGCATCACTGTAGAGTCTATAACATGTAAGCATCACTGTAGTCTATAACAATTACATGTAAGCATCACTGTAGAGTCTATAACAATTACATGTAAGCATCACTGTAGTCTATAACAATTACATGTAAGCATCACTGTAGAGTCTATAACAATTACATGTAAGCATCACTGTAGAGTCTATAACAATTACATGTAAGCATCACTGTAGAGTCTATAACAATTACATGTAAGCATCACTGTAGAGTCTATAACACGTAAGCATCACTGTAGAGTCTATAACAATTACATGTAAGCATCACTGTAGAGTCTATAACAATTACATGTATAGCATCACTGTAGTCTATCACAATTACATGTATAAGCATCACTGTAGAGTCTATAACAATACCGTACATGTAGCATCACTGTAGAGTCTATAACACGTATTAGCATCACTGTAGAGTCTATAACAATTACATGTAAGCATCACTGTAGAGTCTATAACAATTACATGTAAGCATCGCTGTAGAGTTTATCACAATGTTTAAATTGTTTGAATGTTGCTAGTTTGCAATATCGCTTACAGCAACCTGGATGCAATGCCTGAAGTGTACGCCATCGTTTTGTGTGAATGTCATACACATCCAGCATCATACCTTGACATCAACTCCTTCCAAATCATAGACATACTCTTTCATTATCACATAGAGTTTACCATTCAAACTACTAGCACTGACAATATCAACATTTCTATTGAATGTAAAGGGTATCTGCATTGAATGTTTCCATAACATTGTAGATACATCTAAAATCCACAGATTTGGTTCCAACATGCCATCAGTCAAACCAAGGCAGTGTATTCTTGATTAATCAGAAATGCAACTTTAAAAGGACCAAGGTTTGCAGGTGGATGATATTTTGACAAAAGATACCATTGATTATGACTTGGTAAATAGAATTGCAATGTATCAACACTCATATCACCATTGAACACAAACAATCTACTTCTTTCCTCATAGGATACTGCTACAGGGCTTCCTAAACTGTCTAACAAGGGCTCTCCATTTTTCCAGGAATCAGTGATTGGATCATAACTTCCACCTCATCCATGGAATACTTTCCGACACTGAGTCCTCCAATGCAGTAAATCATTCCTGATAAAACACAGGCAGCATAGTTCCAACGTTTGACTTTCATGGATGGTTTTTGTGACCATGAATTAGTAACAGAAGAGTACTTCCACAACTGACTGGTAACTTCAGGAAGTCCAACATCACTGCAGTAACCCATCACATAGATATCATTATCCAATGTGACTACAGTCACTGGTACAATACCAGTAACTAAACACGGTAATGAATTCCAGCTGCCTGTACTTACAGAGTAAGATTCAACTGACAAACTTGGGCCACAAAGACTCTCACTTCCTATCATTACAATGACTTCCTTAGTGAGTTTATCACGTGCCCTGTAACGCTGTGTATTATCTTGGCTATCTGATTCTAATGGTGGCTTGTTTGATTCCTCTATACACTTCCTGACTATCGGTGATGTCATTATGTGTGACTCACTTAGTATCATTTCATGGAGATAGTTTTTGTTGACAAACGGAAATCTGACACATTTCATAACATCATTGATTAGAGCAACTCGCATCTTTTTATCATAATTGATCCACTTGACAGCAGCATGGAGTACTGTGTCTTCTTCATTAATATTCAGATTATCATCACTAATTATTTTAATTAGATGATCTTTGGATAATTCCAAAAATTGCTTTGTCATGTAAACTTTTGAGAAGTTAGTAACAGCAAGTTGAATGGCTGCTTGATCAAGTGACGGGCTCAATAAGGCAACTGACATGTTTAAAGCCTGCAAACAAGTTGAAGGCGATAGTTTTCCCAACAAAGAACTGGTACAGGTTTCTGCTAACTTTTCTAAATGGATTTGAAAGTAATTGACAGTTGTCAGCATGTCCTGCATGTCATCAGGCAAAAGTACAAGCTGTGCTGTGTAAATGAATTCTATCAAACTCTCAAAGATGTCAGCTGAGATTTGATTCAGCGTAATATGGTGACAGTGTTTTTCATTCATTTCATTTGTAAACATTGCTTTAAAATAATCACTACAGCTTGCAAGCACAGCACGGTGACAAGCAAACTGTTGACTTTCAACTTGAATCTCAGCATCAATCAGAATTTTCTGTTTTCTCATCTCATTTAACTCGGATAGAATTGCTTTGGTGTTATTGACATCAAAGAAATGCTGGTATCGAGGATTTACCCTTGATGAATTCATTGTCTCTGATTTTCTATCGCAGTTTGTTGTACATGGAAATGATCACATGCTTTTCTAATGCTGAAAGATGAAATTTCTTTGCAATGCATTTTAAATCTTGAATGTCACTTTCATTGATGACAATATTGGATGTGTAAATGAAATCAATGACTTGCTTTAATACTTTAGGTTTGACATCAGTGAGATTTATCTGATTAGTTTCCATCCATGCTGTCTTGCTTGGTTTGTTGGTATGACTTGTACAACTTGCTGCCATCAACACAATTTTATGACATTTGACCTCTGTGTTACCAGCAACAATTGTCAAATCTGTTAAGCATTCTTTGTCTCTCATTTGGTTCAGCAACATCAAAATATTGCTTTGATGACTAGAGTCTGTCACCACTGTTTTACGGCGTTTGCCAACCTGAGGAAATTTATTGCCCATATTCAGTATTGTTTTATTTCTTGATTCAGTTTACCGTGAACAGTGTTGGTAATTCCAGTAAGGCCAAAATTTGTCTAAAATTAGACTCTTTCAGTGGACTTGCCACATTCTTGAATCCAAATACAGACACACATTTCCCTGCAGCAAAGTGGTTTTATCAGTCCAATAGAGACCTTGTCTCTATCATTCTAGTAGATATGTCACTGCTTGAAATCAACAATATTCTTGAATCTTGAGAGCCACTTCACTACTTCAGACTAGCTGTATTCTTCCACTTCACTACTTCAGACAAATTGTATCTTCTACTTCACTACTTGAGACAAGCTGTATCCTTCCAACATTCCTGCTGTAGAAAGGCTGTATTTTCAGCCAGTGGTAGCCTTCCTTCCTACCGTCACTTCACAGTTGACTGTAACCTTGTTTCCACACATATACTGTACCTTCACACTTCAAGCTGGTAATTCTTCATCTACTTGCCCTGATAGAAAATATAATTTTTCCATGTTATAGATTGACAGTAAATCAACGAAGGAAAGTGTAGTATTAACCCTTTGAGTGCTGTATTTTTTCCCACCAAAATTTTAGTGCAACATTTTACCAATTTTTTGTAATTTTTAGCTCCCATAGCCATATGTGTATATGGCAATGGAAGCTATTCTTATAGGCTAGGGAAATGTCTGTATGTATGTATGTCTGTATGTCTGTGTGTCTGTATGTCTGTCCGTCAACATCAAAAACTCCAAAACCGCTGTACATTTCATCTTGATATTTGGTGTGTACATGGATGATGGGCTGTAGATGAGATTTTGTTCAAATGAAGTTGTCATTGCCAAAAATATGCAAATTAAGTGAAAAAATGTGAAAAACAGTCAAAATTGAAAAAACTCAATAACCACTGAGCAGATTACATGAAAAATTAGCATGTAATTACTTTGGGCTGACATGAAATGATTGTGCACATCTTGGGTCAGTATCTTGGACTTGCTATTTTTCATGAATTTTTTTGTAATTTTCTCCCATTTTTGTCAAAAAATCTTCTTCTCTGAAACCATAAGTCTGATTGATTTGAAACTTGGTATGGAAGTGCATAGGAGTGACCTTTCCCAAATGTGGGCAAATCGTGGTGAATTTGCATATTTTTAGTTTACACGTCCATGACTCCCATGTATAAGGCAGATCTCCATAGACTCCCATGTATAAGGCCACGAAAAATAAAAATTTAGTTTCTCATCGTATTCATATTGCAAAAAGGATGCAGTGACACAATTTTTAGTCCCCACGGATGAAGTCCAGTGGGCTTATAGATTGGGTCATGTCCGTCTGTTCGTCCATCCGTGAGTCCATCCGTTCACGCAGATATCTCGGATATTTTGACAAAATGTCATGTGACCTTGATGACCTTCGATCTCAAATATACATATTTGTCCATAACTCAGTAACCACAAGTGCTACCACCCTTCATATATGGTATGATGGGACACCTTATGACTCCACATATTGTACCTCATTAATTATGTGCATATCTAATTTTGAGCGAGCCAATAGAGCTAGAGGTCTGATTTTTGGTATATAGGGATAACTTAGCAATACAATTTTTTTGACAAAATGTCATGTGACCTCGATGACCTTTGACCTCAAATATACATATTTGTCCATAACTCAGTAACCACAAGTGCTACACCCTTCATATTTGGTATAATTGGACACCTTATGACACCACATACTGTCACCTCAATAATTATGCACATATCTAATTCTGAGCAAGCCAATAGAGCTGGATGTCTGATTTTTGGTATATAGGGATAGACTATAGGATAGAAAGTTTTTGACCAAATGTCATGTGACCTCGATGACCTTTTATTAAAATATATGATTATGTCAATAAATAAGTAACCACAAGTGCTATGTCCTTTGTATTTAGTAGGATGGGAGACCTTATGACAACACACGCTTTACCTCATTAATTATGTACACATCTAATTCTGGGCAAGCGAATAGAGCTAGAGATCTGATTTTTGGCATATAGGGATTAATCAGCAATACTAATTTTTTTTCAAAATGTCATGTGACCTCGATGACCTTTGACCTTGAATATACATATATATGCATAACTCAGTAATCACAAGTTCTTATACGCTTCAATTTTGATAGGATATAGACCTTAAGCATCGTGTTCTCACCAGAAAAAAAATTTTGTGGGACATTTTGTCCGCTGACCAAAAAAAAGCGGGACAATGGATGATTTTTGTGAGACAATATATAAATATGTTAAAAAAGTCAAACTGCAAATACGAACCTTAGTCTATGCATGGAAAAAATAAAGGACTCAAC
Organism: Ptychodera flava; assembly: GCF_041260155.1. Lineage (NCBI taxonomy): Eukaryota > Metazoa > Hemichordata > Enteropneusta > Ptychoderidae > Ptychodera > Ptychodera flava. Next base: position 61,237,397 of record NC_091928.1, read on the forward strand.
AACTCATTCACTTAACAACTTTTTTGTAAACATTCGGTGAAAATATCAACTGATATTAAATATCAGTGCCTTTTAATGAAAAGTCTATGGGACTTTCGTTCTTTCCAGTGTGAAAGTCCATTTCGGGGCCCTCTACAATAACAGTAGTTGCTAGAGTGTCCAGTCGTTCAGCTCCAGTTGATTCCTGTCATGAGTTACTTTTTTTTCGCACACTAAACCCCCTTTCACAACCAGCAGAAGGAATAGGCCAAGTCAGCATTTATTTAGATCAGGAAAACATATCCCTATGATGTTTGTAAACAATCATCAACTTTTGACGTGAAATTTTGGTCGCCCAGCCAAGGCTACAAATTTTGTCAATTGATTGAAGCATGGAAAAAAGACGTCCATGTTCTCACGTATAAGTTCGCCTGGAATAATATACTTATCACATGCGCAAGCCAAGAATTGATAATTGTTTGCATAATAAGAGAACTTTCCTCCAACTTTTCCACATTTAAACCTCGGAACTACTTTTGGAATAATATCATCAATCGGCAGTGGGCCAGTTGTCGATCATTTCCAGTCGTAGGTACTAGGTCACGTGGGCGAGGAACGGAGCAAATGCCTGATAACATCACACAACACGTATCTCCCGCGAAGTTTATACATGATTCCAAACATAGCAAAGACCTAAAAATTATCTCAGACAAAGTTGCGTTATTTTTCGAGAACAAAAATTCACTGAATCTCAACGGCACGAACACTATAACGTCGTTCCCGTCAAGACCCTGGTTGCCATGCGGAACTCACACTAGTATAAATGCTACCAGCTTCGAGTTCGTTGTTTTCGAAAAATGTTCATGTAATTCCTTAGGGATATACAAGCTTTACATTCTTGTGTTTTCGTAGTTCGGATTATCGTTGTCGTAGCCTATGAAAATATTTATCGTGCCCATGACGCCTCCAGCTTCCGCGAATTCCGTGGACATTTACCGGTATGCATGCAAGGCGAACACGTCCAGTGCGTCAGACTACCACAGTCTCGTGTGGTTCAATACACGACGGCCGCTGTGTGGTATACGTAATGATAATGCATCCACACATCGGCCATCATGTATCGAATCACAAGTGACTGTGGCTTAAGTACGCCCTCTGACGGGTATTGCCTCCAGATTGCCTCGGTTTCAACCAGGAAGTGTAATTACTCGCGTCAATCATTTACGTCCATGGTGAGAAGTATTGGCTGTATGATACGGCCGGCCGCGCTGTACGGCTGGCACACGAAAGTTTATAATTTCAAAGGCGCGCCACTATTGGCGCGTACGCCCAAGAAATCCGGACAAAACAGAAAAATACGCGAGAATGTCGCGGAATCGCGGCCTGGTGAGAACGCTGCTAAGATGTCACATCTTGTACTCATTTATTATGCCATATGTATTTCTTGGCTGGCCAATACAGCTAGAGGTTTGATATTTTTCCCGATTTAGAACCATAACTTAGACATGCCTCATGTGTTTCAAATTGGGAACAATGACATAGACCTATGTGCCCATAGATCTGAACAATACACTTAGTGATACTTCTTAATGACCTTTTCCTGCCCCATCAAGACTAATACTCCTATTACAAGTGGGGACTATGTCATTGTAAAGACTTGTGAGTTAATGGTTGTATCACCAGTATTCGATATATCTAATTCTGTATTTTTTCCATTTTATATTCTGAATAAATACATTAAACATATTTCACTGTCTCCAGTACATTACATTTAAGTATTTTCACTTCATGCACTTTATCCCTTTCACACATGTTCAAATATCTGACCAGAGAACAAACACTAATAGTCCAGGATAGGAGCTACGGTGTCATTGACGCTATTTTTTGATAATTTGGATCAAATGAACACATTTTATTGGCCACAGTTTTTATCTAAATTTTGGCAAAATCTGACAAAAAATTGACTGGGGTATATTTTATAAAGGGGACAAAAATTGACTTTGGCGCTCAAAGGGTTAAGGTGGTTGGAAAGGCTAGAGCGTCAGTTATAAATTTCAACAAAACTATTAAAATATAAAAGTAGTCAACATTCTCTGTGGAATAAAAAAAACTAGACATTTGGGCACAAAGGCATTGCAGAGTTATAGCCTGTTAAAACTTCTGAAAAACTGACCAAATAAGAAGAAGTTGGGGAGTCCTTAGTGTATTAACTATGGTAGAGGTCCCCTAGCTTTTAATAAAATGTTTGAAAAGGGAAAGTCATTATTTGCTGTTTTTCAGGAAAGTTTGACAAGGTGGTGCTGGCATTCAGAGTGAGTGACTGCTATTGTAAATGCATTTTTAGATTCTTTGAGTGTCAAAGAGGTGTCAAAAGTGAGATTAACCCAAAAAAAACTGCTCTATGACTTCAAAAGAGGGGTGCAAATATGGCTTGTTTTCAACATTTTTGACAGAATAACAGTTTTCCTACATAATTGTATACCAATTTAATCCAACTTTGAAATGAGATATGGACATGGAATTTTTACAGCCTATTAACAAGGTTACAGATAAGATTTGTACGGCACAATTTTCCTGTATTTGAAGTACTTTTTGAAAAATAACATTTTGAAATTTGAAAGAATTTTTAATAATTTTTTGATATATAAACCCATGTAAAATCATAAAAACAAATTTTATTTACAAATCCTGCCGTACAAATCTTACAATAAATAGTGTCAACATATTTATAACTAATTTGGTAATATTAATACTATCCAATTATTATTAAATTCAAATATGTAAAAAAAATATGAAAAATTAAATTTTAATATTTACTGGTGTCATATTTCAAAATCATGGCTGCAAATATACAATTTTTATATTCTTTGGAGAAAATATTAACTAAGGGAGTTATCCTGAAAATTTGAACTAAATATCTGATTCTAACACTTGAAACTTGACATTAACTCTGAGAAAAGAATTGGTTGCAAAAATAGCCTTTCAAACCACCTTAACCGTTTGGCAGTCTTGATTATCTCACAAACCACAGTATTTCACCTTATCCAGTATTCAACCAGAAAGAAAACTTTTAAATTTTCAACTCTATTATTCTTTATTACAGAACAAACATTAATGGCACTCTGAAATTTTTATTTTGGTTTATTACAGGCCTTGTGTATTGAACACCACATAGGATCACACACCGCATAGGAACAAATAATAACATGTTGATAATGACATGGGCCCTGACATAGTAATTTGACTGAAACTCAACTATTTTCAAGCTACATGACAGTGAGCCAAATATGTTCATTTGTTGTTCAGTGATGAAAAACATTTTATTTGTGAAGAATCTTGTACATCATGGGCATTGCCACTGGCACAAAACATGTTATTCCTACACAGAGTTTGTTTTTGATAGATCCTAACAGATTGGTTTGCAGTGGTCAATATTGACAACTGATTTGATTTCATAGACGCTGTGATTTTAAGAACGACAAAAACAACCTGTTTATCTCTTTAAAGTCTGCCTATCTTTTCATTCAGGACATAACAACAGTCAAAACATTTCCTTTTGTCAAAAATGTCCCGATAATAAAAACAGAGCATGTAGAATGGTTTTGAAGTTTTGATTGTTTGACTGTATGGCCCAATTGTCATCTACACAACTGATTGTTTGACTGTATGGCCCAATTGTCATCTACACAACTGATTGTTTGACTGTATGGCCCAATTGTTATCTACACACACTGATTGTTTGACTGTATGGCCCAATTGTTCATCAACACAACTGATTGTTTGACTGTATGGCCCAATTGTCATCTACACAACTGATTGTTTGACTGTATGGCCCAATTGTCATCTACACAACTGATTGTTTGACTGTATGGCCCAATTGTCATCTACACAACTGATTGTTTGACTGTATGGCCCAATTGTCATCTACACAACTGATTGTTTGACTGTATGGCCCAATTGTCATCTACACAACTGATTGTTTGACTGTATGGCCCAATTGTTATCTACACAACTGATTGTTTGACTGTATGGCCCAATTGTCATCTACACAACTGATTGTTTGACTGTATGGCCCAATTGTCATCTACACAACTGATTGTTTGACTGTATGGCCCAATTGTCATCTACACAACTGATTGTTTGACTGTATGGCCCAATTGTCATCTACACAACTGATTGTTGGACTGTATGCCCAATTGTTATTACACAACTGATTGTTTGACTGCTAGGGGTGTTTACATGTGGTGATTAAGTCCTGAGTTGAAACCGGAATAAATTTAAACCTGTGTCAGTTGGACGTGTAAACAGACAACACCGAACTAACAAAGAACTAAATTAATTCGGTGTCAGAGGGCTGGTCCAGGTTCGGTGCTCCGTACTAAACAATGGCCTATTTACACGTGTGACCAGAACACCGAACTAAACGCCGAACTATATCCTGTCTTCGGTTCGGTCATTACCACAATGGACGGTGTTCAAGTAAGAAGCTCTCGCGATCGCGGCAACAATTGGTCACAGGAAGAGATCAGGCTACTAATTTCAATCTGGAGAGACGAAAACGTCATCCGTATGATGGACGGCACGTCGAGGGATCGGCAAGTGTATGAAGACGTCGCTGCCAAGGCCAGGGAGAAGGGACTCGAGAGGACAGCGGAACAATGCCACAAAAAATCAAACGGTTGCGAGCTCAGTTCAAGTCCGTGTCCGACAACAACCGTCGTGGTGGCAGAGCTAGAAAAACGATGCCATTTTACGATGAGTTGTAGGTAGTAAAGGGAAAGCAACTGGTAGTAAAGGGAAAGCAACTCCACACATCGTTCATATTTGGGTTGTTTGCGTTTTGTGTATGATATTGTGTATAATATAAGTGTATATCATGTTTGGCTGTTTTATGTAAAATGTGCTTAATAGCCATGGCGAGACGTACCCGTAATCTACGTGTCTTGTGTTAATCCACACTGGAGCGGAGAGACTACTGTGACACTACGATCCTTTGGCGCTACGTTTCGAAAACAGAGTTTTCTTCATCAGTCGCTTAAAATTCATTTTTGATTGGTGAGACGTGTTGAATGGTTGATTGTTTTTATTTGGTAATATGTTGTTCCATTTACGTTTGGTAGGGAAGCTAGAATGTCTACTGTTTGATCTTGTTGTGTTTGTGTGGGTTCGTGTGAACCTGAGTTTGAGCTATTATAGTTTTTGTGAAGTCTGGCGCTTATAAGTGTGTCGCCTATATTTCTGTTCCTTCTATATGCGATTATTGGTTGGTTTTTGAACAGTTTTTTAGTGTTTTGTCTTTTCAAGTTCACTCCAGTTTTATGTCAGGGCTTGCTTGATTTTTGTCGTGTCGATGTACGGGCTATGAAGACTACTGTATTGTTGGTGGCGTTATTTCTTTCTTTTTGTTGTTCAAGCAGTCTTTTCCTGCTTTTATGATCTGTCTCTCTGATAATGCGTTCTATTTCATTTTTTATATTGTCGGTCTTGTAATTTTTCACTAATTTTTTTCACTAAATTGTGTGACTTTCTGTGTAAATCGGTTTCGTTGTTACGTGTTCTGATGTATCGTAATGTTTCACCTTTGATCAGACCTTTGAATGTTGCTGCCGGATGGCATGAGTTTCTTTGTAAGAACTGGAAAGTATCTGTTGGTTTTGTGTGTGTCTTGATGTCGAGAATATTCTCTTTGTTGTATCGACGACCTTTGTAGATAGTCAGGTCTAAATATGTGATTTCTTGAGAGGAGCTTTCAAACGAAAATTTGAAAGTAGGATGCATTTTGTTGATGTTTGATATGAATTCATTGAGTTCGTGTTGTGTTCCGATGAAAATCAGAAAAACATCGTCCCTGAACCTCAGCCAGGTCGGTATTTGTTGTTTGCATTTCAGTATTATTCTCATTTCTGTCTCGTGAAATGTAATATCTGCTATTTCTGGCGAACAACCCCATCGAGATTATTTCCGTATAAGAGCATCCCCATATTTGCCGGTAGAATTCATCGTTGAATTCAAATGTGTTGTTTATTAAGATTATTTCTAGCAGAGCTATCATGTATTTCGTTGTGTGGTTACTTTTGATTATGTAATTGTTTGATGATCTTTCCTGATTTAATGCTCTGCTGACTGATTCAATTGCCTCATTATGTGGTGTATTCGTGTACATGGAAATTACATCCAGTGTTACTAGTGTCGCATTGGCCGGAACTTTGACTGTCTCAATTTTCGGTATAAGAGTCTGATCTTAACATGAAATAGATACCGACATCAGACGGGGCGAGGCCAACAATATTCTCTCCTAGTAAATTTCTTCGCCGAAGGCGTCTCGATTGGTTGACAGAACACAAAAAGAGCGTAGACAGCAGCTGCATGATGTGTGGGTCGCCATTGCAAGCAAGCGATTGTTCTCTAGCCCAGATATCGCTGAGGGCGCTTGACCCGAACTAAATTCATACCTTGTGTATGACGTGTAAACGTGAGATCGCTTAGATCACTTATTAGGAATATTTACAGAACGACTAATCGGATTCCTCAGCTTTAAAAAAATACATGTGTAAACCCACCTTGTATGGCCCCAATTGTCATCTACACAACTGATGTTTGACTGTATGGCCCAATTGTCATCTACACAACTGATTGTTTGACTGTATGGCCCAATTGTTATCTACACAACTGATTGTTTGACTGTATGGCCCAATTGTTATCTACACAACTGATTGTTTGACTGTATGGCCCAATTGTTATCTACACAACTGATTGTTTGACTGTATGGCCCAATTGTTATCTACACAACTGATTGTTTGACTGTATGGCCCAATTGTCATCTACACAACTGATTGTTTGACTGTATGGCCCAATTGTCATCTACACAACTGATTGTTTTACTGTATGGCCCAATTGTTATCTACACAACTGATTGTTTGACTGTATGGCCCAATTGTTATCTACACAACTGATGTTTGACTGTATGGCCCAATTGTCATCTACACAATTGATTGTTTGACTGTATGGCCCAATTGTCATCTACACAACTGATTGTTTTACTGTATGCCCAATTGTTATCTACACAACTGATTGTTTTACTGTATGGCCCAATTGTTATCTACACAACTGATTGTTTGACTGTATGGCCCAATTGTTATCTACACAATTGACTGTTTGACCTTGTATTGTAATCTACACAATAATGACAATAACAATAACATTACAAATTGTACATTGTTTCACAACCATTTGTTCAAATCTCGACAGGAAATGCGTCTTTTATAGTTTTACATGTCACTATGTTAAAAGAATGATAAGACGAGAACAATGATAAACTCTAAACATTAATTCCACCTAGAGCAGTCAGGTAAAACTACATTTCAAAAAAGTACATTTTGAATAACTTTAAAAAATCACCGTGCATGAATTTTTCAAGCATAAATAATGGTACATTTACATAACTAAATGCTGTAAAGTAATTCTTGTTGTGAAAAAAAATTAATGACTTGTCCCTGGACAGTAAACACATTAGTTGCTTACATACCATAAATTCACCTCTGCCTGCTCCTTGATATAACCTCAGCGTGCTTGATACGACATCCTTGTGTTTGTTGCCGTGACCTCAGTATGATCTTTGACATGACCTTAGTGTGCTCTTTGACATGATTTCAGTGTGATCCTTGATATGACATCAGTGTGATCTTTGACTTGACCTCAGTGTGTTTCTTGACGTGACCTCAGTGTGATCTTTCCAGCTTCAAAACAGTAGAATCAATAATTGATTTAAATCTTTGAAATACTTTGCTACCAGTACCAGACAGTGGAAAAAATCCAACATTATTTCTTATGTTAAATCAGGACTGTTACCATGACAATTGTTTAGGCTACAATGCACATCAAATGAACATTTTTTTCACAAGTTTGAAAGAAATTCAGATTAACCATAAGATTGTTCCTAAAAGTTACAATAGGAACATAAGCATGTGTTGGTAAAGCAAGTATATTTTAAATTTGAATTGTTGAGAATACCACAAGAGTAACTCATACACCGTTTTGTGATCTGGTACACCACTTCAGAAATAAAGGGTGATTTTTTATTTCTGGGCAAGGGCAAGAGGAAAGGCAAAAATTAACAGAGCCGAGCCTGTTTACTAACCTGCACCCATAAATAACAGGGTGGAGTCTGTTGTTTCCATTAAATTATAAATGAACCCCTCCCCCCCCTCAGAATGAAAGAAAGAAAAAAAAAATGAAAATTTCCCACGCAAAGACGACGGGGCCCCATTACTTGTATTACACAAAAGTATTCACTTGGCAGTGATGTGTGAGATTCCCTGTTACATGAGCTGTACAAATTTTGCAAGACTGGAAGTTTTTCAGAAAAAAGTGTCTAAGCTTGGCTCACAAGTGCTCCATTTATTTTGTGATTGATTATGGTCTTTGTACAAGTCATAATTTACATTTTGGCTCTAAAAATATGATGTGTACGATACTGTGGGTTGCTAATACTATTATTCATATTCACAGGCATGTTAAAGCCCCAACTCCGTATAAAAGCGTGGAACCTACAAGAGTGGTCATAATGGTGGGATATTCAAACATACTCGGTACGCTCTGGACGTCCGATAAAAACCGTTAATTTAGAAATCTACTGATTAATTTTTTCTTGGAAATTGAGGGAATTGTATAAGTATTTGGAGCACAATATACTTGGTTTCTGACGAAATTAAATTTGAAATGACGTCTGGAACCAGAAAAAAGATAAAATATTTGCCAGTAATATCGCCGGTATAACGTTCGATGTTCAGTTTGAATCTGCTTGATTGACATGATATGCAAATTGCAAATGAGTCATTAGCGATACGTTGTTTACTTTTTACGTACGTAGCGTTGATTGTTCAATGCGGGGAAAAAACACCAAATACTCGGAGCGTACCGAAAGATACAAACGCACACACACTGTGTATAATAAATACATGCAAACACATTTGATTCGGTAGTTCTCTTTTTGGAAAATTTGTTGGTCCTGAAAAGGACTGATTGTACTAGCCGTACATTGTATAGACAGGAAGGCCTAATGCCATTCATGCCCGATGTAAAGTACACCAGGTAAGTTCGGGTAGAGACCATGGACAAGTACCAGCACAAATTCTGGCATGATCTATCACTTTGTCCACACTGTCTGTATATCTTCCGTCTTCTTTTCAAATTTCAAGTTTTACCCTCTAGTCAACGTACTGTTGAAAGCGCAATCATCGCAATGCGATATGCGTAACTATCGCTTAGCTGTTTCCAAAAGTGATATACATTTTCTTTCCCGATCTAAGCCGTGCATGCCTATGTAACACAAGCGAACAAAGTCAAAATTCAAAAAACAAGTAGCCTCCAGATCCAATGTGCTGACAAAACCGGGATTTTTTTACGCCCTGCTATCGCCTTTGGCATATTCGGTTGTCACTGCTGGGTCACTTATGCTGATCAGACGTCGAGTTGACAAACGTCGCCGGCGGCAGCTGATGTCACCGTACTAATCAGTCCATAAGTTGCACTCAAATGTCCCGCTCGATCCCTATCATAGCTAGCTCCAATTCATTCCTGGCAAAGAAAATTCCCGAGCTACCTCTAGTGCTCATCAGTGACCGCTATCTTCATAAAGCCAGTTGACAGTGTGATTAGCAGTCTGACTCTGACTACCACGCGTTTGTAATGACTATAGTATTGCGACTGCGTGGAGAGTGTAGAAGTGCAATTGCACTCGATTTTGGCGGGATCGTTCAAAGTAGCGAAATACTAGAACTCACCATTTTATAATAATTTATAGGAGGATGAACATTGAAATATGAATACTCCGAGAATTCATGCGATCACTTTATTCTGATTTTATTTTTGGTGATTTAATATTAACAGGTTTGATTTCTAAAATAAGTATTTTTCAGAAGCTTTTTGAAATAATCATAAGACAACAAATCGACACCACATTTCATTTCGGTCACCATAAAACTTGTAATCGAAGCCGGGGGAATAGTCGTCGGAACCCTCCCATCCGACAGCTGCCGAGTTCATGAGACAACGAAATTTTGAAAAAGAAAATAAAACTACCATCCGAGAACTGTGGAAAACTACGTTTTATAATGGAGACAAAGCCCTGCCTCGCTGAACTTAGGTCGAATGAGGAAAGGATTGTTTGTAAGACAAAAGCTCTACAAAATTTGGTAGACGACGTGGCCGTTGAGCATTGTGGTAAATGTCCAAGTCGTCCATTGAAATAACCACACTCGATAAATTTGGACATCTAGTAGGCGAATTTGCTGTTCTTTCAGAACTGTTTTGATTTTTTCCGTTCTTTCCTGAAATGCGGCATTTCTAGGACGGCGTTTGGACAAAACGGTGCTTCATTATCAAGGCAAATACAACTCTGCAATCAAAACTCCCTGCAAGAGTGATGTACACTATGACCGAGCCAAGGAAAACCCAGATAATAGATCCCGTGGCAGAAAAACTACTCGTTGGATTTCTGTATCGTTTACCCGTATACAAAGATGCGGATAGCTATTGCCACTGCCATGATATGCATTATGTTGAATCATTCAAAAACGTGCTGAATACAATGACAAACGCTTCGTTTTCGGACGAGAAACGTATACCATGACGCATGAGAACTAAGGAGTGTCGATCGATCGCCTGGCAACGTCATCACGGTTTGTACAAATCCGAGGTGACGCCGCGCCGAACCTCTGCTCCAGTAAGACTTCGAAAAAGTCTATGTTCAAGACAAACCTATGGGGAAATGAGTGGATGTATCGTATGGAAAGTAACCGTTAAAATTGGGTGAAAATAGTATACGTAAAGTCACCGTGCAGTCAATGTTTACATTATGTGGCGTGCACGTTCTATTTTTGGAGGTGTTCAACCAGCTGTTTAATTTGCTACTTTTTGTTCACAAAGAAACCATATTAGTTATGTTTTGCTCCGCCCTTTTTATCGATTTTTCTCGGTAGGGCCCTACCAAGAGTTACCCATTTAAAAACCACTACTGTATATTTGTGGTCCGTCACATGGTTCAGTTCAACCAATGAATATGCGAAGGACACAGGATGGTCCAATTATAAATCTACTTGTGTAGACTTTTGTAATTTGCACTGTTCTGGTCTATCAACAACCTCACATGTCACACATCCATATGACCTTAGTCAATATTCAACTGCTATGATTAAGTCTGACTCCTGGTCAATATGTTAATTAATTATCTCATTATCTGATCTGTCGATGTGATGATTATTCATTTGTTGCATAGTCTGATCAATGCGCACAATTGAAGTACCTTACTCTGGACAGTATTGATGCATTGAAAATTTACACTAATATGTCCATTTTAACCAAACCTTAGTCTTTATGCACATACAAGTGTAAACCTGCAGTCAATTTCAAAATTGTTGAGTAGGAATGCTTTTTGTCTGTTTGTCATACATAAAACATTTAAGGTGGCTGAAAAGGCTATTTTTGCACCAATTCTTTTCTCAGAGTTAATGTCAAGTTTCAAGTGTTAGAATCAAGATATTTAGTTCAAATTTTCAGGATAACTCCCTTAGTTAATATTTTCTCCAAAGAATATAAACATTGTATATTTGCAGCCATGATTTTGAAATATGACACCAGTAAATATTAAAATTTAATTTTTCATATTTTTTTACATATTTGAATTTAATAATAATTGGATAGTATTAATATTACCAAATTAGTTATAAATATGTTGACACTATTTATTGTAAGATTTGTACGGCAGGATTTGTAAATAAAATGTTTTTATGATTTTACATGGGTTTATATATCAAAAAATTACTAAAAATTCTTTCAAATTTCAAAATGTGATTTTTCAAAAAGTACTTCAAATACAGCAAAATTGTGCCGTACAAATCTTATCTGTAACCTTGTTAATAGGCTGTAAAAATTCCATGTCCATATCTCATTTCAAAGTTGGATTAAATTGGTATACAATTATGTAGGAAAACTGTTATTCTGTCAAAAATGTGAAAACAAGCCATATTTGCACCCTTCTTTGAAGTCATAGAGCATTTTTTTGGTTAATCTCACTTTTGACACCTCTTGACACTCAAAGAATCTAAAAATGCATTTACAATAGCAGTCACTCACTCTGAATGCCAGCATTGCCTCGTCAAACTTTCCTGAAAAACAGAAATAATGACTTTCCCTTTTCAAACATTTATTAAAAGCTAGGGGACCTCTACCATAGTTAATACACTAAGGACTTTCCAACTTCTTATTTGGTCAGTTTTTCAGAAGTTTTAACAGGCTATAACTCTGCAGTGCCTTTGTGCCCAAATGTCTAGTTTTTTTATTCCACAGAGAATGTTGACTACTTTATATTTTAATAGTTTTGTTGAAATTTATAACTGACGCTCTAGCCTTTCCAACCACCTTAAAGCGCAGTGGTCGTCGCGCCGCGCTTGCGTGTTTTTTTGTTGATAAACATAAATTTTTGTAAACATAAGTCTTCTCAACTTCAATAGGAGTGAGATGGGAGCAGTCCCCCACTTTGTTAAGGCCTTTGTAAGTAAGACTCAACATCATGCAATAGTAAAATATTAAGATCGGAAACGAACTTCAGTGGTAATAACTCGTGTAGAGCTACGAACATTGGGACACTACACTCAGCACATTATGTCGCTGAGTTTACTGCACGCAGACACAGTGAACAAAAGCTTTGATCGCGCGCGATCACGCTGGTTATACACAATGCTATGTACAGTACAGTGAAAATACATAACTAAAATGATCAACATTGCCTATATATGTAGACCAGCAACAAGCACAATGCCTAACACAAAAATTACACTCAAGACCATGATCGGCTAGCCTGAGCAGGACACAGGAGATGTTGTTGGGAGACGGTCACCGCGTTGACGTACACGGATATAGAGAATTCGGTCCCACAACGTACCGGCCGGCCCGCGACGACTTGGCCCACAACCAACTGTTGATCACCATGTCTTACTTCTCCTAGTATTACGTGGTAAGAAATAGTAAATGTCAGGAAACAATAGACAAAACGAGCGGGTTTTCGCGGCATTTGGCAGGAAAATTGCACGGCTACACCGTGCATAGACGTATCGAGAGATCCTGTGCCCCGGCCTGTGCACGGTCATGGCAGTGATCCAACCGCTAGCTGGTGTAGGCCTACCGGTGCTGGGCAAACTTCGTTGTTGTACCTCCTGATTGCCGGGTAGGTCTGAATCCTCTTTCAAGTGAGATAACCCCCACATAACAAGAAGACCTATGAAAGGTCCTTCGCTTGACTTGATACCTGTACTCAGAATTCTCGTTTGCACCCCAAAACGGGGTAAACTTTGTTGTAGTTGAGTTGGATTCTCCACAGCCGAGTGTGTACATAGCGCGCCATATACCCGGTTTGACACGGACGTTCATACAGACCACGGAACGGAACAGATGCAGAGATGCTTCTTGCTGCAGCGGGCATTGCTCTGCGAGCTGTAGATTTCTGTAGTTTGAGTTGTTGTCTTTGTACAACTTGTTGTACTCCTGTCGGGCCTCTTGAAATGAAAGCTCTCGTCCTTGCTAGCGATGTTGAAAACTAGAGCCTGGTCGTTGATAGTCTGTTGGCGTATACATGCGTACGTATGCGTACGTCTAGCTCTATGGCTCGAGCGATACAGTAGCCGAGCCCCATTCAACTGATTCAAGAAAATCATGAGCAAATGTGATCTCAATCCAGCGTGCAATTATTGTTCAATATTCAGCAGATATTTAACTTACATTAATTGACCTTTTATTTCGTGTTACATTTGGTTTTAGTTGATATGCTTGTGACAGATCAGCCGCCATTTTAACAAGCGGCAATATCGCAAACATTACAATCAACCCGTAACATGTGCGGCGTTCTTGGATTTGTTTACAACAGAGGGGGACCCCCTCAGGAGGATGCGCAGCGCGACGACCACTGCGCTTTAAGTTTAGAACACTTACAAAGCATGATGGGACCTACTTGGCTACTGACAATATTGTTGCCATGTCAACAACGTTGAGGTCTGGTGATCGGGCGCACGCGCATTGAGAGACATGTCCCACGGCATAAAATATATAGGTCAGTCACCGATCGGGGAGAATGAACCTGACTTTTTTTAGTTTTTTTATGACCAAAAATCTAATTCATGACCTGCAGCTTACACTATAATGATCTTTCATGTCAAAAAAAATGTATGATATTTGTCGGCTTGGTCCCAACATCTAAAGACACATTACTTCCGTGCATTTGTACCCATAGTGTCTGCAAAAACAATTTTATATGTACAAAGGTTCATTCGCGATTCATACCGTGGTGTTCCCAGCGTACCTAACCCTCCGCCGACGCTGTCTGTGAGACTGAAATTTCTTCAGAAGAGAGACTGAAAACATTCTATGCAGACTCACTTCTAATGCGTGTATATCAAAAGATGAGTTACAACCTGCAACCTTTTCACTTGACGAGTTGTCGTCTTGAGCTGCAAACCCGCAAGTTTGTTGCCTTGTGAAAATGTGCGCCTTCCCTAAGATTATAAACCAGTAGTTTCGCTACACAGTACATGGGATAACACTTTACTAAACACTTACCACTTTACTACTATGTTCCCATTGCCAACTAAGTTACCACGATCGACGTCCCGATCGCCACAACGTCAGCGATCACTGATGTCATTCTAGCTGAAAGTTGACAGTCATATCTTGTCAGGAGGTTGTGCATTGTCAATACGTTTACACTTTCACAAGGAAAACCTTGACATACTAAATATAATACACTTGCAATGATTGGAGAATTCGCCACACTTGTGTGTATGGTAGCCAATCATTGTTTACGATACACACCAATAAAAAAGAGATCGTTTATTTTTTAATAGGGGTGACAAAGAAGAGAATATCGGGGTCGAAGAATATTTTCCTTTATTTGGAGCATATCCAACAGTGGAGCATATTAAAGCGCAATAATGAAATAAAAAAAGTAAAATGATGTCAAAGTTTGACCATGTACGTGTGACGTATTTGATAATTTGGAATATGAAAATGTACCCTAAGCTAAACTCCCCCGTAATCGATAGACTTGCCAGTGATTTCCGCTTCAGACGTGGCCTTCGAGTTGGAATAGGTGCCATGTCCGTCAGTTGTACACACTCGCTCTCCAAAACCGGCTGACATCGGACTTAAAAATGTTTGAAATAACAGATTATCAGAGTAAGTGCTACAATATCCATATATGTATCCACATGAATACACTTCCGTGATAAAGACCAAGGAAACCTCAAAATTATTTCCATCCGAAGGATGATGTTTTCAACTAAAATCTCGTGTATGGATGATGTGACCAGACTGGTAGACCGCTATATGTGTAAACAGTTGGTATTCGTTCTTACCTTTCGACAGCTGTGTGAGATATCTTTTCGTGTAAATATTCTGCGTTGTCGGTAGACTTAAATGACACATATGTACGGATGTACCGACCTGTCCCATACAGTGTCATTGTCATTGTCATTGGTTTGAGCCTGGGGTGGAAGCTGGAATCCACCATGGTGTAGTCCAACACAGTAACACTGACAGATGTTGAGTAGATTCTACAAAAGGTAGTTCATAGATGGTAGTTGCAAAATTCGCGGGAGATTTTTTACTAGTTTTAGACATTTTACCGTGGTTTGACATGAATACACTGATAAAACTTCTGATCAACTGTACTTCCCAATGAACAGTGATGATTGATGTTAATTAAATAATCACACAGCAGTCCTTCAAGTTCACATGTCAAGGTGGTTGTCCTTTGTTTTGTTTACAAGTCATATGTGACACAGATAAGAAAGAGCCACTGATTTTCAGTACAATCTCAAATCTCACTCCTGCTGACTTGTACAGGACTTAAGATGCAGTCAAGAAGTTATTTTAGAACACAAGTAAAAAGCAAACTTACCTTATTCTACATTTGACCTTGAAGACAATATTCAATAGGTGTCATTAGTTCGAAATTATAAAAGCAAAAAAGCAAACCCAGCGACGGTATACCACGACATTTTGACCAGTACACGACATATATGCAAGAGTAATAGCTTCACTTTACTTTTACTTCATTGCTCAACAACACACTCAGGGAGTGTGGTAAGACAAAAATTACAAAACTCAAAGATGCAGACTTCAACAAACACTTGATGAACCTGCTGCTGGGGGAGGAACTAAAGTATCAGAAATAAATTTGGCAAGAGGTAGTTTATCTTTGTGAGTAAAGATATACGTGAACTTTTCTCTATCATTCAAATGAAGAAAACCAGGATTATACAAACTTGTGGATGAAAATATAATATTTTGATAAGCTGATAAGTTGTGTATTTTGGACATTGTATTACAAAGTGAAATTCATCAGCAACTAAAGTCTTACAATATTTGCAGAATCTTTCATTTGCAGGAACTTTTGGAATTGACCTTCTGCCCAGTTCTATTTGAAGGTTGTGATCCGAAATTCTTAGTTTTGTTAGCCACTTCCTATAGGTAAAAGATTTTGTATCTAACAAGTAACTTTCAATTTTAACATTTGTCTTAAATAGTCTGTAAGTTCAGAGCTTATTCTTCAGCATCCACACTTCCTTGTATCATAATGATTATTTCTCAGCCACGTTTGTTCATAAATTTCACATAAACTATCATATACATTATTAACTGTGGAATTGATATTGCAACTAGAAGTCCATATATCACTCCCACTGTAAGAGTTCAATATGCTTTGTATATAATTGGACCAATCTGGGTGTATAAGCAGACCTCAGTAAGATGTCATCCGATAAAACCAATCTATGCCAGTATTTGAGCATGTGCTTTATCACCATATAGTGAATTGGATATCTAATAACGAGTGCATATATTTTGCGAATTGGTCAAAATCTCGTGGTATGCTGTCGCTGAGATGGGTTATTGCTATATGATACATCAAAAACAGTTTTTCTCTAGCTGAGAGCTCGCACATGTTCAAACTGTGGTATATCATGAATATAGCAAGGTTAGTTTCATGTTTCAACGAATCAGATTGCTGTATTTGTGCTATCAATATACTGACCAGTATGATATGATAATCATTTGAAATCAAACCATAATGCATGATATCAAAGAAGCAGTAAAAAGAGATCTAATGATTGCATTGATTTTGATTTCACCAACAGAAATCGGAGTGGGCCTGTCTGGCTTTGGTGTTTTTTTCTTATTTCTTGGAATATTATTTTTCTTCGACAAAGGACTGCTTGCCATTGGAAATGTGAGTAATTATTCAAGCATCTTTCTTTAGCTCTCAACATTGTTAGCTTCAAGGAGAACAAAGATTTAATCTTAGAAAATTAGACTTCCACTGTTTTGTGTATGTCATATTGGCATAGAGGGCGTACTGACTGTTGTCTTGGGTGACAATGACTCTCACAGTGATCAATAGACAAAAGTTTAACTATGTTTGTAAAAAGTGTTGATGCATATCCAGTATTCTTTTCTATCAAATGACGTAATGCGCATCATTCGAATTTCCAGTTGACGGGCAACGTGCGCATTCTGCATGCAGTATGTGGTACAACAGTGCAGACAACAATTTTATTTTATTTTATTTTATTTAGACTTTATTTAATCTCGATAAACTGTTGAGCCAATGGCTCTTCTCACACAGTGTCGAGAAATCATTAAAATTTACAATATATACATTAAAAATTGCACACATCCATGAAGACATGAAAGGCAAAACATACAATAGGTACAAAAAAAAAACAAATGGACAAATGGACAATAAACAATATTACACTACTGAACATCTGTGTCACATAAAAAATGAAATTTACATTTGTCTTTAAAAGCCTGCAATGAGGAGCATGACTTTAAGTCAACCGGTAAACTGTTCCATATTTTTACACCACTGTATGTAAAACTTTTCTTAAAGAACTGTGTTCTATGTTTTGGAATGTATAAATCTTCTCTGGCAGCAGATCTAGTATTCCGACTGTGAATATTGTGTATCCTTTTAAAAACATTCAAATAATCTGGAGCTAAATTGTTTTGTACTTCTTTATACATTAAAATTGATTCATGATATAAAATCCGTTTTCTGAATGGCATCCATTCAGTGTACGGAATAAAACTTCACTAGAAGTATTAAAATCACAATCTAAAAGAACTCTCGCAACAGCTTTCTGGAGTCGCTCAATGCGTCCTAAAAGTTTGATAGAACAGTGACCCCATATGTTGGAACAGTAATCAAAATGGGGTAAAATAAAACAATTATAAAAACTCATCATGGCCCTTTTAGTTAGAAAGGGGCGAATACGCTTGAGTTGAAGTAACTTAAATGCGATACTTTTACAAACAGAGTTAACATGTTTTTTCCAAGCTTAAGGTATCATCAATAATTATACCCAATAATTTATCATGTGTAACACACTCCAGTTGATCTCCATTACATAACACATGAATTGATTCATCTATTCTAGCTTTTCTTTGAGAAGTTCCAAGGACCATAACTTTTGTTTTCTGTGAGTTAATACACATGTTATTAAGATCACACCAGTGTGTGATGTGATACATGTCTTGATTAAGCTTATTTTCAATTTCTTTTAACTTAGTACTGGTGACCTGTGCAGCAGTGTCATCTGCATACATGTTAAGATCAGATGTATTTGTAAATAAAGGAAGATCATTGATGAAAAGTAGAAAGAATAAGGGGCCTAAGATAGATCCCTGTGGTACACCCACAGAGACTTGACAAGAATCACTAAGTGCCCCATTGAATGAAACTATCTGGGTTCTTTTCTCCAAATATGATGTGAAAAACAGCAAACTATTTTCTGAGCATCCATAAATCCTAAGTTTTTGTAGTAAGATATTATGATCAACAAGATCAAACGCCTTTCTGAAATCAACAAGTAGGATACCTATCAGATTTCCATTATCAATTTCTTGGTACCATGAGTTTGTGATGTTTGTTAATGCAGTTTGACATGAATGAAACTTGCGAAAACCTGATTGTTTGTTTGACAATAAGTTGAAAGTGCACAGAAAGTTATAGAAGTGAGTATGAACATGTCTTTCTAAAATTTTGGACAAAATAGGCAAGACAGAAATAGGTCTGTAATTTGATACAATATCCCTTGCACCTTTTTTATACAATGGTGTTACTTTTGCCGATTTCCATTGATCAGGGAATGTCCCAGAGGAAATTGCGTAATTGAAAATTGCAGTGAGACTGGATGTTATTTTGGTTGCTCCAATCTTCAAAAAGCGAGAACTAATGCCATCTAAACAGTCGACTTTTTGCAGTCAATACTATTGAGAAATTTTGTGACTTCAGCTTCCTGGAGCAAAGGGATAACAAATTTTTTGTCCTTGGGGAGATTAGATGAAACAAAGAGTTGCAATTTATCTAAAATATCGTCATTGGTCTTATCATTGTGTTTGATGTATTCAGAAGCTACATTTGTGAAAAAATTGTTGAACACATTTGCCATTTCCTGTATTTCTGAAATTTCATTACCTTGACTTGTTACAAAAGTAGGGTTTTTACAATTGAAAGTTGGAACCAGTTGCTTAAAAACTTTCCAAAAATCATTGGTACCTTTGTTTAAAACATTATTATAAAATTCACGCTTTGCTGTTCTGATTAAATTTGTGACTTTGTTTCTCCATGTTTTGTACAATTCAAATGACTTGTTTGCCTTATGTTTATCTCTAATTTTGATTGCTAATTCAATATCATCATTCCACCATTCTGGAATTTTTTTATATTTCACACGTTTCGTTTTAAACGGTGCTGCTTGTTAAGACTCTGAGAAATAATGATCATGAATATCATTGAATTCCATGAATCTATCATATCTGTGATGTTATCAGAACCTGAAACATTTGACCACTGGACTTCACCAAGATCTTTACAAAATGAATCCGGGTCAAAATGTTTTGTACATCTATACTTGATAGTATGGTGTTGCTTTGACAGAACTTTGTTTGAGATTTGTCTGATGATAAAAACTGGATAGTGATCACTGAGACCGATATTAGAAAACCCAGTGTAAATTACCTTATCAGGATCAGTTGTCCAAATATGGTCAATACAGGTGGCAGTATTATCTGTTATCCTTGTAGGTGAATCAATCATATTTGCAAGTCCCATCGATTCACAAAGTGAAACCCACTCTTTGCAGTTTCTGTCATCAGTTAGAATACCAATGCATGCCTGACATATGTTTAAGGTATACAGTCACCTGTAATCTAAATATGCCCATATATGGTCAAAGGGGCGTTCCTTGGTATTCAAAATGCCCATGTGAGGGCGCTGTTTTTATAAAGCGGCCACCCGCTTAAAATCTGTGATTGGTTAGATTTTCTCTTTCCATGGTAACTGGCAAAATTGGAACAGGTGACAGTATACCTTTTAGTGTATGGTTGTAATAATCAATCAAATAGGAAAGTTGGAAAGACACTTTTTAGGATACCAAAGGAAGTTGTGCACAAGGGTGAAAAATCAAGAAAGTTGAGAAAAAAAGGCTTTTCAACCTGTCAGTATGTTGTACAATATTGTTTTGCCCGTCACTTAGTGACAACAATGTCTTCGATCACATGCCCAGGTCACATGATTGATACCTGTGTCACGAGGTAGTATGCACCTCGGGGACAGACATTCAGACTCTCAAACTTTTACAATTCTTTTCTGAACCACCACTTATTGGGATTTATTTTTAAAGCTGTTGGTGTAAGAAAATTTTTCACTGCCTTTGTTAGCATTACTGGCCCTTTAAATACACTGTCCACACTGACAAGGAAGTGCTTGATACATAAGTACAGTGCAGACTTCTTTTGCACAGTTTGTAAGTTTGTCCAGAAAAGACAGTAGCTCTCAAGCGTTGTAGTATTCACTGCTGCATGTTGTTGTACAGTGAGGTATATAAAATTGAGGTGAACAATTCATCTCACATTGTGTCATTTCCTGGAAGCCACTGAATGAATCCTGCAGTACAGTATTGTTCTCCCGTGAATCAACACCTAGAAATATTTCATGTACCGTATAATGCATCTGTCTGTTCTACTCCCACTGTAAAGAGTTCAGTCATGTTTACTTACACTGTAAAAAGTTGAGTCATTTCTGTAAAATTCTGTTTTGTTTGCAGATACTATTTCTTTCTGGGCTAGGGTTTATCATTGGATTGGAGAGGACTTTCAGATTTTTCTTTCAAAAACACAAACTTAAAGGCAGCAGTTTTTTTCTTTGGTGGAATTCTCATAGTATTGATTGGTTGGCCATTGGTCGGAATGATAATTGAGTTGTATGGCTTTTTTCTTCTTTTCAGGTAAGTATTCCACTGCAAGTATTTCATGAAAGTTTTTGATGTTCAACTGTTCAGTTTCATTGTTAAAGCCACAGAATACTGAAAGTTTGAATTACAGTGTTTTGATTACTTGAGACCTGAGTATGCTGTAAGTTTTTCAAACTCAGTGTAAGTATTTTGAAAACAACAGCAAAACTCGTTTAATTATCATGTTTTGTCATTCAAAACAACTACAACTCTGCAATTATCATACCTTGTCATTCAAAGATGTATGACATCATCATCATGTCACATTTCAATAATAACACATGCTAGCAAGGGCAAAATCTTGATTTGTTGCTCGCCCAAGGGATGGTGCTCATGGCTGTAATATTGATGATGCCCGAGCTGAAGCCTAGGGTGATCTTGCCTGTGCTAGTATGTGTAATGCATTTTATTACACCCAACAAACACTTTTGTTTTCGAAACTTTGCAATTGATGTAGTCAAGTGTCGTCACTTGCCACAGTGAAATGTTCCATTTGGTGCTCGATTGCAATGCAAGATGAAGTAGAACTTGGAAGGTCCACTTAAATTAAAAACAAAGAAGATGTTGCTTTTCTCATATAATGTACAAAATGTCGTCTGATTAAAGTCCAGCTAACTTCTTGTACCGGTACCATTTCAAAAGCCATTGCTCTGCAGAAAATACGAAGAAAATGTACATTATGCAGTATGCACAGTAACAACGTGTGGTATTCCAGAACATGGTAGCAGGCTATATCACTGCCTGTATGCGACAGGGCCATATCACACAAGCACTTCTTGTTATCTTATCACGTGAGTGAGGCTCAGCCAATCACAGTAACTGGATTATACATTAAGTGTGTAATAACTACAGAATCTGTGTCTGTTCAATTTTCACAAATTTTCATATTTGTTTTCCTATTACAGAGGCTTTTTCCCAGTAGTTGTAAATTTTCTCAGAAGGATACCAGTTATAGGTCTTCTCCTGAATTTACCTGGAATTAGTCAGGTAATTATATCAACCTGCTTCTCATCTGTTTCTTGATTTTACAAACGGTTGAAGGGTGAGGGACTGTTCAGGTCAGTTTTTGTGTATGAAGTGGGCGGAGGGAAAGTTGTAGTATTGGTGGGGGTCATATTTATTCTAATTGATGAAGAAGGGTATCACCATGTTTTTAGACTGAGATGACAAATAAACTGTTTATACTACAACAAAATAGTGATTCAATTATAACACATGAGAGCGAGGGCAATATCACGATTTATTGCCTGCCACAGGGATAGTGGTCATGATCGAAATACTGATGATGCCCGAGCCGTTGTATTGTATGTAGCTTAACCAACACAACCTTCAAAGTGCTACAAAAATTCCAAGTTCAGTCTCAGATCTAAAATCTTGAAATTTTATGCCAAATGTAACTTTTATGTGAGGTGTATTGTTACAAGCCACTTTTTTAGCTCATATTTGGTATGTATATAAATACCAAAAAGAGCTTATATGGTGAGCCGGTGGCGTCTGTATGTTTTTTAACAGTAAGTAGCTGTATCTTGAGGACATGATGGCAAAAAAGCATTGCAGATTAGAGAAATACAATTTGATATTGGCCAACTTGGAGATATATTCACAAATGAATTATTGTGTATTTTAAAAATCGTCGTTGAAGATCAAAACCAAATCAAAGTTCTGATGAAAATGTGCCATAGATTGGTATTTGAAGGTTGTTGAACAATTGTTAATCGGCAAGGTGGCTCGAAAATATTGAGAATTAAATTTCAAAAAATTAATTGTACAACATTATGTCTATCATATTTCTATACGGATACATAGCACTACTAATAGACATGAATGGTATGTCAGATCAGTCTGAAGAATTCCATTATACTCTTTGTCAATATACACACATATCATTGTTACACAGCAGCCTTCAGAAGTTTTATATTTATAACACTTCATACAGCATGTGCCAATATTACTACATTGACAATTCTTTTGTTGCATAGTATTTAGCAATATTGCTACAGTAACCGTTATTATAGTTGTAGCAATATTGCTACACTCTAACAATTCTACTGTCATATACAGTATGTAGCAATACTGCTACACTCTAACAATTCCACTGCCATATAGTATGTAGCAATACTGCTACACTCTAACAATTCCACTGCCATATAGTATGTAGCAATATTGCTACACTAACAATTCTACTGTCATATAGTATGTAGCAATACTGCTACACTCTAACAATTCTACTGTCATATAGCATGTAGCAATATTGCTACACTCTAACAATTCCACTGCCATACAGCATGTAGCAATATTGCTACACTCTAACAATTCTACTGCCATATAGCATGTAGCAATACTGCTACACTCTAACAATTCTACTGTCATATAGCACATAGCAATATTGCTACACTCTAACAATTCCACTGCCATATAGCATGTAGCAATATTGCTACATTCTAACAATTCTACTGTCATATAGTGTATAGCAATACTGCTACACTCTAACAATTCCACTGCCATATAGCATGTAGCAATATTGCTACACTCCATAGACCCTAAAAACGGATCTATGTACACTCTAACAATTCCACTGTAGTATAGTATGTAGCAATACTGCTACACTCTAACAATTCCACTGCCATATAGTATGTATTAATATTGCTACACTCTAACCTCTAACAATTCCACTGTCATATAGTATGTAGCAATACAGCTACCCTCTAACAATTTTGCATTCTGACAACATAGTGAAGATAGTGAGATGTTGCCATCAAAGATTTCAAGACTACCGGTGCATTCTATGCATCCATAATTATTTTCCTCTACAGCCAATATTACAACCCATTACTTTTCTTTTTCCCTTGCAGCTTGTTGGCAATTATGACGAGTCAAGGATTCAAGTGTGACAGATGTTTATTCAAATCATTTTTTCAGCATTTATATTCAGAGATTCAATCAACAGTTGGAATAACAGCAAAACCTTGGTGACTGTGTTCACCAAAATATCATCAGTCCTTCAAGATTTTATTTTTTTACATCAGCGTCCCGTTAACCTGAATGAAAGAGTGGCAAAATGTAGCTGATTTTTTTTATCTGTGTAAAACAAAAAGGCCAAAGATTACACTTGTAAAAAGGTGTTTTTCTAAAATTATTAAATTACTAAACTCAAACCAGTGCCTCCAATTTGATATGTTAGTGTATTTTGTGAGACACATTTTTATTCTGTTGCTCAGCTGTTAGCTGTGCACATTGTTTATCAGATTGAAGTAGATAATTGTGATGTCACAATCACAGTCTCCATTGTGACATCACAGTTTACATTATGATGTCACAGCTACGGTGTACATTGTGATGTCACAGTGGTCATTGTGATGTCAGAATCTCTATTGTGACATCACAATGTAGATTGTGATGTCGTAGTGGAATTTTTGATGTCACAGTCTCCATTGCGACATCACAGTGTATGGTACATTGTGATGTCACAGCCAGTGTACTGGTACATTGTGATGTCACAGCCAGTATACTGGTACATTGTGATGTCACAGCCAGTGTACCGGTACATTGTGATGTCACAGCCAGTGTACTGGTACATTGTGATGTCATAGTGGCCATTGTGAATGCGTCACATCACAATGTGCACTGTGACATCACAATGTACTGGTACGCTGTGGCTGTGACATCGTTTAAAGAGTCGGATATATGATCAAATTATGACATGAAGTTACAAAGAAGAAGTTAAATGCAGAATTCACTTCTCAATAATTGCCTGATGACTGCAGCATTGAGATGCTGACAGACTCTTGTTTTAATCTGTAAACATGCAATGTAAGTTTCTTTGAAAGAGTAACGTAATGTTAGTGTCAAGACTGTCTGCCCAGGGTTACTATACAACATTTCTTTATTTTATTAAACGTATAGTTTGCTTTAAATTTATTGTTAAGTTTTCAGAGTTTAACTGGAAACATTTACTTGTAACAACAAGTCAAACTGTTTTCTGCATTTTTTTGTTTTCTCGAGGTATTTCTAGGGAGTGTTTGGTCTAATTTGAAACTGATAGACTGTCACCAGAATGTGTTCACAGCAATGATCTGTGTTCCAAAGTTAGACATACCCAGAAGTCTTTCAAAAATTTCACAAAGATGGTATACTGGTGTTTTGATACACAGATATCTAGTCCTTTAGTTGATGAACGTAAATATTAAATATTCCTGGCAACTATTCTTCAGCTGTTTTACAGTGTCTAGAGCTGTTTTACAATGTCTAGAGCTGTTTTACAGTGTCCAGAGCTGTCTTGCTGTGTCCAAAGCCAAAGCAAGATTTTTAACCCTTTCACCACCATGGTTTCTCCCAAATCCATTGTTTTCTATGGTAAAGTTGGACCTGTATACAGGGAACTGGGGGTGAAAGGGTTAAACCACTCTGTGCAAACTTAGTGCAAAGAAAATACATATCAGATAATTTGGTAAAAGAAAAATGGTACTGACTGAAGACAAAATTCCTGCTCCCCTTTTTGAAAAAAAATTTGTCAGAGCCTCAAAGTCTACACACACCTCAAAATGACTATTGCTCAAAGTTAGATACAAACACATATATGAAACATTCCTTGGAACTACCACCACTAATATTAACAGTGGCACCCACAATGCTTTGCACCTAGTGCTATGCACATACTGCCTTGGTACAGCTACTCATACAAGGCATTACAGTCAGGCTATAGTTACCACTGATAGAAATTATCTCCAAATATTAAAATAATAGTTCATTAGCACAGAGTCTGTGCTTCATGGTAGCTTAGCTGTTGACTATGTAATTTGCATAATTGATTTTGATACACCGTGATGACATTGTAGTTCACAGTGTTTAGATGATAGAAGAACCACATTTAAAGCTAATCATCTGTGTGCACAGGGTACCATAGGGAAGCTAGCCATCTGGGAGATTCCATATGTGAATAAGACTTGCATGTTGAAATAGTGACACTCTGGTAAAGGCAAGAAAAATCTGCAACATCATAAATGATGATATTTATTTGTCAGGTCTTGTAGAGTGATTTTAAAATTTGACATAGGCACAATAATATTTTGAATAAAGGTCAAAGATACGATGGAACTGTCATGGTCGGTATGAGTGTACATACACAACTTCAATTGAAATATCTAGATTGAGGTACCCCATGGAAACTTGTATGACTGTAACTCACAGACATGTCTAACATTTTGCACCTCAGTAGCAATAGTA
This sequence comes from Ptychodera flava, assembly GCF_041260155.1. NCBI lineage: Eukaryota > Metazoa > Hemichordata > Enteropneusta > Ptychoderidae > Ptychodera > Ptychodera flava. The sequence continues at coordinate 61,263,940 of NC_091928.1, forward strand.
ACAGTATGTTCCCAATTACTGCCTTGCTACACTATCATACCTTGTATTATGTATGATGGCTATTAACCAGACTGGTGAATTTTTGGCACAACGCAAAGCATGGAATTTTATTTTTTTACAAACCATTACATTTTTTCAAATGATTTTAAACCATTGACTGGCAAGACACTGCCCATATTAAATGGGGTAGAATCAAATACAAAATTTCATTTCAAACAAATTTTACAGTATTCACTGTACAAGGAAAGTGATCACTGATTAAGCAATGATTATTAGGTTTTAAAAATCCAGACAAGTAGACTTTGTGATCCTGTCGACCAGTTCTGAAACTCTGTCTGGCTATTTCATCTATCTGTGATATTTTATCTTTGCATTTCATTTTGTTTCATTTTCCATTTCAATAATAAGTTTATCATGAGTAAACAATTTCAAATTTGAAATGTAGCAACAGAAAGTTAATCAGCAGCAGTTACGGTGGTCAGATAGTAGCTTATCCCAAGATGTTTGGTTTTGGCAGAAATTTCTCTGACATGCTAGGTAATAAGGCCAATAACAGCAAATGGTGACAAATTTCCCAAATGTGACTGGAATGTCAGTCATTGTTCTGTATTCCCAGTAAATTAAAAATCTATGTTAACTCTTTTCCTGCCAAGTTCATATTGCACCATCAGGTCAAGTTGGTTTAAACTAATGAAGCAAAATATGTCCCATATGGTGCAATTTAACAAAGATTTGAAGATTTGAAAGTCCCTGAAGACAGAATACTATAAACATGATTTTTACAGACTAAAGCTCCTTTAACACACTTTTGAAGCCAAGTGGATGAAAATACATATGGTTTTGGCTCAATACCACTTTTTACTGACTTGGCAGATGGGGAAGTGATACTGTCTGGCAGGTAAAGGGTTAATGGCTTTTGAGGTAATAGGTGACAATTTTTAGTTGTCTTGTCACTGTCAGACATTGTTGATAGATATTAATGTCCATGTTCAAATATAGTACCAATAGAATAGAAGACAGTGACGTGAAGACATGCAGTGTGGGTGCCGTCATTTTGGAATGGAGTGAAACAGTTGGATACCTTACAGTCTATGAGTACAACAGACACTTATGGAAAATGTTTCCGTCTCCAAAAGTCATCCTGTGTTTTGCAATAAATATTTGTAAACAGTAGGGTGTAGTTAAATTTCTTTTCCCTTGGACCTCAATTTTTTCAATAAAAATATTGATATTTTTGTCAGATATCTGGGTGAGACCTGTCATTTCATTTGTAACAAAAAGCTGTGTTAGGTCTTTTCTCAAGTACATGTACTTGTCCACAATAAAATTTCTTTCAAAATAATGTCAGAGATGATTTTTTTGAGTTATATACTAGTAGCTATGATGATTTCTGCCAAATTTAATCAGTAAAGTATGAAATCTCACAGCCTATCAACTTTCATGTCAACATTTCAAAAGTTTTGCCACGAATGACAAAACAAGGAGACATTATTTTGAATAAATATAGAATGTTCTGGGATGTGTCATAGTGTCTGTCTGTGTGTCTGTCGATCTGTATGTGCGTCCATGAATTCGTGGAAAGAAAGTTGAAAATGACATACATTGGTGTGAAAATGACAATTGTAGTATCGGTATGTTGGCTTTCTGATGAAAATCAGTTTGTCACAGTATTCATATTCATATTATCATAAAATTTTACATAAACTTAGAGTAATGTTCAAATTTAAACTTGAAGACATGCTAGCAGCAATTAAATTACATGTGAATACAAATTATTATATTATTATGACAATATTACAAGACAGACTCTTAGAAAGCTATTCCTGGTACAATATATCCAGACTGATTATCATCACAGAAGTAGCAAATTACAATTATTTATGTGAATAAATATATGAAAGACAGAAAACAAAATTGTCACCAACCTGGAATTACATGTACTCATCTGGTACTACTGACATTTTTATTGGAAAACCATCAATGCAGACAATATTTTACAACGTGTGCAAAAGTGATTATCTTGGTACCTATGGGTATAGTATACAGTAAAATGTCAGACACTATCAAAAATGAAATGTGGTTAGAAACTGGTAATTGGAATATTGCATTTTAATCACACTGATAGTGATCTTCCTCAGTGCACAGGTGCATTGCCTCAGACATTTACAACTTCATCACAGTGATTTTCTGTCAAGCCTTACCTTATAGCGCCCTCAGTAGGTGAGATCTCAGTCTGACAGGCCAAGGAGGACAGTGTTGCATTGCTGTGTTTCGAGCATTAAACCAAACAATAGTTTTAAAGCCCTCTTCAAGTTCATACCTACTAATAGCTTACCTGAAATTACTGAATTCATGGCTTTTTCAATTTCTGTGAATTGAAACAACTTTTTGCTTCAACCCATGCAAAGATGAATTTTTTCCCCTTTTTATCTTTTTGCTTGTCCTATGGTCTCCTTCTTCATTTTTTTTTCAGATAATTCAAATGATGCATCAGAAAGCCATTCTTGTGAGCCAGAGTTTTTTTCTGCTCCATGAACCTATGCAATAGTCAGTGAACAGTATAGTCAGTGAACAGTATAGTCAGTGAACAGTGTAGTCAGTGAACAGTATAGTCAGTGAACAGTATAGTCAGTGAACAGTGTAGTCAGTGAACAGTGTAGTCAGTGAACAGTATACCGTAGTCAGTGAACAGTATAGTCAGTGAACAGTGTGTAGTCAGTGAACAGTGTAGTCAGTGAACAGTATAGTCAGTGAACAGTGTGTAGTCAGTGAACAGTATAGTCAGTGAACAGTATAGTCAGTGAACAGTGTAGTCAGTGAACAGTATAGTCAGTGAACAGTATAGTCAGTGAACAGTATAGTCAGTGAACAGTATAGTCAGTGAACAGTATACCGTAGTCAGTGAACAGTATAGTCAGTGAACAGTATAGTCAGTGAACAGTGTGTAGTCAGTGAACAGTATAGTCAGTGAACAGTATAGTCAGTGAACAGTATAGTCAGTGACAGTATGTAGTCAGTGAACAGTATAGTCAGTGAACAGTATAGTCAGTGAACAGTGTAGTCAGTGAACAGTATACATGAGTAGCAGTCGTTGTAGAGAGGCCTGTGATTTATGAAGATATAGAAAGCAGTTTTTGTAACAATAACATCCATTTTGTAAAGTCTGTCATCTTGAAAAGAAATTTTCCATGTAATTGTACCGATGTACTAGAGAGATCTACAATTGTTACCAAAGATCTCAACATATTGACACCATTGAGCATTTGTTGGACAGCAAACAGATATATGTAAATTTGTGTTACATGAATACATTTAACGATGTATGTTGATTCAGAAACTTTGAGACAGATAAAGAACAATTTCACAAAATTGATTTTAAAGTAATGGTTTGAAAATTGAAGGTTTTATGGCACTGCAGCAGAAAAAGTGGAGAATTTCTCAATTGTTGTTAGATCATTTAGGACCACAGTTTGGCAGATGTTTGCTTCAATAGAACTGAAGTTACTGTCCTTCCAAAATACAACTCTGTGTGTGTGTGTGTGTGTGTGTGTGTGTGTGTTACGATTGTGGCCCAACAAGTTTTATGTTGTAGGAATGATTTGGTATAGTAGTACGCACCTCAGAAGTGAAAGACTTAAACTTTTTCTCAAATTTTCCTCAAGGAATCTTTCAACCATACTCTTTCAAAATCAAGAATACAAGAATACAAGTCGAGGGTCTCCGCACAAATTTTGGCCCTTGACAAACAAATTACCCATGATATAACCTATATTTCAAATTCAAACTTGCCGCAAACTCTGTGTTCACTCTATGGAGAAAAATAAAATTTTCGATTTTTGAAAAACAAAGACTGTGAAAAGTTTTTATACACAAAGAGCTTTAATATGAACCCCTTCAAGTGGTTAATCAGAAAAGAATTGTAAAAGTTTGAGAGTCAGAATATCTGTGCCTGAGGTGTGTTCTACCTCACGTAGTCTCTACATTCTCTGTCCAAGAATTGTTGTAAAGATAATTAGCAACATAAGCATGGTCTGAAGCATCATGGTCTTTGGAATAACATCGACTGTAATAATTAAGATTTCATGAGAAGCTTTGGACAAAATCACTATCTTTTCAAATTATTTTAGTTGTTTTTGTTTCATATCAGCAATATTTTTCTACTAACAGAAACATGCTTAATTGTCAATCGTCCAATTATTAAATTCACTGAAACATGCTAAATTGTCATGCAGCCAATTAAGGTAGTATGCACTTCTGAAATGAAGGACTTAAACTTTTGCTCAATGAATCTTTCAACCATTCTCTTTCAAAATCAAGATTAAAAATCGGGGGTCACCTTGCAAATTTTGGTACAAGAGAAACAAATTACCCAAAATTAATCAATATTTGAAATTAAAAATGGCCACCATCTCTGTGTTAACTCTATGCAGAAAAATAAAATTTTTGATTTTCTAAAAACTAAGATGGTAAAAAGTTTTCTTACACCAAGAGCTTTAAAATGAACCCCTGCAAGTAGTAGATGAGAAAAGAATTGTAAAACTTTGAGAGTCAAAGTATCTTTTCCTGAGGTGTGTTCTACCTTCAATCCACTGAAACATGCTAAATTGTCAGCCATCAGATATTAATCCTTCCTACTTGCAGATAAAAAAAATGCTTTCATGATATAATTTGAGGTAAATACAACAAATTAATCATAAGCATAGATGTATACGTCATGTTTATATGCAAGGTATGAGTAAAGCTCTGGTGATTGATAATTCAACAGGTTTCAGTGAGTAGAGCATCATGAAACAAAAGATTATTGAAATACTTTGAAAAGATAGTTTGTCCCTTTACTGTAATTGGGTGCAAACTTGTTCCTAGTCAAATAAGTAAATAAATAAATAAATAAATAAATGTCATGCTTGCATTTTGTTAATAAGCATTGTGTTGATGTTCAGAGTAGATCACAGAAATGGTCACACATCTGAAGACCGCTCACATTCCCTCAGACAATTGTGCATGGGTATAAAACCAAGGACAGCTCTCACCACTCATACCTGTCATCTGTACACAGCCTCTTTTAATGTTAAGTAAGAACAAAAGCACTGAATATTCAGAGACAAAAAATACAAAACTTTATTTCCACTTGGTAGAACATCATATATTTGTGAAAAAAATAGAAAGCTAAAGACAACTTGACACCATGCTTCTAAATACCTGACAGCCAGGTACAGGATGTAGACAACTTGACACCATACTGAAAACCAAAGATACATCTTGATGCCATACTCTGCTAAACACCTTACAGTCAGGTACAGGGGTAAACAAAAAGATCCTCTTAACAATTTGATTGTTGATTGTACCTGTTTGAAACACCTGCTACATCTTGATGATATCTATAAATACAAACTTTTGTTTCTTCATCAATATCTCGTCTTAATATTTTCTATAAAATGCTGTACCGTGCAAAGATATAATGGCAGAGAAACAAGACTGACGGCATTTGTACTGCAAGGGAACTAGACGGACAGAATACATAGTCTGCAAGTCAAGGTTGTAATTGTGTACTTTTTACAATTTACCCAACTTAAAATACTTTTTGCTCTCACTCCAGTGACTCATGTACAGTACTACAATGCATGTTCACATACACGTTGTAAAAAATATAACAAAACTTCCAATGGTTGAACTAAGCTTTGCTTCTGGGATAGCAAACTTTGATACTGTGCTTCATAACACAGCAAATCTTTCCTCAGATTACCATCAGGATCTAAAATGAAATATAAATCACTAAATCTAGCCAGGTTGTCTGAGTTTTATCACGGCTGCAGAATTGCCAGCCATGTGCTAGCTGTTAAACACTGAAGGGGCTGACGGTAAGCTATGCCCTACCTATCAAATACTGAAGGGGGCTGACGGTAAGCTATGCCCTACCTATCAAACACTGAAGGGGGCTGACGGTAAGCTATGCCCTACCTATCAAACACTGAAGGGGGCTGACGGTAAGCTATGCCCTACCTATCAAATACTGAAGGGGCTGACGGTAAGCGATGCCTACTATCAAATACTGAAGGGGGCTGACGGTAAGCTATGCCCTACCTATCAAATACTGAAGGGGGCTGACGGTAAGCTATGCCCTACCTATCAAACACTGAAGGGGGCTGATGGTAAGCTATGCCCTACCTATCAAATACGAAGGGGGCTGACGGTAAGCTATGCCCTACCTATCAAACACTGAAGGGGCTGATGGTAAGCTATGCCCTACCTATCAAACACTGAATTGGCTATTCCCCTGATGGAACATTATCCCATCATGCAACTGCCCAATTATATTACAATTATTGTCTTTGCCCTTAATTATTCCAAAGCTTCCTTGAAATTAGGATATAAATAACGTTTCTGCAGCAAACTAGATGAAATGGTTTCTCTGCAAACTTCTTGATATAAAATATCTATAACACATGATTGCATTTCCAATATGTATGACAATGAGAAAACTTTCCTTGGAAAACTATGAGCAGAAATACCACACAAAGAAGATAATAGAACCTATACTTCTGTGCTACACAGCAGCACAGACTGCTAAGCTATGTTGGAAATACATGTACTACAAATTCAAAACTGAATATATGCAAAATGCCTATTCAAAATGTCAGTTTTCCAAGTCACAAACAGACATCATAGAGACAAGAGTCATGAACAATGATGACAAGGAGAATTTTGAAAGAAGTTGAGAATAAGCTGAAACATGCAATATACTGAGAAATGTTTGTGTACTTGATTTACAAATGTTGACAGTTAAAGAAAGGACACAATATCAAGATCAAAATTGTAAAAATAAAGATCATGTACAATTAACTGTCTGATGTTGCTTTCCTTTTTTTAAGACGCTGTCTCCAATTACCATGAATCTCAGTAAAGTTAGGATTGTGTGCAGATATTCCACTGAAAACAAACAAAAGAATGAAACGGTTAAGATTGCATGAAATTATTGACAGAAAATATTGGAATTTTTATCAGATCATATATACAATAAATGTTACATACTGTATTTTCAATAATAATTAGTTACAAGGTGAAAGGTTTCATAAAATAAGGTATATTATAAGTGAAGCAGTACTGCTATCACATCTACATTTATTGTAAATCATCATTTGTCACTGATTTAAATTAGTTGATATTAGTTACAGTTTCAGTTCATGATAATCATTGATAGCTAAAATCAGATTGATAACTCATCAAGCCATTCATTCTTACCTCATCAACTGTTCTTTTTTCCATTCTTCAATTTGTCTCTGTGCAATAACACCTTTATCTTCCTCTTCCGATGAGCTAGCTTCATCTTTTTCAACTTCTTCTTTGATTTGTTGCCATTTCTTCACTAACTGTGGCATCTTTTTACTTGTCAGACCTTTCTTGATCTGGAATCAAACCATTTGTCAACAACCCATGAATTCTCATGCAACTAGGTACATTTGGCAGCAATACATTTATGACATGGCTTGTCACAGACATCAATACAGGATTGCCCTATTGACCAACAGTTGTTATGCAAACTACAAAAATCAGCTGTTTAGGGGGTCTTGGTGTAATTGACCATTGTTGTTCAAAGACAGTATGTGCCTCTAAAGTCTTAGACTTTTGTTCAAACTTTCCTCAAGTAATCTTTCAACCATTCTTTTTCAAAATCAAGAATACAAATCGGGGGCCACCATGCAAATTTTGCTACTAGAGGTATAAAATACCAAAGAATTACTGATATTTGAAATGACTGCCATCCGTGAGTCAACTCTATGGAGAAAAATAAAATTTTGGATTTTCTGAAAATCTGAGAAAGTATAAATTTTTCTTACACAAAGATCTTTAATATGAGCACCCCCCCCCCCCCCCCCCCCCCCCCCCGAGTGGTACATCAGAAAAGAATTGAGAAAGTTTGAGAGTCTGACTCTGTCCCCAAGGCATATTCTACTATCTTAAACACTTATCAAATGCTGTTCTTGGTCTATCACATGATGCAGCAATCAACACAATGAACTTCAGAAATTTGTCATAATTTTGTTGGCAGTAGTAACTAAAGATTATGTGTGTGTGACTAGTCTATACATTTAGATACAATCACTGATAGTCCTTTTCCATTGTTTTGAACAATGAATGACACGGTAATTTGAAGGTAATATAGTGTGTACATATAAGAGTGGTGAATATTCAAATTGGTCGTACTGGATTTACTTACCTTCTTTGTCTTTTTTGTTTTGGAAGTTGTTACAACTGTTGATGGTTGTGATGTCTCACTACTTAATGCAATATTTTGTAGAGTAGTAAATCGTATTCCAGGGTCCACAGCAGGGAATGTTTGCTGTGGTTGACTCACACTGGACCCTGCATTGCTACTATCTCCAGATGCACTGACTGCTGGTACAGACCTCACTGGAGGTGCTGATATGACAACGGACGTTGTGCTGTGAGGTGGTGATGTACCAGGTGGAGGAGGAGGTGGTGAATTTGGTGGTGGTGGTGGGGTTCCAACATCTATGTTCACATCGCAAATATCCATTTCAACATCTACTATTTCACCATCTTCAGGAGACTCTGGGGTGGGGGGTGGTGGTGTGTCTGGAGGTGGGGGTGGAGGTGGTGGGGGAGGTTCCAAATCACCGTTGGGTGGCAATGGAGGTACATCCATGGGTGGCAATGGGGGTACCTCTGTACCAGGAACTGGTGGTAATGAGAATTCAACAACAGGGTCTTGTTTTAGGCACACTGGGAATATATCCTGCATCAAAGAGACAAGAAAAACATAAACTGTCTATAAGCTTCTTAAAAGAGCTATTATGAAAGGTTCTTTCTATCAGACATCTACACACGTCATCACTGTCTTTCCAGAATAGTTAGTACATGATTTTTACAAGAGATTTTGTTATAATTGTAAGCTTGGCACAACAATATTATTGTTATTTGACATTTCATTACATTTTTAGAACTTGATAGAAAACATAGTCATAGCACCTGTAAACTTGAACAAACTGGGCCCAGTCTTCACTAAGAAAGCAATCAGATTTCTAAGGGGCCCTTTATAAACTAACTTGACACTCTAGGATTATGGTGATATGTACATTTTTTTAGAGAAGGCCACTATTCTTTAGTCTCACCATTTCAATGTTTTGAGCTGTCCACATTTTAAGTTATGTAAATCAACCCAATTGCTTCAATCTGTGGATATTTAAGTATATAAAATCAGAACAATCACGTTTTTATTCAAAATTTAGAAATTTTGTTAAACAAATTTCATATTGCCAAGTCTATGAAACAGTAAGAATCTTGGAGAAAATAAATGACTTTCAACTCTGACCTATTGTCTTAAAAAGGATTACATAATGTGGAATCTTGATGTGAATATCAATGATGAATAAATCAAATTTACATGCCATGTCACTAACATAGATTTATTGTCACTGTTACTAATGACCCTACAAAGGTTATCTATACACCAAATACTAAGATGGTTGGTGCTGTGGTTTTTGAGTTTTTCATGTGGACGTACAGACCGAACAATTATACATACATACATACTTACTTACATATATACGTATGTATGTACATACATACATACATACACACATACAGTGTTCTCCCCAGGATTTTGTTAAAAGAGGGCGAAGACGTGGTGCGAAGCACCACAAGCGACCGCGTAAGCGGTCGCGGGGGGGAGGTCAGGAGGGGGGTGTCCCCCCTCCTGCCATTGGAGCTTTTGAAAAACAGAGATTAAAATAGTGTTATTTGGTGGCACTTGGGGAGTATTTTTTCAGATTTTTTTCATATAAAAAAGCTCAAAGGAAAAGAAATCTGAGACAGTGTTCCATAACTTTTATTCCAGTTCACTGATTTCAATGAAGATTATATTTTTTGAAAACGAAAACATAGCGACAGACATACATTTATTCATCGATGTCAAAATTATCACCATAACACTTACGCTTATGTGTTCTCAGCCTGATACATGTACACGTCCGACCCAGCCTAAAAATAGGTAGTTTTGCTTTGGGAAGGAATACACAAGCAAAATTCTAACCTATAAAAACTTCAGAGTACTCTGCTGTCCTTGGTTACCCTCAAGTTCCTAGGCATGTTTATACAGCTAAGTCGGTTACCTAATGCACGGCCCCTATGGAGGGACCGACCGTGGCTAACGTTACGGCCTGTGCCATGCAAATATGGCTGCCATCAATCACCGTCCCTCCTCCCTCACGGTGCATCAATGAATGAGTTGCAATTGGGCATATGGTCTCGGATGACATCACAAACTCAGATTTGCAAGATCGATGAGAATTATGTTTGCAGCCTGCAGGATCGACGCTCAAGCTTGCATTTTGCTTGTAAATCACTGTCAACTTTTTTCCCCCGTACATTTTATTGTTTTATTTTTCAAAAAAATAAATCTTTTTCATTTCTGGCAAGGGGGCGCTCGGAATTTACAAGAGGGCGCCACGCCCCTGTTACCTTATTCAGGGAGAACACTGTACATACATACCGTGTTCCTCCGATTCTAAGACCCCCAGGATTATTTTATCAATTCGCAATTAGCTGTTAGTTCGTTTATAAGACCCCCCAGGGGGTACACCCGAATTTTGACTGGAACAATAGAGCCATTGTCATGTAATGAGACCAGAATATCCACAACACCTACGCTGCTTATCAAAGTCACAAACAAGTGTCAAAGTGAAGTATCAAACCTCACACACACACACACTATTTTTTGGGGTTTGGAACATGTCAATCGGGAACAGTTCTATAATTTCCTGGCGATAAAACTACACTTGGATTTCACTACCTAAATGAACAATATAAAAGAGTTGGATTTTTTAGCGTCTCGATCTAGTACAATATCGTCTTTTCGTTACTGTCATTTTGCTACCATCAAAATAAGCAGATTTTTCAACATCTGATTATGTACGAATCGAACATTTCGATGCAATTTGGCTACCACGAAATGAACATTTAGGATCATCGGGTTTGCGGACTTGTCGATCAAGTACGATTCGCTCATTTCATCACGATCAAACAAACACAATTTACACTCATACAAACACAAAAAAGTTTGGGTATCAGTTCTCTTTTTGGAGACTGTTGTGGCCCTTAAAAGGACAGTTTCATTTTTTTTGTCAGCGGCATGATTTGGTCTGTTTTAGTGAATATGTACAGTGAAAACAGTACCTCGGACTGATTGCTTTAGCAGAGGTACAGCCGCATTATTTGCCAAAACACCAACGTGACATTTCTCTGCCATGCCAACTCTTGGAGAATGGATGAATGCTTTCTTCTTTGCCTTCAAGTAGTATTTTTGTTGACTGACACGTCACGATCGATGATATTCGAAAGTAACCGTGCCGGTATGAGTGCTGCATCTCGCTTCAAACTTTCAACTTAATTTGCAACCATCTTGAACAACGGCTACAGCATTTCGATCGTGTATGTTGTCTGCATCTCGGCGAAGTTCATACGGCAAACCAAGTTCTAGCTGATTGCGACGGTAGTTAGGCATGCCGACAGCGAGAATGTTTTTAATAATTACTTTTTTTCTTGCCCATGACGACCGTGCACTGTCTTATGACTTTTCAGAAAATAAAGTCTACGATAAATCGACGCATTTTTATAGGATCTTGTAATGATGTCGGGAAATCCTTTTGTTGCCGTTATCGATAGAAAATTTGGGACGTGTGAATGACACGAGCTTTGAACTTGCTTCGCTCAACTTTTACACTTTGTTTTCATACTACTGAGGCAAAAGACTACGGCACATGAAAAAGTTGCTATTTAAATGGTGTGCTTATAAAGATTTTTTCAACAGTTTTCTATCAGGTAAGGTATCTTTTGTGATCATTGTGAATAGCTGCACGTTTTCTCTTACGTTCAAATTTACCATTAAAGTATAAATAGATTTTTTCAACAGTTTTCTATCACGTAAGTTTCCTTTGTGATCATTGTGAAGCGCTGCAAGTTTTCTCTTACGTTCAACTTTACCGTATAAGCAACCAGTGAAAATAGAAATATCATTGGCATCGTAAAATCTTTCAAAAAGACAATGACGACGATATCGACTTCGACTGGTTTGACTTAGATGAAGAGGGCAATTATTGTGTTGACAATGAAACGCGATATCCAAAGTTTCTTCCGCGCATGACCTGAAAATTCTTTGAATTTCTTCCGTTTATGTTTCATCAATTTTGTAGTTTTTCTCATATAATGAAGGTATTTATTGTTGGACGGCATTTGTTTGTGTCCTTTCCTGAACTAGTCCCAGCAATGAGTAGAACGATAGTGTAACAGATTTTCAAGATTATGCACGCTTTCGAAGTCTTGCGAGGGAAAAAATACCCAACTTCATAAGCTTAAACCACAGTTGCGAGTGGAGTGATACGTACCGGCCGCCGCGTACTATGCATAGAATGCATAGTACGCGGCGGCCGGTACGTATCACTCCACTCGCAACTGTGGCTTAACGGCCTATACACTTACACAAGTTACAGTTAGAACAAAAACGTGCATGATCGTACGATATCCGAACAGTTGATCATAAATGACTGAATTCCACATCAGGAGATATTTCGGTCATCGATACAAGTAATAAAAAAACTTCAGGGTGTATTGCCAAAAAATCAACACACATCAAATATAAAGCAGATTGGCCCAGCAATCTTTCGTCTCGGCCAGCCGATGCCTCAACATACGGTACTGTTCGAGCCTGCCTGTTCGTAAGATCACATTTCGTTTCGAGATACGGTTAGACTTTTTGAAACTAGGAGCAAAATAATAAAACTCACGACGTGTAATTGATTGTTTATTTTAAGGAGTACAGTAAATGAAAATCGTACATAGAAAACATCGGACGGACACCAGCCCACTGAACAGAATTTTACCTTGACCTCATGCACTGACACTTTTGACCTATTGCGTAAATTGACCAATTACAGCCAGCGGAACTTTAGGGACTTTCCCTTTACTCATTGTCTGACCTTGTGGCCATGCTATGGGGAGCTAGCTGCTGCTGAGGAACGTACTTGTTGTACAAAGTTTCGTGGTGATTATCTATTCACGAAATACAAAGATTTATTGCTATCGAATTGTTTAGTAAAAGAAGGTATGGCAAATACGTTATATTTCAAGACTTGTGGATCTCCATTAATTTATATTTGTACAGATTCGACTGCCAGTATCTACACAGCATGGCCATGAGTCGATATCACAAAGTATGAGTTGTCTGTAGCGTGAATCAAAAATACCGCAATTATACGGTGTCGCTCACATTTTATCAGAATTGGTACATATTACCAGTATGGGTACCAAAGATCAACCAGAAAAACAAGAATGACAAAAGCAAATAAGGTCTGCAACTTAGGTACTGGAGGTCATCTTTAGGAACATGCATATCAACTTCTATAGCAATGGGACAAGCAGATCCTACATACATAAGCAAATGTCAACAAAAAATTAGCCAGAGAAGCTTGACAAAAAGAAAAGGTGGGAGAGTGGGGGAAAAAAGAGTACATGTAGGAAAAAATATAAAAGGGATCTTTTAAAAAGGAATGCTACCTCATCAATCTTCTATCCCCTACTCCCTCCTGAATGTCAAATGTTCCACCCTTGATTATGTTTACATAAGACCAGCTGGCAGTATATTTACAACTTTGCAGATGTTTTAATTAATACTACGAGTGCTATCATTCAAATGTAAACAGCACTTAAATCAGTTACAGATAGTGAAATTCCTTCCACTGTGGGGAGGATTACGACATCTGGAATTATCCTGGATCCAAATTTCTCATCAGTTTTTGTGTGTCTTACATGCGAAAGTTGCAAAAATTGATTCGCAATGAAAAAATTTACCTCAGCTCTGTTTTCAGGATCAAATTTTACTACAAATTGATATTAAACAAGACAAAATTATGTTCACAGCCTTCGAAACTGTCTCACAACAAATCTATGGTTGGTGTAGGTCATTTAAGGTCACAAAAAGAAAATTACCTAAAATATAAATATTTGGGGGTTTCACAACACTTTGAGCAGAAAATTTATCTAATAACATCCCTTGGGACTTTTGTACCAAATTACAAAGCTATCAGACAAGTAATTTTGAGAACAAGTTTTCTTGACCAAATATGACAAAATTGTCTTAAAAATACAAATTTGTATATTCACGACAATTTCCACATATCTTACTATTGTCATTCCTGGACATCTGTACACCAGATGTAAAAGCCGTCTGTCCAGGGGCTTTAAAATGAAAATATTTTTTACGATTTTTTGACCAAAAATAATAACAAAATTGCCCCAAAACAGTTACATTCCAATTTTGTCGTAATTTCAACAATTAGAAGGGTAACACCCTTGCAAACATCCAATCCAAGTTTGAGAGCATTGGGCTAGCGGTTTCAGAGAAGAAGAAATTTTACTTGTATTGAGAAAAATAACCAAAAAATTCAGCAAAAATATAAAATTCAAGATATCTTCACGATATTCATCAAACTGATTTGGATCAACCTTAGTAACCTGTATACCAAATATCAAAGCTATCAGATTAATTCTTCTTGAATAAAAAAAATTTTGACCAAAAATTCAGAAAATTGCCCCAAAATTACAAATATAAAAATTTCAATTCAATTTGTATACACTTGACTGATGTCATCCTGAGGAACATGTATAACAACTTTCAGAGCAATCAGATGAATGGTTTCAGAGTTAAACATTTTTTACTAAAAACTGAAAAAATTACCTGAAAAATAGGAACATGCAAATTTCATCCTAAATTTTACACACCTGCTTTAGAATACCTAAAGGAACCTGCACACCAAGTTTCAACCCTATCTGACCAACGGTTACAGAGTTTTAGCAATTTGCAGGGTTTTTCCTTTTTTCCCCCTCATTTGCATATTTTTGACACTGACAAGTTCATTTGAACAAATTCACATCTCCACCCCTAGGTGCACCTGTACACCAAATACTAAGACAGTAGGTTCTGCCGTTTAGCTGTTTTTGATGTGGACGGACATACATACATACATACATACATACAGACATGCAAATGGGATGCAATGAACTGATTCAGCTTATACGATTACCTCACATTGGTATACCAAATGTGAGCTAAAAATCATTGGCATAAAAATTTGCATAACATTGCTTAAATTAGCATAAATTAACTTCGATGTTCGATTTCGCGGTGACATCCGTTTATTAGACCCCCCATATCTTTTTCGTCATCTTGGTTCTGAAAAGGGGGTCTTAGAATCGGAGGAATACGGTACATACGTACGTACATACATACATATACATACATACATACATACATACATACATACATACATACATACATACATACATACATACATACATACATACATACATACATACGTACATATGTACATATATACATCTGACATACGCAATACTTACATATATATGTACATACAGACACTGCTAACCTACCAAATATGCTCTTTTTGGTATATAGACATACCGGTATACCTAATGTGAGCTAAAAACACAGATAGAGGAGAGAATGAATACCTTGTGTTTGCAATGATGTAACAGTAGAGTTTGTCACTTTGCTGGTCTGAAGTCCGATAAATGATTTACTTGTGTCTTCATATTGCCTGCTATCCTTTCCTGATTCTCCAAGTTTTTCCTTGTGCTTTTCTAGCTCTTCCATCGGATAATCCCATTGTGACTCTCCGGTAGAATTGTTTGTGTAGTAATACTGCTTGTGTGTCCTACAGGTCACGCCACACAGGGAATAAAAACACAAACAAAAAACACATGATAAGAAACAACTAATATATCATTGACTGAAGTCGTATATTAACGACTGAGGTGGGCTCTTGATGACATCTTATATCTTCTCTATAAACTTGGTTTCTGAAATAAAGTGTGAGCCAGACATCAAGGATTTACCAGGCACAGAGTCTGATATACTTTATGTGCAGCAATGCAGCACACAACTAGTTTGACTGTGCCTGGAGTGTCAAAGACAGACCAACTACCAGTCCTTTTGATAAGACACTGTAGATACACTCAAAGTATAATGTATGTATGTATGATTATTATATATCAAATAATGACAACCATTTTGAAATGACTATTTTGACTGTAATCCAAAAGGAAACTGTTGTGTAGAGTACTGACAAATAAGGGTTGTACTAAATGTAAGCATAAGATGGTTTTAATGCAAACAGTAAGACTAGATTTGATTATGTAATTTGATGACACACAATACCGTGGTGTTCTACAGTGTCTTATCACAAGTTACAGAACCAGCAGCTCTTGTCCTGAAAGGGAGAAAACATGTCAATGATTGAAATTTGTGTCAAGTTTGTAACATCATTGAATCATGCACCCAACAATATCAATATGCTTTCAAAATATAAATAAAAGAACCACACAGAAAATAGGTTTCACTAACCGCACCATAGCCCTTGTTTCTTCACCATGTTCCAGAGGCTCATCTCAACCAATCCCATCATTCTTCTTCTGCATGGCATGTTGGGAAGATTCCACATTTTGAAGAGCAGCATGGTACATTTCTTCTCAAGCACTTTGTTTTTGAATAAAGTCTCTTGCAATGTTCTCTCAGCATTTTTATGGTGAAACTGCATTTTTTTTCTTTTATTTTTTTTTCATTTTGTGTTGGCAATTTGGGAATGTTTTTATCCTCATATCAGAATGAGCAAACATAAAGCAGTAAAATTTTTTCTGAACCCAAATGGAATTTTAGTTTACACAAATTCAAGGAATTGCACTTTTTGACAGAAGATTGGCATTGTGTCATCGGCAATTAAGATGACGCAGATGAGTTTCTGCAGATAAACTAGATTCAGTGGGACATATAAACACCATTCATTATCACATTGTATACAATTCATTACATTGTATACAATTCATTAAAAGTCACCAGGTGAATTGTACGGTCATGAAATTAGAGGAAAAGATAAAAAGAGAATGACCGTACCTGTCCCAATGACAAGACCAACCACGTGGCATTGATCTCATTTCATGTTGTTGTAATTCCCATTCTGCATCTTGTAGTTTACGGATCAGGTATTTGCTATCCAAGGCTCCTTTTTTCCAATCAAGAATACGGGTCTGCAAAAACAAACATAAAAGAGTTTTGTCAAGTAAAATACTTTATTACCACATTTCAAGATGTTACATTCTCAGCAAGATCACCAAATCATTATTTCATTCAATTTTACATAACAAAATTTCTATAAAAATAGCACCAATGACATTTTGCTAACATTGCATTCGATGTGGTAGGCCCGAGTGAGTGTACATACAATATTTAATAGCTTCTAAGGGACTTTGTTCGTAATGCTAAAGATGCTACTGCCTTGATGGACGCCACCTTGCACAAAACAGTTTAAAGTCTGCTGTTATTAATAACATACATATACTGATTCTCATCACTGTGTTTGAGTCTGTGGCATCAGATATCTATTTTATGGCCCTGCAAAGCAACTTTACAAGCATCAAACCAGGGATTGGAGTGAAAGACATTGTTTGACCTGAAATTCCATAAAATTACTGTATGAAACCGGAAAATACCAAAAACCCTGCAAAACCATGATAGAAGCACTGTCAGCATTTTTTCTAAACAAAATTGACATATCTACATCCACAGATGTAAGATTTGATGATTTATAGACTGACCTTGCTGGATTAAGGGGCAAAGTTTGCTATCTGTACAGATGACATTTTTATTTGTGTGTACATATTCATGTCATCATCCATATTTGTAAATGATAAAAAGTTGGCTTTTTACAAGATCTGTACCCCACAACTTCTTGTAAAATAAAATACATGTGTGTCTACTTGCATGCTACACTTTTTGTTAAAAATGGTGAGTCAGCTGCCCCGGTTACAATTCCAGATATCAGCTAATAAATGGCCAATACGACTGAGAGGTCTATATTAAAGGCACTTGAAATTATCTTCAAGGCACTCTGACCGGCACTTATTTAGATTTCCACAAATTTTACACTTTTCCTGCTTATCAGCATACTTTTGGTAAATGATAACTTCATCTGAACAAATGCCCATTTAAAGTTGACATGCATTTACACAAATAATACACGGGTACAATGTGCAGCCGTTAGCTATTATTTTGATATTTGAGACTGGAGTTAATAATGAACTATTTCCTCTAAATTCACATAGCAACACTTGCAGTATTAGTTGATGGAATAAACTTGTACAGTAAACACAAACAGCAGTAAAGTTCAATTGCATTATTTACCTCTGTTTCTAGTAACATGATTTGAAATTTTGTAAGGGACGTCTTCTTGATGTCCAAAAATTCCAGTTTATTGGTGATCAGCAAAGATAGTTCCACAATTTCATTCTGTGGAAAAAGACAAGAGTCAATGTCAATAATAATGATAACCAGAAAATGCAAATATGAACAAAGTGCATGTGTGATAAAATGAACGTACAGGATGTCATCATCAACACATTTGACGGTAATATGAACGCAGTGCAGGATGATATGAATACATGTGGGGTGATATGAACACAGTGTAGGGTGATATGAATACATGTGGGGTGATATAAACACAGTGCAGGATGATATGAATACATGTGGGGTGATATGAACACAGTGTAGGGTGATATGAATACATGTGGGGTGATATGAACACAGTGTAGGGTGATATGAATACATGTGGGGTGATATGAACACAGTGTAGGGTGATATGAACTCTGTCTACGGTGAATCAACCCAGTGCAAGGTGATATGAATACAGTAAGAGGGATATAAACAATACAGCACAGACTGATATGAACACAGAATACAAGGCAGGGTGATATTAACTCTGTTTAGGGTGAATCAACCCAGGGCAGGGTGATATGAATACAGTACAGAGGGATATGAACAATACAGCACAGACTGATATGACCACAGAATGCAAAGCAGGCTGATAATAACTCTATTTAGGGTGAATCAACCCAGGGCAGGGTGATAATAACTCTATTTAGGGTGAATCAACCCAGGGCAGGGTGATATGAATACATGTGGGGTGATATGAGCACACTATATTACAAATGTGTTTCCTGCTTTCTTTTCACTGTCACTAAGTATAGGCTGACAAATGATTCAGTCAAAAGCCTGTTATTTTCCAATAAAAATGTTCTCAAAATCATGTACGTTGATTAGAGTTAAATGAAATCAGTCAGCATTCCAACCTTCATGTCTTCTTCTTCATTTGCTTTCTGTTTTTCTCTCATTTTATTTTCTTCTTCAGCAGATCTGTCAAGGTCATCATCAACTTGTGTTTCAGCATTGACATACTTGCATACTTTCTGTCGTTTGAAAGGGATAATGGACACTTCTCTCTTTGTCTCTGAAATTATTACACATAAAAACTGTTTACGTAAGTTTTAGTCAAATTTAATGCCTCTGCTTCATAGATTATGATAGATTTCTTAAGATGAAGTGTTATAAACCGGACCAACTATTTTCAATTACTGTATTTCTTCGCGTCACCACCCTTCCCCTTTTGTGATTTATGTCTATTGGGGTCATATCCAGTGAACCACCTAGCTCAGTTTTATCAGGTTGCTGTATTTCTGTATCTTGTGGTTTGGCTTTGAAACTCTTGTTAACTGTTATTTCAAATTGAAATAAAGATGTTGAAATAAAGATGGCAGATTTCCACGTACACAGCAATACAAAACCATTTTTTGTGTGATACCACATTGGTGAACAATCTCTCCGCTTGCACATTCAAAGTTCATGAGAAAGATATAGCACACCATAGCTGCATAGGTCTCTTCCGTATGCCCATGGCTACGCCTGGAGACATTAGCAACACCCGAAAGGTCATGAATATTGAAGCAAAATTCTGCACTGTCATTATTTTTTCAGCTTGCAACAACAATATTTCAAACAGCTTATAAAATTTGGTACAACAATATTTGAATAATGGTTTTGATGAAAACATTTTTGACCAAAAATGACAAAAATTGCCTTTAAAATTTCATTAAATATATTTTATCACAATTTGAACAAATCTTAACAAGGTCATCCCTAAGGATGTTTTGAAGAAGCAGCTGAGCTAAAAAGTACCTATTCATTGTTGGATGAAACTTGCAATAAATAACATGGTATCAGTTCAATATCTGTCTACATTATTTCCTCTCTTTGACATTGGAAGTTTTTCAATATAAAAAGGCACAATTTTCATGCTGGTGATACCATCAATCAACAAAATATGAATCATAGTGCATACTTTGAATGACAACACCTTACCTTTGTCTTCCGTTTCATCGCCAGATCCTATTGGTGTAGCAGTGGTTGATGATGGTAATGAAAGCATCTTTCTCTTTATACTATCACCATCTGTTACCTGAAAGTCATGATGCAAAATGCTTGGTAAATATATTGGTAGAGTAATTACACTTTTTAATTGTCCGTGTTTGGGAAGAATAAAATTCTTCTGAATTATTGAATTGAATTAATTTCATTTTGCATCTAACTACTGCAAGGATGACATACGATCAAGAGTTCAGTTTGCTTTGCACCATTCAATTGTCAAAAGTTTTATATCGTTTTTGAACGACAAGAATCAATTTCAACCTCCTCCCAAGACTAGAATCACTCAAAAATCTTTCAGAGAACGTGTCAGAGTGGAACCAGACACAACACTGCGATCAATGTCAACAAGTTGTTAAACATGGCGGCCAACATGGCCAGCATGGCTGCCGCCATATTGGAATGCAACGTGAACTCGATCGCGATCGTACTCGGTCCAAAAAAAGATCATCATTGTAAAATCACAATCAACCTCACAAATCAACCACTTCTCTTCTTTCTTTTGCAGCCCATTCTGTTGATCAAAGCACGGGAATGTGATCAAAGGCCTTGCTTGTACACCATCTAACTCTGTGTATACTTATCGGCGATGTATACTGACTATCAAAAGGCCCTGTCTTTGTTGGTCGTAATAGTCATTGTAGAATGAAAACTTGTGAACAACCCAGCTGATTCTTCTATTGTTTCAACGTTCCTCTCAACACTTATGGACAATTTATCTGACGCATACCATACTTCACACCTTCCACTCTTTCACAAGGTGGAAAGTTGCAGTGTGCGCTGATGTGTAGAAAAACTGTACTTTGCATGCAACGGCTGGTAGCTATGCAGAGTGTGTGAACTAAGGATGGCGGGAATATTTTAAAGCATAGCAGGGAGAATTAAAGCGTAGTGGGGAGAGGCGAAAGCGTAGCGGGACCGCTATGCTAAAATGGCCTGGGGGGAACACTGTATGTCCTTGTAAGCTGTAGCACCTTTGAAACAAATCCAGTCCTTGCATGCTCTGTCACATCTTTTGGCATGAAAAACAACAACAAAAATATCCACATGGCAGCCATATTGGATTATATTGCAAGACAAATCATCATTCACATATATGACATATGGCCATATCATTTTACCACTTTTGAGACAAATTGGTCCGTACATGTGAAACAAATCTACATGCGTATGTATGACATTAAGTTATTTCCCTGTATGAACTTCGAGAGAATAAGCTTGTGGCTAGCAGGTCATCTGCAATCACTAATTAGTGAGTTTATCTGACATTCCATCTGCCAAATTTGTTGATTTGTGATCGCACTTTGATATGAGATATTTTAAGATTTAAAGTGCACACTGTTGAATCAATGACAACCTTGAATTTGCAATTTGCCCTCAGTTACAGTGTAAG
This sequence comes from Ptychodera flava, assembly GCF_041260155.1. Classification (NCBI taxonomy): domain Eukaryota; kingdom Metazoa; phylum Hemichordata; class Enteropneusta; family Ptychoderidae; genus Ptychodera; species Ptychodera flava. The sequence continues at coordinate 61,285,674 of NC_091928.1, forward strand.
TCAAGAACATACAGTTAGTTGCATTACAGGACTTACGGTTTTTCTCTCCAGTGCAAGCTCCAACTGTTGATCAATGTCGAAATCTTCATCGTCAATATTAGTGTCCATTTCAAAACCAGCTGAACCTGAACTTGTTACCATTTGCAGAGACATTCCACTGATGTTATTGTCTGTACTACTGACTCTACTAGACAATCCTGTATCAGCAGAACTTTCCGTCTCATTCTGACTGGATTCTGATGTTCCTGGTAACTTGTCTCCTTTCACAAATTTCTGTATCTGCATTTTAAACTTTGCTCTCCGGCGTTGCTGTTCATTTAACTCATTGTCAATATCATCAAGACTAGGGTCTTTCTTTTCAGCAAATGGATTGCTAGGACCAAATACTGGCAACTTGTCAGGTTCACTGGTCAGCTTTGTTTTCCCAAACACAGGAATTTCAATCCCATCACCCTCAGCCGGTAACTCTCTTTCCATTGGATCTTCACTTACTTGGGTCAACTCTGGAAGCATATGAGGGCCAATCACGGTTTGTCCTTCATCTTCTGTACTGGTGACAGCTGCAGTCTGCCTACCATTGCTGTCACAACTAAACATTTTATAAAAATATTAAATGAATTTTAATTGACTCATTCACGGACACAATCTCACACAAAAGCAATCCTGGGAGAAAGATTTTGTCACAAATGATTGTTTCATCCAGGATGCCATAGTAAATGGTGTTGTGTCCTGTTGCCCCATATTTAGGGAGAGGAGGGTTGACATGATTCAATGGGCTGAAATTCTCTGTCTCATCATGACACATGCCCTGTTTGATAATTTAGTGAAAGTGCACGGAGTGAAATAATGTGTTACCACTTTAGGTTCAAAATAGTACCTGACAAATGTCATCTACAAAAATATTGCGAAATAGCCAAGACAACAAAGTTGGTTTCAATCAGAGGTATAGCAGACTTTGTAGTGGCACATCATAAAACTTGACTAAAATATTTATGTTTGGTTAAGGCTTTTTAAAATGTGAATTTAATAATATTGATAATAGGCACCAGCAAATTTAGATGATAAGGGAGTAGCTTCCAATGGTGTTACAGCCAGGGTATACCTTGTCACATTTCAGGGATCACATGATGTACCAGCCTGCATGAAACACTCATTGTAATGATATTTTCTTGAATAATGGAAAGGTTTACAGTTTCAGCTGATTAGTAAGAAAGTACTGTACAATCATGAAATTAATAAGGGAGCATAGTACCTGGAATCACTGTCTGCAGCAACTATTGGTCCTGCCATTGGTCCTACAGTGGGTCCCATAGTGGGTCCTACAGTGGGTTCCATGATAGTGGGTCCCATAGTAGGTCCCATAGTAGGTCCTATTGTAGGTCCTATAGTGGGTCCTTCTGCAGGTCCTATAGCAGGCCCAATGGTAGGTTCTTCCATAGGTCCTACCAGGGGTTGTTGTGGTCCGTATGTCTTATCATCATTGCTGTATTCTGTGACTACTTCAGTGGTTGATGTAGATTGTTTTATAGACTGTGGTATATCCCATGATACTTCATTAGTGACTGTGTTCCAATAGTAGGTACAATTTGTATTGGCATCAAAGACTTCCTGCCACTCACTGCTTCCTGTAACCAAGGTGATTAAGCCATCATACAAACTCCCTTTAAATGCATGGCTAGATCAATTAATCATTTGAGCGCGAAAGTCCATTTAATCGCCTTCACAAAATATGCCCAGGCAATTTTTCCCCAATGAAATGTGATGTCCATTTGGTCCAAAATTGTCAAAAAATGACAGAAAAATTCACAAAAATTGGTAAAATTTTACACAAAAATTATGTTGGGAAAAATTATAGCACTCAAAGGGTAATAAGGTTGTACTGATGATGGGCAGGGCCTATAGAATACACATAATGAACAGATTCATCATATAGCTTCTTTTCCTACATGTTTACATTCACTGCAAATGGAAGTTAACGTCTTGGAATAGTGCTGTTCATGGTTACAGGTTTGTTACTTAATATAGCTGCAGGTGTGCAACATCAGACACTACTGTTTGACATGCACACAATTTTATCAATGTTGCATGCATGGCTGACATTACAGCTTGTACTCTGAGTCCTCAATATGTCTTTTAGTATTCATTGTTGCACTAGCAATTGCCTACTAAGATGCATTTTCCTCATTCTTCTGTACATAATTTTCAAAAGCATGATTTAAAAATGCAGACAAATGGTTTTTTTTGCATATTAATAAGATAACAATGACACCAATCATGAGCAGCCCTATTTGGAAGAATGACAGTTACAGACAGGTTTGGTTTTACCATAAAATGTTTAGTATATTCTTTCACATACCTGAGATAGAATCATTAGTGTCCTCAGTAGTGGAATCTGCTGAACTCTGTGGTATGACTGTACTTTCCTTGTCATTTGTCTCTTCATCTTGTGGTGCCAATGCATCTATTTCCTGTATCAAACACAAATACACCAGACAATGAAAGCAGAATCTTGTTGTTCTGTGAACAAACTCATAGAAAACGTTAGCAGGCTCGTGTGAGACAAAATATCCCCAACTTGTGTGAGAAATCTGATTCTTTTTCTCACATGACCAAAAAATGTGTTAAATTCACACTGGAAACCTTGAATGTTTAACTGTATCAGCGACTATCCTACTTCAAGGCCATCTAGAATTCCATGTCATTAACTGAATTGAGTGGCTAGTTCCAGTTGTGAGTCTGTCATCAACGACGTACAGCATTATCCAAAATCGCGACAACGCTGTCATCTGCCCCCGTACTCTGACCCGCTTACTCTGTACTCAGTGTGTTACGGTACTCATCGTGCTATTGAATGATATTTTGTATGCGGGACGAAAAGCTGTTTATCATCCCATCAGAGCTTGTGTAATATTTCTGAGATTTCTGATTTCGGAAAAAATTGAGCCACCGTCGATCCCACACTCCCAGTGGCCAGGAATGTGAGAAAAAGCACTGACATACATTGTAACATGCCCAAGAATAAAAGAGATCAGTAGATCTGAAGACTTGACATGATTGAGTTGTAAAACTCCAAAGGAATGCATGCACTGTAACCTCCATCATTAAGTGTCTACTTACAGCCAGGAAATCTGCAACTTTTGAATCCAAATCACCAGTTTGTTTTGTTGATGACTTGACTGTCGAAGTTGATATATTAGAATGTCCTGCTGAAACATCGCCTGAGCTTTGATAGGACGTGCTATCTCTATTGACATTATCTTCTTCATCGCTGTCAGCATAGGCACCAAGAAGACCAATACCTACATGTATGCAAAACACAGAATTTCAAAATCAATACATTTCTTACAGAGAATCAGAAAGACTATCTGAAAGTTTGTTTTTGACAGCATGTGTGAGACGTACTGTATGAACTATAGGGAGTTCACTGGTAACTACGGTTTTTATCACATTATATTAATTCAGAGATTTCTAGCACATACTCTGGTATATTGCACAAACGTATTTGACCAAAAGATGGATTTTTACAAAATCTGGAATATCTAAACCTTTGCATAATTTCTTGAAAAATGATACATTTTCCTTGCTTTAAGTTTGCTACATGGTTGAAACAACATTGGCAATATTGAGTTAGATAAGTAAAAAAGAAAATTTGGTAATAAATATGTTTGTAACGTACCGGTTGTTGGCTTTGTTCCTGTTGACTTCAATGACCAATGTTGGATATTTTCACTTCTACCGGAGCTGTGAGGTGAATTATCACCTAAAAATAAAAAAAAAAACAGATTTAAAAAAAAGGAATATCTTCTGCTCACAACATGACAATAGTAAATCATACTAAGTTAATATCATAAAAGCAGAGCCATAATGCATTTTGAAGATGCTAAATTTCCAGGTTTTGTCTGCGGAGCTTTTATACTTGATTTCTACAGCCACAAAATCACACATCCCTTTATTTTCATCAAAACAATGTAATAATAAAATGAAGCCATAATATACTTTATAGTTAGTGTCTACCAAAAGGAAGATATCACAGGAGTTAAATTTTCTCTGCAATATATAGCTAAGTACGTCATTCAAATTTTGTATTGTTTTTTCCGTATATGAGAATTTGCCATAGTAATTTGACAATACAAGGTATACCATGGACGTACAGTAAGTGGTATGTCCATGGTATAACGATACCTGAAGGTTACACTATGTCGTGAACAATCAGCAACAACCTTTCAAGATGCTAGTCCCTACAAGAAATAACATGCAGAAAAGGAATTTCAGAGTACAAAACTGACCCTAAATTCGACCCTTGGATTCACCATGGAACTACCATAGATTCACGAACTTTTTCCCTTGCTCTGCAAAACATGCATTTACGTTGAGGGTAGAGGACCTTAACCACGAATATTAAGAGAATTAGTTACTTCGATGAGGGCTCTGTCTTACCTGCACCATCCTTTTCTTTACTAAGACTTGTACTTCCAATTTGAAGAACCGTTCGTCGTTTCCCAGCCTGAGCAAGGCCTTTGTCTCGACGTCGACCCATCGTCGTAGTACTACTACAACAACCCAAGTGATTTTCTACTGTTTAAGAATATTTGAAAGAATCGATGATACGAACATTTTATCGGTAAAGAGTCCGTAAGGCTTGAGTGGTAGCAAAAAACATACGAGTAGCTGGTATTTCTAGATAATGTTGATTACTAGTGGTGGAAATTAGGCCCACTCGTACTCCGGGCACTCGTACTCCGTAACTAACTCTCTTCGATGATATTCCGATGTCAGTCAGATACGTAAAAAGACGCGTAAATTCTGGGTAATGTGATACCTCTAAATGCACTTTTCGCGCCAGTTGAATATCTGGTGTAAATAGATGAAGACAATGACAATAATGTCGGCGATAAGTCAAATTTTGTCCAATGAGCTTAGTTTTTTTGCTTCTTGAGAAAACCACTTAAAGTAGAGCAGCCATTTTGTCGCAAAGCATTGTGGAAGCAAGCATGGGCAAAAATGTTAAATTAATCCTGATTGGTTCATATTTCTGAATCGTTGAATGATTAGCCAATCAACTACACCCATGTAACACCTAAACAATACGCTATGCTCATAACATAGAACAAGCTCATGACATCAGTGGAGTAGAGAGCAAGGTGTGTTTTGTCGTCTTTTTGTAAATTTCAGGACGAAGATCGTGTGCTAAAAACCTAAAAGTTACTTAAATATCAAAAACCGCGTGTAAGACGAATTTGTGTGTTCCATAGTAGTCTATAGCAACCGATCGGCGCAGTACATGATAAATCATGGAGGAACTAGTCCGTTCCATGTTATCTGTGATGCAGACTGGAAACGAAGAAGATATCAGCGCCAAATTCCAGGAATTCAATAAAGAGGTAAGGTCATCGATGCGTCGATTCGAGCGGCAGAAAGCCTGCATTACAATTACTGTATAAATTAAATACTGTGTTTATCATTATTTTTTCAACCATTATCCAAAGCAAACAGTCTGTGGATCGGTGACGATGCATCTTTGACGATGATGATGATGATGATGCCGATGATGGGTGGTGATGGTGGTGATCCCGTTGAACGACGAAGCGATGATGATGATGATGATGATGATGATGATGATGATGATGATGATGATGATGATGATGATATGCATTTCCAGTGTACAGATCCTGTCAGAAAGTACACGCGAGTCTACCGGTATAACAAAGGCCTAGATACAATCTCGGTTTACCGACACAGAAACACACCCACTGTACTTTACCGAAAGCAGTAATTCTTTTTTGATACTCTTAACTGGGGAATTATCTGTTCTGTTGATTTTTTTCTGAATTCTATGTGTCATTCCTGCTAAATAAAAACAGCATTGACATTTGTAATGCTGGCAGATGTTGCCAACTTGTGTGATACACTGAGCTGTTTACATCTGAAGTTATTAAAGCATAAAGTTGGCATCATCCTCATCCTCAGCTGCATGTCTGGCAAAAATTATTCTGAGAATAATAGTACTAGTGACTACAGCATAAGTTTCACCAGTTTCAGATCAGACTATTCCTGACTGTGTCTGATGACATTTTTCCTGAAGCATACATTTCCAGCACCTGTAAGAAATGCATTTTACCTTTTTTGTCACTTCAGACATTAACTGAAACACCATGGCCGTTGTCTATACAGCAAGACACACTAGACCAAAAGGGGGATTTTCTCCCTATCGGGAGACAATCTCCTGATCAGGAGAAAAGTTGACCTCCTGATCAGGAGAATTTCTCCCGATATAGAGACTTTTTTGATAGAGTTTAACTCTATCACAGTAATTCTGCGCAATTTTATAGAGATTTGCGCATTTAGAAAAGTGTACTGTTCATTATCAACTTTGACAGTGGGTTCATCATTGTTCCAAAAAAGTTCACCATTGCTTTCTTTGTATATTTTCACATTTATTCAATAGTAATGATACCCTCTTTAGAAAAGGCATACAGCAGTGGATCAACTCCATTTGTACTTGTCAATGTCGAAGTCATGTCCCAGAATTCATTCATTAACATTTTGAAACTGTTACACATTTTGACAAAGTCTCCCAATCAGGAGATTTCTGTCATTTTTGAGAAAAACTGCCATCAAATAGCTGTATCTAAATTCATGTAACATCTCTTGGAAGTCTCCCGATCGGGAGATTTTCTCCCGACTGGGAGAGAATCCCCACTTTGATCTAGTGTGCCTTGCTGTATAGCAATATTGGATAATTTCAGATATTTATTGTCTGTGTATTACGATGCATTTACAACACAACATTCTTAGCCATATATTTGAATGCTGTATGTTTGTTGTTCCTTGAAGCCTAAATAACGTTGGTTTTTCTGGTTGTAGGTTACATTTATTGAGTGTATGGTTTTTACGTATAATTAATGGTCAGTAAGGTGATTGTGAAATGAAGCAATTTACCTTGGCACACTGTCATATTGATGTTTGCATGCAGGGTTGATATTGCCTAAATATGTGTTAAAGGGCAGATAGTTTTCCAAGGAGTTTTATCGATGATAGAATGACATGCTATTGTTCTGATCACATTCCCTCCGTATGGAGGACTGTATTCTGATTTTACTGATTATGGAAGTTTTATTTAAAAATATTCCATTTGGCAACTTGAACTCTTGTTTTTCAAGTTGTGGGTAAATTATCAACTTGCTCAATTTGAATCAGGGCCCATAGTAGAGGCCTACTTATTATACTGCAGTAATGAGTGTATATCATTGCCAGTCTACTTTCCCGATCATTTTCTGAATGCTAATGCTATGTCACCAAAACAAGAAAACCACCTTAATCAAGTTTGGAGAACTATTGGTGCAATTTTATTCCTTGTGATAGAACTGATTGCATTGTAGGTCTTTGTCAATAATTTACATACCTACCCATAGTATGGTGTAATTGCTTATGGTCTTTTGTCTCCGTATTTTGTCGTCATTCTGTTCTTGATGAACGCAAAGGTAGTATTGCGTTCTCGCTGCAAAGTTGCACTTCGAAAACAATAGACAAAAATCCTTGTGCGATTTTGACGCACACAAAACAAAATGAGTTTTTACCCTCTCCCCCCTAAACGAAAGAATTACGTTTGTCGTGCGTCAGCTTTTATTATTGACGGCCCCTTAAGACAGACCTGTGAAGTCCCACCTTATAGTATTCATCTTTAATGCTGAGGTCACTGCTTACAAATTACTTTAAGTGCTTACAGTACTCATTGTTACTGTCTTTCAGAATGCAAGTACTTTCACCTTTGATTTCAATGAAGATCTTAAGAAGGTAATGAACTCAATAGGAATTGTGTTTCTTTATGTGGAGATTGTTGTTTAAATTTGGATTGCAATATTGAAGGATCATTTAATGTGAAGTATTTCTACCGGTATACAGTGCCTTGTATCTGCTTCATTTAAATATGCCAGTAATGTACACCTGCTGAACCTGTATCCAATTACAATATCTGTCGGATGTCTCTATCGTTCAAGATCTCTCTGTTCATTTTCACAGACGTTCTCAATATTAGTTAAGATAAACAAACAGTAAAACGATATCAATATTTGAATGTGTAAAGGCATTCCACAGAAAGAAGTAAAAAATCTCCAGCTTGGTTTTTTAGTCAAAGATAGCCTAAGTCTATAGAAATTGAAGAATACAAAAGTCTTCAATAGTTTACCATTCACTGAATTGAAGTTATGTTAAAAAAATACATGATTTCAATCCTTGATGGAAAACCGTTCATACAAGTATTAACTCCTTTGATGACATTGAATTCTATTCTATTTGTAAATTCAATTCTCAATTTGACAGGGTTTAATTCAAGGCATTTTAGACAGTCTAACCTTACAAAGAAGCAGTGAATGTCATGCCCAGTGTTTGGAGACATTACGGATTTTCAGTCGGGATAAATTCAGACTTCATCAAATGACTCAAAGAGAGGGAGTCTCCATATTGTTAGGACACGCTGGTTTGGATCAAGACGGAGTCGCTGAAGTTGAAGATAAAGGTGAGTGTTGGCCGGCTGTCAAGATGACAACAGCCTACCCCGGTAGATATGAGATATCTCCAGTCACAGAAACATGTAAAGTTTGTCCTGACTAAAACTGACATTGAGATATGAGATATCTACAGTCACAGAAACATTTAAAATTTGTCAGGGACTAAAATTGAAATTGAGATTCTCAAACGGAAAATTTTGATCAAAATAAATGATAACACAGTATATATGACAATTTTGAATGGGGAGTTGAAAAACTGCAAATCAGATTGATTTGAAAGTTTCTTTCCATGTTTACTTGCTGTGCAACTAGTATGTCATAACTTACTGTATTCATGTTATTTTTTCAAAAAGCTTAATGTTATGTTTTCATAAAGCTTACATGATATACACACATATACCATAGATTGTGATTTTCACAGGGACATGTTGTAGTTTTGCAAAGCTTGAATTTTTCAAATGGTGAAAGTTTCTCATGATTAATGAACTGAACAGTTCTGTCTACTGCAGTGTTAGTCTGAGTATGAGTCCCCAGTGTGACAATACAAATTCCATTACCCAAGGGCAGGGGCTCAGTTTGGCAACACAATATCCATTACCCAAGGGGAAGGGTTTATACCCAAGCAACCCAATGCTTTCTACCCTACATGCTTAATTCATGCCAACTTATGCAGTAGTACTAGACCACTTGAAACTTCAATCTACCGGTATGCTTTCAAACATCCATTTACGTCTAATATGCTGACAAGATTTCATCCACTATTTCTCACAATCTCCTGACCTGGAATGACACGATCACCTTGATACTGATTGACAACCAAAGTCAAAGGTCAATAAAAGTCAGCATCAATTTGCAAGCTTAACTGACATGGTATTTTATATTGCTGTTCCAAATCTAACCGATAATACATTGCCTAGATTCACAAGTGACTATTTGGTAACATTTCAGTGTGAATTAGTTCTTGAAATATGAAGAAAACTCAGAGCAAAGACATCATTTATGCTGTCGCTAAGCATTGATTAACACTAAACATGCATAAACTACAGTACATGTAAAAGCCACTGAACTTCCAAGATCAAACAATCAGTTTCTTGTAAAGAACTGACATAGCAGTAAAATTCAGAATATTAATAAACCTAAACTTCAAAGATAAAAAACAATTGCTTCAAACGATGAAATTGCACATGGGGTGAAAACCGATGTCATGAATCTGAATAAACAAATAGGGGTGTGTAGTGTCAGAGTTGGACTGTTCTTTTAGGTAATAGGAGCCATGGAGGTGTGTGTGAGATCAGAGTTGGACTGTTCTATCTAATCATGGAGGGGTGTGTGATATCAGAGTTGGACTGTTCTATTAGGTAATAGGAGCCATGGAGGTGTGTGTGAGATCAGAGTTGGACTGTTCTATCTAATCATCGAGGGTGTGTGTGATATCAGAGTTGGACTGTTCTTTTAGGTAATAGGAGCCATGGAGGTGTGTGTGAGATCAGAGTTGGACTGTTCTATCTAATCATGGAGGGGTGTGTGATATCAGAGTTGGACTGTTCTATCTAATCATGGAGGGGTGTGTGATATCAGAGTTGGACTGTTCTATTAGGTATTAGGAGCCATGGAGGGTCACACAATCATAAGTAATGGAAAAATGTGCAATTTTCCAGACTCTATCAAAATTGTAACTTCAATATATGTCGCATTGTTTTAATACCTTGTCCTAGTTTTGTGGGTGTGAAAAGTCATAGAACTGACTGGAAAGACTTTACTTTCCTAATCCTTCCTGTATTTGAATTAAACAAGGGTAGGACTGTACAGATGAATGTACAGCATTTTCAAACATCCTCTAAAAGTAGTGAAGGGGCTCACACATGGACAGGGATTATACTTGGATGAGTATGGTATTATCAAAACAATACACAAAATCAGTGTAGATATGGTAAATTTCCTAGCACTATCCTTAGTCTTTCAAAAAATTATGTGATTTTAACTTCTACATGTATTTGCATCTATTCACAGTCAAAATTGAAGCTCAGAAGTGTTTGTGTAATTTAGTTTACAATAGTTCACAAGTACAGAAACTTTGTAGGTAAGTCATGTTTGCTGTGTTTACTGGAGTTGATGTCTGTTGCTGATATAGTGTACTTGATAATATAGTTATTAGAGTTGTGCCAACTTGATAATATAGATTGTGGCTGGAAAAGTGTCAACATGAGAGAATACTGTAGATCTGTAGATTGTAGGGTAATGATGAAACTATTTCTACACATCATACCTTCCATTCATATTTTCCTGTCAAAATTCCAACTATACTGTTGAATACATTTGCACAACTCCAAAGCATAACTATATATATGAGTAACTGTCACAAAAGAAAACACTAAGAATGAAACCACGTAACTTGACACAGATTTGCTTTCTTTGTTACAGCAGTAGTATGTGTATTGATGCTATCTTGAGAAGGATGACGTCATATAAAGATCCAAAAATTAACCAGCAGATAAAGGTATGTGTTAGTAATGGCAGAGCCAGACTGATTCTGCAGTTTTTGTAGCACCAGACTGATTCTGCAATAATTGTACAGCCAGACTGATTCTGCAATAATGGTAGAGCCAGACTGATTCTGCAATAATGGTAGAGCCAGACTGATTCTGCAATTATGGTAGAGCCAGACTGATTCTGCAATAATTGTACAGCCAGACTGATTCTGCAATAATGGTAGAGCCAGACTGATTCTGCAATAATGGTAGAGCCAGACTGATTTTGCAATTATGGTAGAGCGGGACTGATTCTGCAATAATGGTAGAGCCAGACTGTTTCTGCAATTATGGTAGAGCCAGACTGATTCTGCAATTATGGTAGAGCGGGACTGATTCTGCAATAATGGTAGAGCCAGACTGATTCTGCAAGAGTCAGACTGATTCTGCAATAATGGTAGAGCCAGACTGTTTCTGCAATTATGGTAGAGCCAGACTGATTTTGCAATTATGGTAGAGCCAGACTGTTTCTGCAATTATGGTAGAGCCAGACTGATTCTGCAATGATGGTAGAGCCAGACTGAATCTGCAATTATGGTAGAGCCAGACTGAATCTGCAATTATGGTAGAGCCAGACTGATTCTGCAATTATGGTAGAGCCAGACTGATTCTGCAATTATGGTAGAGCCAGACTGATTTTGCAATAATGGTAGAGCCAGACTGAATCTGCAATTATGGTAGAGCCAGACTGATTCTGCAATAATGGTAGAGCCAGACTGATTCTGCAATAATGGTAGAGTCAGACTGATTCTGCAATTATGGTACAGCCAGACTGATTCTGCAATAATGGTAGAGCCAGACTGATTCTGCAATAATGGTAGAGTCAGACTGATTCAGCAAAGAAACACTACATCCAATAATAATATCTATTGTACCGGTATATAATCAGCAAAGAAACACTACATCCAATAATAATATCTATTGTACCAGTATATAATCAACAAAGAAACACTACATCCAATAATAATATCTATTGTACCGGTATATAATCAGCAAAGAAACACTACATCCAATAATAATATCTATTGTACCGGTATATAATCAGCAAAGAAACACTACATCCAATAATAATATTAATTGTACAGGTATATAATCAGCAAAGAAACACTACATCCAATAATAATATCTATTGTACCGGTATATACATCCATTGGCTGAAAATATCTATCGTATCTTATTCATACCCAATATGATTTCAAGTTGGTATAAACAAAACATTGCTCATCTAATTGTTAATTCAATTATTTTTCTTTCAGTTTTTTGACATGAGAATGTTATTTCTTCTGACAGCTCTTTGTCCAGAGACAAGGTAAGAATTTATCACTCTGATCAAATTGTTTATATCGTATCTTTCTGTCTGTTTGATGAAATGCTTGTCCACCATGCCTATAACAGCAATTACAGTTTCTTAAACCAAGTGACATATCCATCCTGTCATGTTCTCTAATACTCCATTCAGTATTGTTTTATTGTCTTAGTTATTCATAAACATACCGGTATCTCTTGTCAAATAGTTTCCCTTCCATTCAATTCCAATTATTCATCTTGACAATACACTATAATGTGACATTTATATCAGGGTGCTTAGACCTTTTCAAGGAGTAGGCTTAGGTCAAATATTACTGTTAGAGTCAGGACAAATATGACTCTAAGGGTTAGGTCAATGACTGCTGTCAGGGTTAGTTCAAATATTAGGGTTTGGTCAAATACTGCTGTTTGGGTATCGTGAAGTACAGATGCATGTCAATTGTTGTGTGTGGTATGATCCAATATGGCTGCCTGATGGCCATTTTCTTTTAGTGTTGTCAGACTGGCTGAATTATTCAGACATGGCAAGACGAATTTCATTTAAACTTTGTACAAAGACAAGGTGCCATAACAGAAAGCCAAGATTGTATAAACCTATGCTTATCAGTCACATATTCTAGTTGGTGCAAACTTCAATTCAGTTACATCAAATCACTACAAGACAGTTGGGGACTGTGTCATTTAAAATGACTGGTTTTCTTGCAGGAATCAATTCAAACAGACATTGTCATCATTAAGATTACTAGTTGATGCATTGGATGCTACTGTCCATGGTGATGGCGTCGCCAATGACAACATTACAGAAACAGAGAGTGATACAGTGTACATAGCTATTGATGATAGTGATGCAGATTTAGCCATGGAAATTCTCAAGACATTGTTCAATGTAACAATGACAGCAAAGAAAGGAAACTTGGATCAGGTAAGTTTGATGTGAGGTATTTCGGAGTATCAAAAACTGATAAGTGAGGGACCAAGTGCGGGACACGCAAACTGCAATATATACGGCACTCTGAGGGACATCCCGCACTGTGTAAAATAAAGGACTTTGACGGAACGTCCCGCAGAGAGTCCAATATCAGACTCTGCGGGACGTACGGGGCGCCCCCAACGATGTGAATGGTAATAGCACAAAATCACAATATCTAACGTAACAAATCACGATGTTTTAGTACGATCGGGCCCATGCAGATTAGGCCATTGATTCAAGAGTTACTCTGCTGGTTTTACCCTGACTGTATAGTGTTTTCAAACACTCACAACATATATGAGGAAAAGAAATAAGTGAGACGCCTCTGGTTTTACCAGACATAGTCCGATGTTCTCAGTACTTTTTTTCATAACATGCACATAACTTCAAAGTAAACATAAAGACGTGACGATAAACCCCATCACATCCATAAACCTGTCAGTCAAAATCATGTCAACACCTCGTCGAAGAAACCCGACAACAATGTTACAGTTTATCAACGAAATCAACGTCTTCGAGTGCCATGGTTACATCGCAGAAATGTTAGCGGTGACTAAGTTATTTTACGCCTTGTATTGTAAAGAAAAGTATGCCAGGCTCTCAGAGTTCCAGAGAGCATCACCTATGGGCCTGTTTACGCTTAATACTATTAAATTCTGGACAAATCATCAAAACGCGGTGAGTCTAATAACGTAGAAACAGAGTCTGCCTGCAACCATGCAACGTACACAAATGAAGCCTACTATTTACTGTTCGGTAACTGCCCTGGGCATATCAATAGTCGTTTTCACTGTTTCTAAGAATAAAACAGTGGTTATATCTATGTCATAAGCGTCTTCAGACAGATTTTACAAGCATTTTGATCATGGGTGTCTTTTTTTATGTCCATGTTTCGATCAACTTCGACGCACGATATGCTCTTGATGTTGTACCATTTCTCGCCATATCGACAGTGGTGGCAATTTTAGCGCCATGTCAGACAGGACCCGTGAAGAATTGACTGTAAAGAAATTTATTTTTCCTTATCATTATTTTGCTCAAAACGAAATATAGAATATTCGTAAAATACAGCTGAATATTCATAAAGTAAGGCCCATTCACGTCGTTGGGGGTGCCCAGTCCCTCAGAATCCTGTATCCTGTATATTTTTATTGCGGGACTTTCCCTTAGAGTCCCATATTTTACACAGTGCGGGATGTCCCTCACAGTGCCGTATATTGCAGTTTGCGTGTCCCACACTTGGTCCCTCACTTGTCAGTTTTTGACACTTCAAAATACCTCTGTGAGGGCGCTGTTCAATGGCATCAGACAAGTTTGATGTGAGGACGTTGTTCAAAGTCATCAGGTGATTTTGATGTGAGGGCATAATTCAATGGCATCAGGTGAGTTCAATGTTAAGGCGTTACGTTGTTCAATGGCATCAGATAAGTTTGATGTGAGGGCGTTGTTCAATAGCATCAGATAAGTTTGATGTGAGGGCGTTGTTCAATGGCATCATGCAGGTGAGTTTGATGTTAGGTTCGGGAATTATACAGATTTTGCATAAGTGTTGGTTGTCCTACAATCTAAACAGAAGCCTATAGGACACCCTACACGTTTTAAAGGACAATGTATGCCCTATAAGATGCCCTACATAACTGATATAGTAAAGCCTATCCTACAATTATCTGATATCAGTCCTATATAGAGATTTTGTATGTGTAACAATTGCTCATATAATTTCATAATTTATAAGAAGGTCATTCATATTTCAGCAGTAAACCACACCCAGTGATGAGATTTTTACCAGTTCATGACATATATTCATTAGGCTGAAGTGATTAAATTCTTTGTTTTGCGTCCCCACCGCTTAGGTTTTTAAGGTTTTCATGGAAAACACACACAGTGTATTTGAATAGGAAATTTTAGGACATAACCGCTTAGCTTTTCTGAACTAAAATTTTGTCACAATTTTTTATTTGCTGCAATCAAATTACATTGTGTTAATTTTCTTGTGTGTGTTTTTCAGCCGCTTAGACGCGTACCTTTTCCCATTTAGAGTGGACGCAAAACAAAGAATTTAATTACTTTGGCCTTAGTGAAGTGAGTACATAATGTGACATGGAACTGTTCAAAACCAAGTGGTTTGCTCATTGCATTGGTGGTTTATTGGTATTATAATGATAACGGCATGTATGCTGATATTTTGGATTGAAAAGTTAAAAAGAGGGTTTTGTGTGATGAGAGCTTGCACCTCCTCCAACTATGTGCTACAAATATAGCATTGTTATTTTCACATCTTGACCTATCAGATTACAGTGTTTGTACCAGCAATTTACTGGTACAACATAATTTCCTTATAGAGCAGGGGTTCATTAACAGCCGGCAGCCGGCGAAATTGACCGGTTACTCTCATGATTTCGCCGGCTACTTTTTCGGAAATTCGAGCTCTTTCATAGCTAAAATATTTTTCACCTTCTGAAATGATACGGACAAGTTTCACAAGCTGTGTAATCAAACTTTTTAATGGCTTTTATGTGAAACAAAATTTAGAAGACGAGCGACTACTATGATCGCCTTGTACTACGATGCAGCACGGTCTTGCGTATACTGCCTCAATAAAAATCGGAATTGCAACGGACGATTCTATTGGTTACCTGAATTGCTGATTCCTATGTGGTGACCTTTATATACGCCAATGAAAACGGGCATACTTCACCTGTCGCCGTTTAGCTTAATCAAAATGGTCGATGAACAAATGAAGACGGAAGCGATCGCAAGGTCAGGCTTCGCTGTACGATCCTCGGTTTTGAAGTTGACCAAGAAACAAGAGAAGGATAATTACGTGGATTTAAACTGTTTTTGAAGGCAGTGACCTGATTTTTTTCTCACGTAAAAACTTCCCGATTACAGTTCGAACTTTAGTAAGCCGACGTGCGTTGCACTGCGGTACGCTTAAATGTGAAGGTATATAACCAGCTGGACGTATGATATGTACTGCTTTTCGGTCTATCGACGCCAATAAGAATGTCGCCCAGAGTGGTTTAAACACGATCAGCTCTAAATTCACTTCAAAAACGGTCGTCAGGTTAAATCCAAATGTGAGTTTCTGAACGTACAAATTTTCATATCCTATATCAAGGTTCTTGCTTAGCATACCCATAGGCCTATAGTCAAATAACCTTGAGGGTCTTTGATTCTATTTGCGAAATATGGTAATCACTGTCAGTTTTTATCATTATCGTTATATAAATTATCCTTTTTACCTCCCCAGTGGTATAAAAGTTCTTCATCTGCAGATTTTCATACCAAACATCATGGCTCTTAATTTTAAGCATAACATTATACATTAATGAAAAGTTTCTCATTTACTGTGCTTAAAATATGAGTTTTCATCCAGGATGGCATCAACAAGGGGGATTTTTCCCCTTCACCAGAAAATTTCGGGGGCATTTCACCAGTTCATGTGTTCTACTTGTACCTCTAAGGTGTGACTGGCACCATTTCATTGGGGGAGTGGTCCCCCTTGACAAATAAATTGGGGGTGCCAACATTTCAACAGAGCTAGAGGGGAATCCCCTATCCCCCCTGTCTAGATGTAACACTGTATAATATCATCTACACATCAAATTTATATCATTTATAATGATGAATTATTATAGTTTACCTCCTAAAAGCATAGAGGCTCTAAAAACGTCATTTTCTTTGTTCAAAATATCGTCAACATTACCACATTTTATCATTTTTAAGTATGAATTATGATATTTAGGCCTTATCTTCCAGGTAAAATGGCTTTTATGATATGAACACAAATTGCCCTGGAACACTGCTGATAATTCTCCTGAAAAAAACTAGAAATTCAAGTGACTGTAAGCTGTAAAAAGTGAATTTTAGCTCATTTTGCAGAGTTTCCGGCCTTTGGCCGGGAGGGGGAACACCGCAAGCCGCCTACTTTTCCATCATGGCCCCCTACTTCAAAACTTAATGAACCCCTGTAGAGCCTAATAACTATCTCTGCGGGCGACTTGATATTTTGTTATCATGATATTTGTGTTTGTAATGCAGTATGCTATGTGCCTTTCCTGTCTGTCTGTTTTAAATGTATTCATATCTGCTTTGATCAGTGTCATACAAATTAGGATGTGATGTCACATCAAAGGCATTATCAAGATAAGTGTTTTTTGACAGAAATCCCCATCTCCTAATTAAGCTTTATTTGATAAACTAACATTATGATATCATAATTGGTTTATGTTTAGTAGCGCTGGAAGCATGGCATATGTACCGGGGGTATACTTGGGATTTTAAAACAATCCTTTTTTTCTGATATCAATCATGGATGTACATGTAAATTCCCTAATATTATTGATATCATTTTGATATGATCAAATCAGTTCTCACTCAAGAGTACAACTCAATGAATTTGAAGTGACATGAATTAAAAGCAGAGTACATTGTCTTGTATTATTGCCACACAGGGAGAAGAAATGCTCTATGTTGACCTGGGTGCAATTATCAGAAGATTATTATTAAGTAAAACATCAACCGAAGATAAAACAGAAACTCTACACAGGTAGATGTCGAGGTTTTTAGGTATACAAAGATTATAGATGGACTGTTGATGGTGCAAGTGTTATAGATGTACTCTGTATACTACACAGGGATGGTGGCCATTTTGTATATTCTTGATTGTAAAAGAGAATGGTTTACAGTTTTCTTGAGGAAAGTTAGAGTGAAAGTTTTAAGACTTTGCAATTCAAGGCACATACTCCCTCAAACAGTCCTGGTTATTTAATTTCATGAATAGAGCGTAGTTACACTTTACAACTGTAGATTGTTTTTAATTGTCATCGGACTCTCTATCATAGCCATACAGTTAACCTGCTGACAAATATGCCAATGTGTGCAGCACTGGAACTTACACCAAAATGTCCTGAAGAGGGCGCTGTTGGTGGCAAAGATATCCATGAGACATACAAAGGTCATTACATCGATACAGCCGTTGTTCTCAAACAGTTTCTTGTGAAAAGAGTTGAAAAGGTGAGTCACAAATCTTTTCTTTTTTGAAAAATATTAAAGCTGTCAAACTTATGAGATAGGTTGAATTTTGTACTGGAAATGACAAGATGAAACTTTTCTTTGCAAAACCTAAAACACCAAATATGAAGTCCCTTCCCATGAGATTTGATGGAAATTACTTTAACATGAAGTATTGCATTGTCTTCTGAGTGAATTGATAGTCTTGTAAGAATCTAGTGTCAGTTCATTTATTTAATATGTCATCCTATTGTTTACATTTTGTTGTTTGATTGACAGGGTGGCAAAGGTGGTTATTTGGTGGAAAGTTTATCACCAGTGTTAAGTGCATTGCATACAGTTTGTAAATACAACAGGATTATAAGGAAATATCTTCGGTCAGAGGTCAGTATCAGTAGAATGATGCTTTAAATAGCATTATCAAACTACAGCATGACACAAAAATTAATTGATATAAAGTTTTAAAAAAGTGAATTTATTATTTTATGTGATGCCCTTATGTTGACAATATTCTTTAGTAATATGTACCAGGTATTTCTTTGTGTGTGTGTGTGTGTGTGTGTGTGTGCGTTTCCTGCTATTCACTGACATGACAGTGCATTGATGTACCATTGAGTACTGCCTTTAAGAAACATACTGAAGCAGATCTTGATAATTATTTGCACCGCAATCTTAGCTGTAGCTTTACTTTAATGGGTTGTTAAAAATTTCCATGCCACGGTACCTAACATGGATATAGAAGTTTACCAAAAAAATTTAGCGAGAATGTCAATCATTCATCTTTGCATGGTATGCTAGAACTTGAATTTTAAAGCTCATCGTTACTGAAAGTCTTCTAACAATGTTAGAGATAAGAGAGTAATTATTGTCTGTTCTGATGACTTGACAGATTTTACCTCCTCTGAGAGATGCATCTACACTACCTGAAGAGGGAGAAACCATCAGGAATAAGTGAGTAACTATCTGTAATACACAGAGTGATAAACAATGTCAGATCTAGATGACAGATTAACTGGTATCCCATTTGTTTCAGAGCATTCTCATTTCTGTTAAAGCACAAATGCTACTCTGACAAAAATTGGATTCAAACTTCCTCCAGTATGAGTGAGTAATCTAATTTGACCTTTTTACTGAGCAAAAGATGTAATTTTGCATTTGTTGTTGGTACTATTGCAGGTTAGTTCGCCTGATGACAAATCCATCGACAGAAATCAAGGACTTAGTTGCTGATTTTCTCTTTGTACTCTGTAAAGAAAACGGTGAGTCTTGATGCATTGAATAAAACAACTTTTTGTCATTAATAGAATGTACAGTAGTTAATATTGATTCTTCAAGATTTGGACTGTCACTGTTTTCTTGTTTTAGAATTCAATTCATTCACAGGGAAATATCCGTACAGTTTGGAAGGAATTGTCAGAACAGGTGGTCAGGATAAATGTTCTGTCAAATTTGTTCAAATGATATGCAAAATTGTATCAACATTGTATGAATCAATCACAAACAACATGCATTTTTTGTTTTCTTTTCATTTTTGTTTGATTAGATAAATGTACCTGACTGTTTGTGTGCTGTATTTCCATCATGAAATTTAACCGCACTTTTTCCGTGAAGTTTTACAATATTTGACCATGAACTTTAACCATATTTCAACCACAAAATTTAACCATACTTCAATCATGAAGATTAACCGCATTGAAACTATGAAGTTTATATTGCAACCATGAAGTTTAACCAGATTGCAACCATGAAGTTTTATCATATTGCTTGCTATTGGTCAGCTCTATTCTCTGCTGAAAAACTTTGATACATTTACAGTGGACCGATTGATCAAGTACACTGGCTATGGTAATGCTGCTGGTTTATTGTGTCAGCGTGGTTTAATGGGAGGTGCTTATACACAGAATGCAACAAGTATTGGAGGTAATACAGATGAAAGCAGCTCAGATGATAGTGACACTGAGGAGTATATGGAAGTCAGACACAAGTAAGATGTCTTATAAACGGAATACTAACTGTCTACTGTGTCTTGCAATCAGGGTAATGATTGTCTGCATTAATAGATATGTGCCTAGACTTTCTCCAAGTCCTGTGACATACAAGTATCCAAACAGTAAATTTGAAGGAATACTGTAAATGTCAGCACTTTGTTGTGTTAGTGGTTAGACAATGGCATAAGTGAAGCAGTATATACTTGGGCGGTCTGTTGTGTAGATGGTGAGGTGATTGTGACGGCCCATAGACTTGTGAACTTTGAAAGGTTTGAGTTGCTGTAAATAATTCATCATGATGTCAGGCCATAGATATGCAAGAAGGGACAGGCAGATTATCAGCTTAGCAGGAACAGTGTTTCACGTCAATTCACAATTATAACTGTTTTGTTGGTCATTTACCGTGTCAATTCACAATTATAACTGTTTTGTTGGTCATTTACCGTGTCAATTCACAATTATAACTGTTTTGTTGGTCATTTACCGTGTCAATTCACAATTATAACTGTTTTGTTGGTCATTTACCGTGTCAATTCACAATTATAACTGTTTTGTTGGTCATTTACCGTGTCAATTCACAATTATAACTGTTTTGTTGGTCATTTACCGTGTCAATTCACAATTATAACTGTTTTGTTGGTCATTTACCGTGTCAATTCACAATTATAACTGTTTTGTTAGTCATTTACCGTGTCAATTCACAATTATAACTGTTTTGTTGGTCATTTACCGTGTCAATTCACAATTATAACTGTTTTGTTGGTCATTTACCGTGTCAATTAATGATTACAGAATTAACCCTATCACTGGACGTGTTGAGGATGAGAAACCCAATCCTACTGAAGGTTGGACAGAAGAACAAAAGGAATTCCATGCCAATCAATTAGCCAACATGTTTGATAAATTATCAAGGTACATGTATCTTTTTCATAGATTCAATTAGTTCCTTTGATTGTGATGACAGACGTTTGCATGAATGATGAGGCATTTAAATCCTGTAGTAAATTAAAGTGCTTCATTGGTAACCCCCAAAAACAAGCAACTTACTAGTATTTACTCTTGCTAAATCTACAAAAGTATTTGATTTTAATACTCATTACTGTTCACAGAAAAAAATTTGATGGCATTACTGTTGTGCATACATTAACTTGGCAGCACATTCTTCTTTTCAAAGGATTAACAATGAGGTTGTAAGTCCTGCAATACGTCGGTTTCGAGTTATAAGACCATGCGGTAATTCAAGGATTTTAAGCTTTCGCCACTAAGGGCGCTATTCCTTTGACCGGAAGTGAGGGCTACTTTCTGGACCCCATTCTGCATATATTGCGATAACACAGACTCCATTTCCATAAACTAAGTTTAGTCTACTTTCATCTGCTCTGTTGTCACCTTAAGCGTTTGACTATGCCAAACTTTTACTGCAAAGCCGGCAAACTCGACAAATACCCATGGATGAATGGCGTGACCTTCCACTATTTCCATGATGTTAAGAAAGAGAAACGCCTGAGATCGACATTGATAAGGATGATACGACGTGAACTTAGCTGGGTATCTAACAGTTTCCAAATGTTTGTGATCTATTCCACTCTCGGACTATGCGCCCCATAGACGTGTGTCCATATGCCTGAGAAAAAGAAAGTCAGGAAACCAAATGACTATTTCCTATAGGGATTATGCCACCATGTCATCTTCGACGTTCGATTTTACTGTGAAAAGCAGCAAGTTTGTCTATCATGAAACCGTCGCGTCGATCGTTCCCTATCATTCTCAAAATTCATATGTGGTACTTAATTTGCTTCAAAAATGCTCGTTTCGTGTGATTTTCGGCCGAATTCGATGGACACATTGGCAAAACATAAGCATGAACGACATTATTCGACATTATTCGAGTACAACAACTGGGGCAATAATTCTTCCAGATCAACCAACGTACTCGCTAAACGAAACAGCAACAGTCTCGATGTTGGCGTTTTGCCAACGCATGTAAAAGGGGAACTTGCCTCGCTACTCGAAGAGCAAGATCACTAAAATGCATTAAAATAAATTTTTACAAACACAAACTAAGGAAAGAATCTACACTGCGACTGATGAGAAACCACACTCTGGTTCCGAAAATGCAAGCGTCAAAGGGCCACTCTATCAAAATTTGTCACACCATAGGCCCGGCTGCGTCTCGCCATTAAAGCTTTCTCCACATGAACAAAACATTACCGCACACACAAATCCAAACTTCCCTGCAAATATCCAAAGCGAAACAAACATTTTTATTAACACAAACAATCGGATAAGAATGTAGGAACATAAAAACAACAGAAAAGACCTGAGGGAAAAGAAAGACAACACAGAAAGAAGAAAAGCTAACCATCAAAAAAGTTCACAAAATCTCCCCACTTTTCAACATGTATCCTTTGCCTATCTTTTGACATTGCTACATACTTTTCTGTTTTGTAAACAGAATTCACGTAAAAAAAAATTAAAAAAAATAATTTTTTCCAATACAAAAAAAGGTAAAAAAAGAATGTAGGAACACATATTCGAAACGAATCAAACACAAACTCGACACAAAAAAACATTTTGGATAGTAAGGTGGGGAGTCTCTTTCACATTATTTACATTAGTTTCTAATCCAAGGTCTATGGATTTCTCAGCAAGCTCTACCAACTCAGCCTTTTTAGCTTTGGAAGGAGGAATCTTCCTTGCTTTTAAAAATTCTGGTAGCTCTTTCATGTTCATATTGCGGACGTCTTCACGCGTGATGTTGTGACCTCCCCATGACTGAAATTTTGGCCCCCACTTTTGCGAAATCTCGAGCAGCCCCATGTAACCGATGTTAAAAATTCATGCGTTTTCTGACTTGATTATTAAGGTATCATTTCCAAATGGGTAACTTGAACACATTGATACCTTGTAGCTTTGAAGGCATTGTCAGAAAATTGTAGACTCCTCCTGTAAGGAGGATATGGTACTGTATTATTAATGCATGGTATGTCTGTAAAACTCATTGACTATTTTTGTATTTCAGAGAGGGTGTTATAAAACCAATGACAGTGGGTCCAGATGGCAGACCAATTCCACTGGAAGAAGCCGTCAGTCAAATTGAAATTCAAGAACACAACTCTGATAGTGAACTCAGTGACTAGAATGAACAAATCTTAACCAAAATATTATCAACAAATTCCTATTTATTGAGGTTTCTGATGTGATTCAGACACAAAGTCAATTCACATCGGCTGATGGATTTTATTTATATTGAGAGGAAAAAACCACTGCTTACTCTCTGTGGATGAAGAATTTCCACGACTCTGACAAATATGGAATATCTTTACATGCAAATAATTGAATTGGTATTTATTTATTTAGTGTCTATTGCATGTCCATTGCCTAGTGCTTAGAATCAGAGTCTGTGAAATCAAAAATCATGATAAGTTGATTGTAATGCAAAACAAGTATGTATTTATTGTAGTATGTTGATAGTATTTCACAATGAAAATAAAAATCAAGAATTTTAATCAGTGTTAGCGTCGTTGTTTATTCCTGTGTAAACTTCAATCACATCAGAGTCACCTGTGTACCCAACACTCATACTGGTACCTAAATTATAAACTGACAGTGACAAATTGTATCCCATAATCCAGTGTTGCAGCCAGGAATTTTAAACTAGGGGACACTATGTTCCACTACCGTTTATATTCGGGGATATTTTGCACATTTTTGGGACACAAGTCAGTTGTCAATCACATTTTGCATTATAAATTAGTTTCACAAATACAATTCAAGCTACTTGGACTGTGTCACTATGCATGAATATCAGGCAATTGTAGCAGTATACCATATCTGCCTCCAATCAGAGCTCAGTCGGACTACAAGCAAGTATTATAACGAAGTGCAGCGTTTTAATTACTTTTAATCACGGCTTTGATAGTACATAAATATAAGCCTCAAAACAATCATGCAAAAGAAAGGTCTTCATCAGTAACAGATGTCATTTAGACTACATGTACACTCATTAAACACAGTTCACTCATGAATGCGTCTGTGGTGGCCCGTAGTACTTGAGAATGCGGGACAATGGGTTCTGTTTTAGGGACATTCAAGGGTGTGTCATGGCTGCAACACTGATAATCCCACCACCAACTGCCTTTCCAAGGAATTTATAGGTACACACTCTATCCCAAAATTCACCAACAACTGCCTTTCCAAGGACTCTCTAGGTACACTCTCTATCCCATAATCCCACATCTAACAACTGCCTTTCAATGGAACCTATAGGTACACACTCTATCCCATAATCCTCCCTCCTCTAACAACTGTCTTTCCAAGGAGTCTATAGGTACACACGCTATCCCATAATCCTCCCACCTCTAACAACTGCCTTTCAATGGAACCTATAGGTACACACGCTATCCCATAATCCTCCCACCTCTAACATCTGTCTTTCCAAGGAGTCTATAGGTACACACGCTATCCCATAATCCTCCCACCTCTAACAACTGCCTTTCCAAGGAGTCTATAGGTACACACGCTATCCCATAATCCTCCCACCTCTAACAACTGCCTTTCCAAGGAGTCTATAGGTACACACGCTATCCCATAATCCTCCCACCTCTAACAACTGTCTTTCCAAGGAGTCTATAGGTACACACGCTATCCCATAATCCTCCCACCTCTAACAACTGCCTTTCCAAGGAGTCTATAGGTACACACGCTATCCCATAATCCTCCCACCTCTAACAACTGCCTTTCCAAGGAGTCTATAGGTACACACGCTATCCCATAATCCTCCCACCTCTAACAACTGCCTTTCCAAGGAGTCTATAGGTACACACGCTATCCCATAATCCTCCCACCTCTAACAACATTCTGACAGGTGATTAATGAAGTTCTTGGTATATTAACAATCTATGATCAGTGGATACAAAATACAAATGGGTATATTATCTCATCAGACAATTTGACACAAACTTGTGGACATATCAACCCATAATATTACCATCCTTTACAAGAGCAACACTCACTGACAGAGCAAAACAAGTAATGCTGGGACATCAAAGACAAGTCAAAATGGCAAGGTTTGAAATCTCTGAGAGGCAAGAATACAAAATTCACTTGTTGACAAAAGTGATAACCAGATTGAGAAGATATATATTTCCTAAAATTTATTGTCATTGTCAATATTAATTGTCACAAGGATTACAATCAATATTGTTCAAGTGAAAGTGTTGCCATGGATACCTACTAATTAGCGTAAGTAATGTTTATTATCTGTAAAAGACGTGATGTTAAGTTTTAAGTGTTTGTGATTGTCTGGATCTCAAAAACATCTAGTGGAAAATACCAAAGTACAAGGCAATTAGTGGAAAAATGTTGATATGAGGACACCAGGTTAACGGTGTTCTTGGTCATTTGTAACACTTATCTGAGATGTTTACTAATCTGCTCTTCTTATTAGAAACATTGTCTTCAATTTTCACTTTTTACAAGATTTTAGAACAATCCTCTCTCACAATGTTAGAAGTGTGGCTGAGTTCAAAGTGTATGAGGATGGGCACATACTACCCTCTATGTGGCTGAGCACAAAGTGTATGAGGATGGGCACATACTACCCTCTATGTGGCTGAGCACAAAGTGTATGAGGATGGGCACATACTACCCTCTATGTGGCTGAGCACAAAGTGTATGAGGATGGGCACATACTACCCTCTATGTGGCTGAGCACAAAGTGTATGAGGATGGGCACATACTACGCTCTATGTGGCTGAGCACAAAGTGTATGAGGATGGGCACATACTACACTCTATGTGGCTGAGCACAAAGTGTATGAGGATGGGCACATACTACCCTCTATGTGGCTGAGCACAAAGTGTATGAGGATGGGCACATACTACCCTCTATGTGGCTGAGCACAAAGTGTATGAGGATGGGCACATACTACCCTCTATGTGGCTGAGCTCAAAGTGTATGAGGATGGGCACATACTGCACTCTATGTGAATGGGCACCAAGGACCCTCTATGTCCAAGGTACATTGTAGATATGTACTTTCTATGACCCTACCAATGACTGGCTGATCAGCAGTAATTTCATCATATTCATTCTCAGTTTGTCTAGATTTCATATTTTTCTTGTTTCTTAATATAAATCATCAAATAGGTATCTAACGTAAAAATTATAGAAATACTCAAATCAAATCTGATGACTTCAGAAACCTCAAACAGTCTGACAGAAAATAACAATGTGCATTTCAAAAGTGATTAACAGTCACATGTCAATCAAATTCTGGCATTGCATGCTGATTAAAACACTTTAACAATGACTTTGTCAATTTGCAAAATATCAAGAAATCTTCATAGAAGCTATATTTTGGATCAAATAATGTCAGTACCAATACTGCTGAAATTGGCAGTGCCTGTCTCTCTGAAATTCATGAAGGACATCGCATGTGAACAAATTAAATAAAAAAGACACAGCAAGTTCCTTGTTTTGGCAAACATCCTAAGTGGTGCATTGTTAAGACTGACAAGCTACTCACAGAAAATAATGACATTTTTTCATGAAGTCCGTCAATTCATATGAAGCAATGATTTATCAAATTAAAGGAATGCAGTCCGCTCTATCCAGGGTAGCCAATCACAGATTTTCACTTGGGTGGCCACACAAAAAGCAACTGTGCACAACCAATTGTGTACGATGCTAATGTAGTCATATTCTGAGGGTCATGGCTGACACTCCTCTGTTACTTGAACTCAATGTGAAATAGTGTTATCACTTTCACTTCAATACATAAACACTCACCAAAAAAACTTTTTCTGTCAAAATGTACAGTTTGCATCATAAAAGTGTTTGTTTTCATTTCAAAATAATAGAAATGCTGGTATCTCTAGCTATACTGGTATCTCAAGCTATGCCGGTATCTCTAGCTATACTGGTATCCCTAGCTATGCTGGCATCTTCAGCTATGCTGGTATCCCCAGCTCACTGATAATTTGTCAGAATGATTTACAAATAAATCTATGAGCAAGTTATTTACAAGGTAGACTTGTTTAGTTATTTACTCTTTTAGATACTTTGTCAAAAAAATTGGAAGAAAACTATTTACATATACCTAATAATAAATTACATATCATATAATAAAACAGTCCAAGATAATCTTTTAACAAATTCCATTTCTCACTAACACTCATTTATTAAATTTCATCCTGATTGGGTTTGAAGGCAGTGCCTCTGTCATCGTATCTTCCATTTCATTTTATGAGGGACATTGCATTCATTGATCTGAACAGGTCTTTGTAACAATACAAACTTACTGACAATATCATGATGTAAACTTTATCAACAGTTACGTAGACTAGTAGTGTTAATGTTCTGCCAGACAGAATACATTTGTAGTTAACTTGCTCTGATAATAAAATCTTTAAGAGATGAGTCCTAAACAACTATTCTTTTGCTGTCACTGAAATAGTACAATCACTAGTAATAGAGAATTGATTTTGGACTCTCAATGACAAATACATATAAATCCTTCAATAAGATTTCATTTCAGATTGCTCTATATTATAATATATGAATCCTTAAATGATATTTAAATTCATTTCAGTCCTCAATAAAAGACAAATCCTTCAGATAGATTTCAATTCACTTCAGACTCCTCAATAAAAGAAGAACCCTTCCCTTAGATTTCAATTCATTTCAGATTCCTCAATAAAAGACGAATCCTTCAGATAGATTTCAATTCACTTCAGACTCCTCAATAAAAGAAGAACCCTTCCCTTAGATTTCAGTTCATTTCAGATTCCTCAATAAAGGACGAATCCTTCACTAAAAGTTCATTTCAATCTGAATCACTGGTCGAGTCTGACGTTTCATCACTACTATCTTCACTGCTAGATGATATCTGTCTTTGTCTGCTGACCACTCTTCTGTTATAATTTCTAGATTGGTAATTTGGTATCCTTGGTAACCGCAGGTTGTCTCTGCTAACAGCTGGTTTACTTGATGGGTAGACAGATTTTCCTAGTTTAAGGTCAGCTATGCTTTCATTTCTGAAAGCAGTAGGGTTCTTATTAGTTGTGCTGTATGATCTATTTGATGTCGCTGACGGTGCTGATCTTGGTAATGGTTTCTTTCCATAACGATTATTATCAAGTGTAGATTTTGATTGTGTTGTTTTATCATTTGATTTTGTTGTTTGTTTACAATTCTCAGATTTCCCTGGATTGTCATTGTCCTTGATCTCTGATTGAATTTCTCCTCTTGCTTGTTGATTGTCATGGCAACCGTTTTCACTTGATTTGGTGTCATGTTCATTTTCATCATTGTTGACATCATCTCCAGTCTTTGATTCTGCCTGACTCTCTCCATTCTGAGAAAATAAATATGCAGAATGATGTCTTAGCAATTGAAAATGCACAGCCATCCTCTGCCTAGGTGAGTGAGTATTGATGAAAATAGCTGCAAGGAATAGCAAGTAACAGTATTTGGAGGCAATATCTGCTGTAAAAGCTGTTACTTTCTATGACATTTAACCCACTTTATCATTCTTGCTTTAGAAAACAACTTCCGGTATATTGCCTTTTCACTCTTATGTCGTATGTTGAAATACATTTGACATCGCTATCAGCAATACACTTTTCTTACCAAAAACCATTGAAAGTTATAATCAACGTTTTCAAGTAAACCAATTTGTCTATGATGGTGAACAGTTGGAATCTGTCGGTATTTTGACAGAAGAATTGGTCGGAGAAGCCATGACGGACATACAAATTGTCAAGTGCTTCCAGCTAGCAACATGAAAACCCCTAATGAGTGTAAACTGACAACACATATGTGTGTAATTATGGGTCCTAATGGCCACTGAGGGCGCCCTTCAGGTTCCCATGTTGTTATGGCATTGAAAAAGGGACTTCATAATTTCAAACCATCAGCTCATTTCAACAGTCCTATGAATAAGAAACAACTATGCATCCATGTGATTCTTAGGTTGGGAATGAAATGAACTCACTGTACCTGTTTCCAAGTGTATAAAATCAACTTACCGTTTTGCCTTCACTTTCTTCAATGAGATCCTCCATGGCTTTTTTCCATCCCAAAACTCTGGCAAATTTCTTAACACTTTCCACAATATCTCCAATCTCACTAACATCATTAAATCTGGCCTTTCTGACAAATGGACCCACCACTTGTCTGTTTATAAGAAGTCTTGGTATATATGTCCTGGTTGAATCAACAATTCCTGCAAATGGGTAAACCTACACATGAAAGAAATAGAAAATAGAGAAGATATTGAATATTCCATCAAATACTTTCTGTACAAATATCACAAAGAGCAACAGCAAAGAATACAGAATTTGATTCACCTGATCTAGTCTTTGTCTTAGCTACAATGAATTGCCATCTTGGTTCATCACATAAATTCAAGAGGAACAGTTCAAACCCAGATACTGAACTCACTCATAATTATACTTGTTCCTTATTGTCTGATATTAAGATCATCAGTCAAATCAACTCTTTCTCCCTTTCTGTTTCACAGCTAAATACTGACATTAACTTCAGTCACCAGAAGACAAACATTTGCTATACAGTGGCATTCAAAACGCCATGATTCTTTTGTTAACTTTATCTTAACAGCAAAATATTGAACTGAATTTCACAGATATCAGTGAACTGAACTGAAAGTAAATTTCATTGATGTGACTGTGTGAAGTAACCAATGGATGGTTACCAAGGTGAATTCGGCTAAGAATGGTTACCATGGTGACTTATGCCATGGGTGGTTACCACAGTGAATTATGTGATGGATGGTTACCATGGTGAATTATGCTATGGATGGTTACCATATGAAGAACTGATCTTGTTGCACAATCATATGAATTGATTGAAGATAAATTTGTTATTTTATGAAATGTGTATTTTCACAATGTTTCACAAAATAGAGCCATTTTTTCTTGTTTCAGATTGCTTACTGTTTCTCACCATCTCATTATTAATGTTTGTACTAATGGACATTTCACATAGACTGAAAGATTCCGTCGCGTGCGGGCGCTCCGGCGCACAGCGACCTACGACCCTTTACCACGACTGAAGGCACACTGTACCTAGCCGCGGCAAACTCAAAGAAAAAAAGTACCGCCCACACAACTGACTTCACAGACTTTTCAAATATGTAAATCATGGTAGTGTAATTTGAATATTGCTCACGTGGGCTGTTTACGGGCTAAATGAACACGCGGTAGTCAAGACAACAATGTCAATCAACTGCATCGGCAGCGCCGACATTGCATAATCGCTCTACTCGGCAGATGAAAACAACGACACGTGTGTGTAAGCTTAGGCTAGCCGCATGTCGGAGAAAAAACTTACATGTAGATACAGTTGTCTGTATGGCTCAATTGACGCCTATAAAAAAACTCCATAGCGTCTTTCGCGCTGAGCGCAGCAGAATGTGCAGTCTGCGGGGAGACTGTAGACTCTCGGAAGAAAAGGTCGATCTTTTCGAAAACGACCGATATCGCCGAGAAACTGAAGCAACTCTACAGTGGAACTGACGTACATCACAGCGGAGCCTTGCTCTCTTTTCAACATAATATTATATACATCAGAACATTTACTGACTGCCTCGGCAATGCGAGTGGGCGATTGTCGGATCGGCCATTAATTAATGATCAAATCGGAACGCTAGACACAGACGTCAACATGAGTATAGCTTCGGCCGTTTGATTTTCAATACTTTGAGTTTGAAAAAACACGTTGTGTTTGTTGACAAACGAGACATGATATAAACTTAGGCGGGACAAAAGCCGGGCGACAGTTTTGAATATGCTAATCACGATCACGCGATGAGTGAACGATGTGGGCGGTCTTGTTACCCTACATACTGTCAATTAACTCGTTTCTGTAATATGATTGGTTCCAACAAAATTTTGTTGGAGAACAGGATTTCAACAGTGTGCCTTCAGTCATGGTAAAGGGTCGTAGGTCGCAGTGCGCCGGAGCGCCCGCTCGCGACGGAATCTTTCAGTCTACATTTCACATTGCATCAACATTGAACACTGACTCAATGAACACTGACTCATCATTGAACACTGACCCAACACTGACTCCATGAACACTGATCATTGGTATTAAACAAAGTATTAACACTTACCTCTAATGAAGTTCCCATCACAATAAGAAGATCACACTGAGGAAAGTCTTTTAAATAATAATAGAATCTCCGAGGTAAATCTTCTCCAAAAAATACAATATCTGGTTTGACAATTCCCTGAAATGTTAGTGAATAATGTGTTGAGATTTAATTGTACAAAGCCCTACGATAACAACTCCCATTTACATGCATTTTCTATTCACACAGATCACCCTACAGACCTCATGGATCTGGTATATCAAAATGTTTTATCATTCCATTCAAATGAAACAGAAATTTTCACAATCAAGATTGTTGCTAAGAACATAGGTTAATTACAAAATGGTGTACTGCACAATGTTATTGTCAAAAGTTGGCCTATACTGACAGGAATTTGAGACAAATTTTGTATCATTTTGTTTTTTAAGCCTCAAGCATGAGGTATTTTGTATCAAAACAGTGGCACTAATAAGAACTATTATCATTAATCTTGTGCTAGTTGTTTGTCAAGATTTGGTGAAAAAAATTTGGTTGAATTTCTGTTTTTGAATATTAGAGATGGGGCAGTGATATCATTCCAAATTTGGACAATCAAACATCATAATAACCACAACAAACATCATAACTACCGTAGCGAACTCTACAACTGCTAAATCATGTATCAAATTCACTTATTAATGTTGAAGGCTTACTCTTCATGACTTAAAAAGCTCTTAACAGTACCAGTCTACTTCTGTATAGAAAAATAATTTACTTTCTAATTTTCTCTTATCATACATACAAAGCAGACCATATGAAATACAAATGGCCTGCACACTGAACTAAGTGGTCTAATAGTACACACTCCCCAGACTGAACTAAGTGGTTCTAATAGCACACACTCCCAGACTGAACTAAGTGGTCTAATAGTACACACTCCCAGACTGAACTAAGTGGTCTAATAGCACACACTCCCAGACTGAACTAAGTGGTCTAATAGTACACACTCCCAGACTGAACTAAGTGGTCTAATAGCACACACTCCCAGACTGAACTAAGTGGTCTAATAGTACACACTCCCAGACTGAACTAAGTGGTCTAATAGCACACACTCCCAGACTGAACTAAGTGGTCTAATAGTACACACTCCCAGACTGAACTATGTGGTCTAATAGTACACTGTCACACTCCCAGACTGAACTAAGTGGTCTACTATGTAGTACATATTCTGCTCACCAAACTGACTAATTAGTCAATATAGAGTACAAATTCCCATAGGATGTCATTGCCAGTACACCACTTTGCAAGAATCACGATTGTGCTCTGAATTCTCAACTCTAATTCAGATCTAGAAATCAACTACTCACTGTACAGGTTGCTGATTTACATCTTGGAATCTTGCCAGTAAATATCTTATCTTTAATATCTTCTGTGTTGTGTTTGAGATTGCATCGTATACAAGATGAGGTAGCAAATGTGCCATGGGCTTCCACTAACTTACTGGCGGGAATACCTGCCACTGGAACATTACAAAATAACATTGTTGGTGAAAACAATGAACAAGCTGTATGGTGTGCATCTAGCTTCTGCAGAAAGAACTATTTTAGAATTCTGAAATTATAACTCAATATCTAGATAGCGTTGGTGAATTGATGACCATGGCTTGATGAAAGATGAAATGCTTCTCTGTCAAGATTAATTCATTTAGCTCAAGGTAGAATGCGCCTCTGGGACAGACATTTGGACTCTCAAACTTTTACAATTCTTTTCTGATCTACCACTTGAGGGGGCTCATTTTGAAGCCCTTTGAATAAGAAAAACTTTCACCGTTTTACTTTTCGAAAATAAAAAATCTTACTTTTCTCCATGATATAGTTAACACAGGGATTGTTTTTATCTAAAGGAAACACTGAAAGGATTGTCCGAGATGTTGGTAAACAAGACTTGCCATTTTTGAATACAAATAATTTGATGAAAACATTTGACAGATGAAACCAACATTGAATATTGTACTTACATCTTTCTAAGCCATCAATATTCTGTGTGTACATTCTTAGCAACAATCCTTTCTCGTGCAACAGTCTCACAAAAAAATGGACATAATTTGGGCGATAATTCCCTGGAAATAACTCCTTGGCTATTGTGAAAAATGGTCTTGCATCTCGTTGTAAATAATCAATATCAAATATGGCCTCTGGATATGGAATCCTGTATTTCTGTAAATTATCATAGAGTCCGGTACCTGGGGACCTGTAAGATAACCATCATAGCACAAACCACTGTCAGTGTGATACATTTTGTGAAACTACAAGTCATCACATGCAAGGAATGGATCGCTATCAATGGTCTGATGGTCAGAGATAAGGTATTTCTGCCGCTGGATATTAGTATTCAGTGCCCTAAGATGGTCTGAGGGGCAGATATAAACAATTGTTATACCGGTACATCTACCATCTAGAACAATAGAATTTTGCGTGCGCTAAAAAGGCTGTACGGAAAATAAAATGTACGGTTTCCAGACACCCAATCTCCTGCATCTGTGTCTGCGCATTCACTGTTGAACGGTTTCAAGGGACTCATTAGACGAGTGCCAAAACAGGTCTTGTGCGCGCTCTGTACGTTCGTGTATAGTGCACACACACACACACACTATCCAGAACTTGCAGAAGCATGTCCGAGATAGCGTTTCACACTTGCGCTATAAATCAGAAGAAAAATTGTTGATATTGCACGAAAACGATCATTACCGGTACTCTGACAATTTGATGCCCCAGTCACAAATATATGATGTATAACAATAAGGTTATTACGAAAATAGCGCAAAGGATACACTCGAACATTGGCGCCGCGCATCGCCCTCTGCTTCGCGTCGGGCGATACGCTGCAATGCAAATGTCCTCTTGCATCCTTTGCGGTATTTTTGTAATAACCTCATACTATATTATATCATACAAGCAGGGCTCCCGCTACCTATTCGCCAATTCACCAAATGCGAAAGAAAGTTAAAAATGGCTACAAAATTCTGTTTGGCTAATGTAGTGGCTATTGAATTCTTAGACCTCCCCAACAGAAAACTACACCTAACAATAAAATGTTGTAAGATGTTGAAACAGTTTACCCTCCTTCCTACAAAGTTGCAATGTATTGAAACAGTTTAATCTCCTTTCTACAAAGTTACAAATTCCCTGGTACGTAAAACAAACACTGTTGCTGTTCGATACTACAATACATCATGAACGTATTAAACGTCCGTGAATACACTGAGGCCTGCTTTGCTTCTGTGAGTCCTGGGTCGTCCTTGAGTCTATCAAAAGTTTTACCTTCTTTGCTGAATCAAAATTTGGCCTGCAACTACCGTA
This sequence comes from Ptychodera flava, assembly GCF_041260155.1. Classification (NCBI taxonomy): domain Eukaryota; kingdom Metazoa; phylum Hemichordata; class Enteropneusta; family Ptychoderidae; genus Ptychodera; species Ptychodera flava. Next base: position 61,320,447 of record NC_091928.1, read on the forward strand.
CTCAGTTTGATAGTAAAAACCATAATTTCAAAGGAAACTTTCACAAACGGAGCCATAATACAAAGGAAAAGGAGAAAATCTGAGGTTTTCTGAAAAGGTCAAGTCTAGGTCATCTCATCATGTGATGTCATGCATGAAGACCCCCTAATTACACAATTATGGTTCCCAAGAAACCACCTAGGGTGGTCCAATAGGTGAAAGGTAATTTTGCTGCCTTCCAATTTAAATGGCATTCAGCTTGACTGACTCCCATTCGGCCTACTTTCAGACTGCTATAACTTATACAAGAAATTATGTGATTCTGAATGATTTTAATATTTTTGTAGATTCCACCAGTTTAATGATCTAGAAGTGAACATCATCAGACATTTCTTGATGATATCAAAATATCAAATGAAAATATATCTGGGCTAAAATGTTATCATAATCATTAAAACAATGAATGCCCTCAAACAGTGAGTAATTTAAATGAACATATATCGTTGTGTCTTGTTTTACAAGAGTTTTGTTTGGCCCAGCCCTTTTTGTCTCAAGAAAAGTACTTATACTCAAGATGCTATTTCAGCCTGCTTGATCACAACTATGACATACAAGTAAAACCGGGGCCTTAAATACCACAATAATCGTATCTACACTGCCATTGTGCTATACCATAAATGCTGTCTTCTGCATGGAAAATTGTTTTACTTGTGTGGCTCAAACATTTAGTTACAGAAGACTGCATAAATTTGCCACATGAGAAGCCTGTAACTTATGACAAGCTATCATACTGTGAATACTAACTGAATGTGGCAGAAATATTCAATCTGTACCTCTTGTAATATACACTTAACATTGCTACCAGATTTTTAGAATTCAATTGCTACCTAATTTTATTTCTGGTGTTTAAAGTTTACCACCAAAAAGGATTTCTATCCCTGAAAAGTCATAAAAACACAGATTATAAATGCAAAAACTAAACACATATTTCTTTAATGTAAAAACCATCATGAACATCATACAAAACATCTTGATTTGTAAAATTAGGGATCCTGAATGACGAGAAAGCTGTTGCCACACTTGAGATCTTAAACTGGCTAAAAGTTACTCAAAATGGCTAAAAGATTTTTGATTTGGCTGATGAGTTGGCTAATCATTTGGTGACTTAGGGGGAGCCCTGACAAGTATATTGATGGCGCAAATACAGCAAACTGAAAATAACCATGCTATATTCCTGATACGGCACAGTTGGCACATACACGAGCTCTTGTCGTGAGCAAAAATCCTTTTTTGCGTCCCACGCCAAAATATCAACATACTGCTATGATTAGACTGAAAGATCTGTCACTCGAGGGCGCTCTCTACGCTCCCCCTTAACCAGCGATGGTAGGCCAATTGGTTTTGACCAGTTCACTTCATATAAGCGCTTACTTTAAACATATTTCTGATGGATAACACTATTCAGTGCCCTCAACATATGATGGTTAATGTATCAAATCTAAAAGGACAATGGGGTACATGTCATCTTTGGGCTGTTTTGATGCAATGTGATTTTTTGGCTATCATTATTATTACTATATCTTTGATTCATATCACATTATTTCAGACTAACATGAGTCCATAGTAACCTATGTACTAGTTATAATGACTCTACAAAGGACAACATGAAAAGGAAAACAAAGGAAAGAAAGAGAGAGTGTGTAACACACAGAGAAAAGATAAACTCCATGTAACATGTCCAGACAACAAGATTGGAATCAGGGTTTAGGAAAGCACATAGGTGACTGATCAGTACATTCAGACTGTTTTGGAAACATGTGAAAGTTGTATTAAGTAGATTTACATCTGTGAACAGAGAGAGAATTAGCATAATATTGACTAACATTTCAGATGGGCTAGTATATCTTGGGTAGTTAAATAGCCTGTGAAATGTGTGATTATGGAAAACAACAATACTCCAATTGACATCAAGTTTAAAATCACACCAAAAATAAGAAAAGGATGACAGAGATGAGATTAAACATCAACAGAACATGAATGAAGCATTCAAAGAAGCAAATAAGCTGTGCCATACAAAGCAGAGTAAGCTGTGCCATACAAAGCAGAGTAAGCTGTGCCATACAAAGCAGAGTAAGCTGTGCCATACGGAGCAGAGTAAGCTGTGCCATACAAAGCAGAGTAAGCTGTGCCATACAAAGCAGAGTAAGCTGTGCCATACAAAGCAGAGTAAGCTGTGCCATACAAAGCAGAGTAAGCTGTGCCATACAAAGCAGAGTAAGCTGTGCCATACAAAGCAGAGTAAGCTGTGCCATACAAAGCAGAGTAAGCTGTGCCATACAAAGCAGAGTAAGCTGTGCCATACAAAGCAGAGTAAGCTGTGCCATACAAAGCAGAGTAAGCTGTGCCATACAAAGCAGAGTAAGCTATGCCATACAAGCAGAGTAAGCTGTGCCATACAAAGCAGAGTAAGCTGTGCCATACAAAGCAGAGTAAGCTGTGCCATACAAAGCAGAGTAAGCTGTGCCATACAAAGCAGAGTAAGCTGTGCCATACGGAGCAGAGTAAGCTGTGCCATACAAAGCAGAGTAAGCTGTGCCATACAAAGCAGAGTAAGCTGTGCCATACAAAGCAGAGTAAGCTGTGCCATACAATGCAGAGTAAGCTGTGCCATACAATGCAGAGTAAGCTGTGCCATACAAAGCAGAGTAAGCTGTGCCATACAAAGCAGAGTAAGCTGTGCCATACAAGCAGAGTAGCTGTGCCATACGAAGCAGAGTAAGCTGTGCCATACAAAGCAGAGTAAGCTGTGCCATACAAGCAGAGTAAGCTGTGCCATTCGAAGCAGAGTAAGCTGTGCCATACGAAGCAGAGTAAGCTGTGCCATACAAAGCAGAGTAAGCTGTGCCATACGAAGCAGAGTAAGCTGTGCCATACAAAGCAGAGTAAGCTGTGCCATACAAGCAGAGTAAGCTGTGCCATACAAAGCAGAGTAAGCTGTGCCATACAAAGCAGAGAAGCTGTGCCATACAAGCAGAGTAAGCTGTGCCATACAATGCAGAGTAAGCTGTGCCATACAAGCAGAGTAAGCTGTGCCATACCAAGCAGAGTAAGCTGTGCCATACCAAGCAGAGTAAGCTGTGCCATACGAAGCAGAGTAAGCTGTGCCATATCGAAGCAGAGTAAGCTGTGCCATTCGAAGCAGAGTAAGCTGTGCCATACAAGCAGAGTAAGCTGTGCCATACAAAGCAGAGTAAGCTGTGCCATACAAAGCAGAGTAAGCTGTGCCATACAAAGCAGAGTAAGCTGTGCCATACAAAGCAGAGTAAGCTGTGCCATACGAAGCAGAGTAAGCTGTGCCATACGAAAGCAGAGTAAGCTGTGCCATACAAGCAGAGTAAGCTGTGCCATACAAAGCAGAGTAAGCTGTGCCATACAAAGCAGAGTAAGCTGTGCCATACAAAGCAGAGTAAGCTGTGCCATACAAAGCAGAGTAAGCTGTGCCATACCAAGCAGAGTAAGCTGTGCCATACCAAGCAGAGTAAGCTGTGCCATACCAAGCAGAGTAAGCTGTGCCATACAAAGCAGAGTAAGCTGTGCCATACAAGCAGAGTAAGCTGTGCCATACGAAGCAGAGTAAGCTGTGCCATACGAAGCAGAGAAAGCTGTGCCATACAAAGCAGAGTAAGCTGTGCCATACAATGCAGAGTAAGCTGTGCCATACAATGCAGAGTAAGCTGTGCCATACAAAGCAGAGTAAGCTGTGCCATACAAAGCAGAGTAAGCTGTGCCATACAATGCAGAGTAAGCTGTGCCATACAAAGCAGAGTAAGCTGTGCCATACAATGCAGAGTAAGCTGTGCCATACAAAGCAGAGTAAGCTGTGCCATACAAAGCAGAGTAAGCTGTGCCATACAAAGCAGAGTAAGCTGTGCCATACAAAGCAGAGTAAGCTGTGCCATACAAAGCAGAGTAAGCTGTGCCATACAAAGCAGAGTAAGCTGTGCCATACAAAGCAGAGTAAGCTGTGCCATACGGAGCAGAGTAAGCTGTGCCATACGGAGCAGAGTAAGCTGTGCCATACAAAGCAGAGTAAGCTGTGCCATACGAAGCAGAGTAAGCTCTGCCATACAAAGCAGAGTAAGCTGTGCCATACGAAACAGAGTAAGATGTGCCATACAAAGCAATGTAAGTTGTGCCAGTAAGCTGTGCCATACAAAGCAGAGTAAGCTGTGCCATACGAAGCAGAGTAAGCTGTGCCATACAAAGCAGAGTAAGCTGTGCCATACAAAGCAGAGTAAGCTGTGCCATACAAAGCAGAGTAAGCTGTGCCATACAAAGCAGAGTAAGCTGTGCCATACAAAGCAGAGTAAGCTGTGCCATACAAAGCAATGTAAGTTGTGCCAGTAAGCTGTGCCATACAAAGCAGAGTAAGCTGTGCCATACAAAGCAGAGTAAGCTGTGCCATACAAAGCAATGTAAGTTGTGCCAGTAAGCTGTGCCATACAAAGCAGAGTAAGCTGTGCCATACAAAGCAGAGTGTTGATGTAGGATGTCATCACGATCTGATAAGTCAGGAGTGAAAGTATGACTTAAGAATCCTGACCTCCAAACATACGGTGTTCAAGAGAAATGTTATACAATGTTACTGACAGCTTGGTCGATAATTTTATAGAGCACATTTCATTTTTAGCACTGTGCAATGCAAATGTTACTGTGCTGTGCAATGCTCATTTCATCCTTGGACACTGAAATGGGCATGATGTTTGATTAATTTCACCTATGATATATTTGGCACAAAATATATTAGAATGCAGAGAGTCAAAGACAAGAGTAATATATGGTTTGTACGTCTTCATCTTTTGATTTATCACCGCTGTAAAATCAAGGGTCTTGAGTTGTTGTGAAAAATGATTTTGTTATCACACATATTTTTTGCCCTTTATTATATATGTAATAAAATGTTAAAATTTATACCAGATACTCAATATTACACTGTGATAATGTACTCAATATTACACTGGGACTACCGTATATACTCAATATTACACTGGTGACAACAGACTCAATATTACACTGGTGACAATATAGTCAATATTACACTGGTGACAATATAGTCAATATTACACTGGTGACAATATAGTCAATATTACACTGGTGACAATATAGTCAATATTACACTGGTGACAATATAGTCAATATTACACTGGTGACAATATACTTAATATTACACTGGTGACAATATTTTAGAATATATCGCTATTTCAAGATTACCTAAAATCTGGAATTCCACTTGGTGTGCTGATACCAGCTCCAGCCATTACCACAATATTTTTGGCTTTTTTGTTTAAAATGACTCTGGCAATGTCTTCAATAGTTTCGCATTCTGTTTTCTTAGTTGAGCTAGTTGAAAACTTCCGTGATTGAGATACACTGAAATAAAGAAAGAAATGTTTATGAGATTAAAAAGGATACGAACAGCAAACTTTTGTCCTGGCTTTTTAGTCCCCACGGACACCGTCCGGGGGGACTTATAGGTTTGGTCATGTCCGTGCGTGCGTCCGTGCGTCCGTGCGTCCGTCCGTCCGTGCGTCGTCCGTTCACGCAGATATCTCAGAGATGCAAGGAGCGATTTCATTCAAACTTGGTACAAGGATTACTTCATATGTCATACAGATGCACGTCGATTTGTTTTGTGATATGATCCAATATGGCCGCCAGGCGGCCATTTTATTACGATATTTTCATGTACAGAGCCATAACTCAGACATGTTTCAACCGATTTTATTCAAAGTTGGTACAAGGACATTGACCAGTGTCATAGATATGCATGTCGATTTGTTTTGTGATACGATCCAATATGGCCGCCAGGCGGCCATTTTATTACAATTTTTTCATGTACAGAGCCATAACTCAGACATGTCTCAACCAATTTTATTCAAAGTTGGTACAAGGACATTGACCAATGTCATAGATATGCAAGTCTATTTGTTTTGTGATACGATCCAATATGGCCGCCTGGCGGCCATTTTATTACGATTTTTTCATGTACAGAGCCATAACTCAGACATGTTTCAACCGATTTTATTCAAAGTTGGTACAAGGACATTGACCAATGTCATAGATATGCTTGTCAATTTGTTTTGTGATACGATCCAATATGGCCGCCAGACGGCCATTTTATTACAATTTTTTCATGTACAAAGCCATAACTCAGACATGTTTCAACCAATTTTATTCAAAGTTGGTACAAGGACATTGACCAATGTCATAGATATGCATGTCGATTTGTTTTGTGATACGATCCAATATGGTCGCCAGGCGGCCATTTTATTACAATTTTTTCATGTATAGAGCCAAAACTCAGGCATATCTCAACCGATTTTATTCCAAGTTGGTACAAGGACATTGACCTATGTCATACATATGTACGTCTATTTGGTTTGTGATACGATCCAATATGGCCGCTAGGCAGCCATTTTATTACAATGTTTTCATGTACAGAGCCATAATACTCAGACATGTATCAAGCGAATTTATTCAAAGTTGGTACAAGGAGATTGACTACTGTCATACATATGCATGTCAATTTGTTATGTGATACGATCCAATATGGCTGCCGTGCGGCCATTTTGTTACGATTTTTTCATGTACAGAGCCATAATACTCAGGCATATCTCAAACGATTTTATTCAAAGTTGGTACAAGGACATTAACCTATGTCATACATATGTAGGTCTTTCTTGTATGTAGGTCATTCTTGGCCATTGAGCGCTATCTGTATCAAAGTATTTTTATCACAGACCTAATTAATGAAGAGGACTCTATCCTCTCTGAGGACATAATCAAAGTACCCATTAACAAGTGGGGACTGTGTCATCAACGATGACTTGTTAATAAAAGCCTGTAATTAATCCAAAATTAACAAAAACGTTCAGAGATAATGACTGTGTATTTAATTGTCTGCATGCCCTAGAGACAACTTACACACTCCATCTGGTATATGCCCTAGAGACAACTTACACACTTCATCTGGTACATGATTACAAGAAGTCATCACACAATCCTGTTTCTCCAGTTCTTACAGATTACTATTAACAGACAGTAGAATGAATTTAATTCAAAGTGTGCTCAATTTTGGACAAACTTGCCGATCAAACTATCTTGCCAATCAAACTATCTACCTCAATTTCCAAATTGATATAACATCTGCTCAATACTCATAAATAGCTTGAATAATCACAATTTTTTTGAAATATCAAAATTCTACTTAAAAGTTTTTGGCCATTTTGAGCTTGAATTCCTCACATTGATAATTATAGAACAAAAGTACAAGCTTCAGAGAAACTTTCTTGAAACTTAGACTTGCTGGTAAATGTTTTCCATCAAGTTTTTGAATTTGGGCAATGTTTTCCGTGGGCGATGTTTTCCATGGGCAATGTTTTCCATGGGCAATGTTTTCCATGAAATTTCTGCATGAGGTGACTTACCATAAAATGTGTACATTAATGTGACACTTTACATGAACGTTGTGCGTTTTGGCAATTTCCCTAAGCATTTGTTTATTTTTGTGACATTTTCCATTTGTTTATTAAGGAAGAATACACCTCGGGGACAGATATTTGGACTCACAACTTTTTACAATTCTCTTTCGTATTAGCCCTTGTGAGGGCTCATTTTAAAGCTCTTGGTGTAAGAAAACTTTTCAGAGTTTTTTTTTGGAAAATCAAACATCTTATTTTTCTCCACAGAGTTAACACACTAATGGCGGCCATTTTGAATTTCAAATACTAGTATTAAAATTTTGGGTGACTTGTTTCTCTAGTACCAAAATTTGCATGGTGACCTCAAATTTTATTCTTGATTTTGAAAGACAATGATCGAATATTCATGTAGGAAAGTTTGAGCAAAAGTTTAAGTCTTTCACTTCCGAGGCAGATACCCTTTTTCGTGACATTTGTAGATGAAGATGACATTTTCCATGACATTTTGGCTTACCTAACACCTCGCTGATTGTTCTCGTGTAATTTTAATTTTTGAAATGCTGCAGCAATATTACTGTCTGACTTGCTGTGTGGAGTATTTTTCTTGTTGGTTGGAGTTGAAGCAGTTGATCTCACTTCTCTCGTCACTGGTTTGTTTTGTCTCACCACACTGGACTTGGGACGTCTTGGAGGTACAGGAACTCGGGCTGCTATAAAATAATGAAATCATACTACATTTATTTTCATAGGAATTCCACACCCAATTGTGATAAATATCACAATCAATTAAATGAGCTGAGCAACTGGTTATTATAATTTCAGATAACTGCTGGATTGTTTCTCTTAGTTGTGATAGATTCACAGTGGCATTCTGCTTTACTATGACATTTTTTTCAATTAAATCATATATGCAAAAATGAAATTAAAATCTAGTGTATCATTTGTAAGAAAAATGCACAAACAGATTGTACCAGAATACTCATGTACTACAGGTAATTATATTCACACTCATTGTAAGAGTGCTGTTCGCAGGTACAGCTTTGTTGCTGACTATAGTTGCACATGCGTGACATTGGATACTGCTGCTTGAAATGCGGACAAATTTTATAAATGTTGTATGTGTCCCTGTTCTTGCTGCTTGTTGTAGTCAGAACCGTTCATGTGTACCGTATGCTAGCAGTTGCCTAATAAGTTGAATTTTTTTCCATTCTTGCAAGCATAATTTCCAAAAGTGTAATCCAAATATTTAAAATTTATCTTTTCATATTAATAAGAGAACATTGACATCATTTGAGAATAGGCCTATTGACATAGCACAACTAGCACAATTACCTATACAGAGTTGCAAAATCTATCGACTGTACATGTACCTACCCAGTGAGTTGGGAAATGAGTGAATCAAATCATTCGAAAATCAGTTATATATTGAGAATTATTTCAATGCGAAATGGTGAAGTGTGGTGAATGGACTAACTAGATGTGAAAAACTGAAAATGATTATATCATAAGGAATACCTACTATTGGAGCTCAAAGTCTCACGTCACTACCAGCCTCCTCCACGGACGGTTAAGAACACACCGGAAGTGTTTTTTGAAGGGTGCACATAAATTTCACTATGGCCCCCAAGCCATGTTACTGAGGCATATCAATGAAATTATGTTATGTGACATTACAATTAGTACTTTAAGGTTCTACAACTATGTATCTATTGTTCTCAACCCTGGCAAATACTGTAAGTGTAGGTGTTCTCAACCCTGGCAAATACTGTTAAAGTGTAGGTAGCTTGCAAAATATATCTCAAATGAAATTTCGACTGTAATTGTATTAAACAAATCCTTGACTACTACCTTAGAACATATATTTGAAAACAAGAAATCCAATGAAATGATAGGGTCGGCATCTCTGTATCACTCTACGTCCTTCCACATCAAAGGAACCACGAATCAATCAATGCAGTTTGTGATTGATTATGTAGTCCGACACCGCCATACATTTACGTGTAAGGTCAATCAAAATAAAAGACAGATAAAAACGTAACAAAGACTCCGGCCACAGAGATCTTCCGTTAAATTATTTCAGGGTCAATACTTTCGTACTAGTCTGTTTAAGCAGAGATGTAGTACTTTTATGACTACGGGGAGTGCGTTGTTGTAGCGATGCCCTATCCAATCATGCAATATATATGAAGTAAAACCGAGTCAAAGGATTTTCACATTATTTTCTGTTCATTAATCTTTAGAGAAGTGTTCGCAACTGAAAACCATAATAACTTCACAAGCAGTTATTCGTAGTAAACTTATTCTCAGACACAGTCCCTCCAACCAAACACCTGGCCTTGTGTGCAAACCGTTTTTATAGCAACCAGTACAGGAATTCTTACCTTTGCCGAGAGTAGCCATCGTCCCTTGAATTAACAACTTTAGCATCCGCATTTAAAGGTTTCAACACCCTGTCTTCGCATGAAGTTTGTTATTTGACAAACAACTTCAAAAAGAATATCCGCGGCACATCAGACGAGACAGGAGTAGGAAGAGTTTGTGTTTTGATACGCAAACAAACTCTACCGGTGACACATTGTCGGCCATCTTGAAAATGACCCTTCAGCATTGTCATCAAAATTAAGCAAACCCCCTATCTGAAAAAACATTTTACCTTGCCCCAAAAGATAAGCACGCACGCGCAGTGGGTGTTCGAGGTGTGTTCACTCGATAGATAGATAGATCTTTTATTGAACTGTATGCCAGTCTGACATATTAGCACATACAATACAGATATTGAACCTTGAAAATGGAAACTTCAAGTTGTACAAGTCAGAAAGAAAGAAAGAAAAACCTCAAAATTCATTTAGAAATAATATAACCCTTTCTCTTTTCAAAACCACAATAAATAAATTTTGCCAAAGAAACAACTGGTGTCATTGTTTGCCATTATTTCAATAAATGTTTCAGTTAAACTTTGTTTCTTGTCTTTTAAAGGCAGGATTTGTATTCTTTCTTTGATATATAATGGGCATTGGAGTAGAAAGTGTATTTCATATTCTATTTTGTTACTCTTGCAATATGGGCAGAAACGCTTTTCTGCTCCCATTTTACAATGTCTGCCTGTTTCTATGTTAAGTTGATATACACTTAGTCTAAATTGTGTTGGAGAAGCCCTTGTCTGTGGATTTTTCACAATGTCAAAGTAAATTTCATAGTGTTGGTGTGTAGTTTGAATAAACAGCATTTCTTTAATTTATTTTTCATATGTTTATTATCATTAATCAAATAATACATTATGTATTTTGTGTCTAAAATGTTCTTCTATTTTGAAACCTATGTTTTCAAATCTGTTTTGTCTACCTGTTGATTTTCCCAAATATTTTCAAAGCCAAAGCTTGACAGTAATTTATGTATATACGTAGTGTGTGTGTGATTTGATGCGAGAGGAAGAAGTCCCTCACGTGCTTCCCCCCCCCCCTTTGGGAGCATTAATTGTTACTGATAACAAAACAAATTGAAAATACCTCTGACAGATTGCACCATTCTGCGCCATTACACACATCAATCTCTTAAAGTTTTCACAGGATCTAGTACAAAACTGAATTGTTGTGAATTCATCCTTTATCACAGAAACATGTATTTAAATGTCTTCAGTTCAGTAACAATTTTGACATTTAACCAATACCATATTCAGGCTTTTCATTAGAAGCTGGCAACTGGAGAAATTGCATGGCTGGCGAGGTTGCAAAAAATAATGAATGGATTAAAAATATATACTGACTCTGACTAATGGTCCTCTAATATCGTTTACAGAAATACCGGTATAAGACTTTACAAATGACTCAAGGTCGCCAAATTTCATATTCTTTGCTCTTCAGTCTTTGGCAAACTGAGAACTGTTTTTTACAAAACGTATTGTCAGTTTGGTTGATTGTTGAATATTGTGACTCAAACACTGATCATGCAAAAAAATGTAATAAAAATATCAGTATCAGTGTTCATTGTCATTTTCAAACATTTTTACAGAGTGCAAAATAAATTGGAACACCTCTCATCACAGATTGCACCATTGCACACATCAATTTCTCAAAATTTTCCACACTTAGATAGAGGACATCCCTCTCTGACACTCTCAGCCTCTCGCTTGTTTTCTTTCTCCTATACTTTCAAATTCTGCCCAGTCAGATATCGTAGTGACAACCCTGTCATGATACTTATCTAAATTAAACAATACTTTACGGTTGGATACTGGTTAGGGTTATTATTTGCGGCGGCAGGGGGTGGGGGTTCAGAGGACTTATTTCAATGGAAACTTTGAAATTTTGAATACCCTGCCTGCCAACCATGATGGATTTGAGTATACCCCCCCCCCCCATAACACAGAAATTTCAACTGACCCCCTTCCCCCACAAAGAAAAGTAAAATATTGATATGTATTTGTAAAATTTACAAAAATACAGCAATAGTAAAGACCTTTCAAATCCTGATTACCCTGCTAGATTATCATCAGTTATTTCATGATGGTTGAAAAAGGTGAAACCAACAAAATGATATTCAAAGTGACAACAAAATACAAAATATGATGCGTGATTCTATCAGTCCTATCCACAACTGATTATACTTTATACCAATGTGGGAAAAAGAATGTATGCAGGAGTCAGCATTAACTAGACTGCAGAACCTGCAGACTTACATTCAACGCTAAGATACTTATTCATGGACCACCAGACACTAATTTAAAATGGATTTTTTCACCATTTCACATGTACACTGCAAAATTTGTGATCAACCTTTCACATTACCGGGTATAGTCATAAAAAAGTATTGCAGAGGGGGTACTGTATCTCAGCTAAGGACAAATTATATTCTCCTGAATCTTGACACATCTTTCATGGTATAACCAATGATTGCCAAAGTCTCCACAAGCAAAAAGTAGCATTACAGTGCATGAAGTATATTTCATGAGATTGTGTTACAGTTTTTAAGTCTCAACTTTGCCGATAGGTTGTTCATATTTACAGTACACTGTCAAAATATCCAATAGTTTATTAAGTTCTAAGGGATTTACAGTGGTATTTGTGCTATAACCATTATTCAAGTATACCGGTATAGTATTGTTTACTTTGGGATGGGTATATAATGACAGGGTTTTCACCAAGATATCTGACAGGGCAGAAAATTGAGCAACCCATCACCCCCCCCCCCCCCTTGCCCCTTTTTCCTTTCAATTTTTTGAGTCAGACCCCCCTCTGAATCCTCTGACCCCCCCCCCCAGGCCGTAAATAATAATAGCTCCCTTATAGCATGCGCTTCTCATTCTATATTTTGTTGTGATTTTCAATTTCGTTTTGTTGGTACGTTTTACCTTTTTTAACCGTCATGAGCCAATAATCTAGCAGGGTACACCAAGATAATTGAAAGGTCTTTACTCATTGTTTTATTTTTGTAAATTTTTCAAATACATGTACCGGTATTGATATGTAACTATTCTGAGGGCGGTATCACTCAAAATTTCTGCGTTAGAGGGGCCGGTTATATTTTTGAGGGGGGGGGGGAGTACGTGTTACTCGAAATTTCAGTTTTTCCGATATGAAATTCCTCCAAACCCTCCTCTTCAATGCTCCATTTTAAAGCCCCCTTCTTGACTTCTAATTCATTGTTGAAGCTCCAATTAAAGTCTCTGTGTCAATCATCTTAATCCTCAGAGAGATATATTTGTGAATGTATTCACCTCACAACTTTACATCTGTTGGTGAACCTCATTATCAATTCCAGTCACAACCCACATTGTGAACTGTGATATTAAATGGCTGCATCATGAGACTTAGATGTGGTACAGAGGTCAATCATGTGACATACTTTTGACCCCGGAAAAAAGACCAAACAAAACTGCACTGTAAGTTCTTCTAAATGTTAAGCTAGTCTTGCAGACTGGAAAACAAGAGATCTTTGACTACATGTTGATCGAGTTTCAATCAAAAACAATTTCCATAGCAACAAACAGGATTGAAACTGTGATGACCTTGACTTGATTTACTGTAACAGCTGCAGCGATATATAAGACACAGAGCAGTGAAACTTCGAAAAGCAAATAACTAAAAACCTCCAAATCCAACACTACTTGGACAGAGTAATTCTGTCAAGTCCAAAAACATTTATTCCACCATTAAGGCATCGACAACTGAGACGACAATAAAACTGCATCATGTCCGATTTGCACTGTGTATGTGTGTTATTCCACAGGCAACCCAATAAGTATTACTGAGTTTTTCACACTGTTTTCTCTATCATTTTCTCTTCTTTCTTCATGCTCTGAATGATCGGAATAAATAAAATAAATGGTTTATATAATCTAACCTAGCCTCTGTGACTCTTTATTTATTTTACACTCCATTACAAGGACGTATATCTCTCATACACACATGCTGTAATTAATTAGTCAACACAACTAATTATGCTAATCCGTGGACTTATCTGGGATTTTACGGGTTAGTCAACATCGCGAAAGATAGGAATGGTTACTAAAACGGGAAGGTAAGAAGCTCTCCTGAAATGTGTCCAGAAATTACCAAATTGCGGCCAGTCATGACCATTTATCCGAAATTTACTGCAGCCAATGTATTTCAATGGCCGAGGAGAGCCAGCTACTCTTATTTCAGTGTCGAATGCAGGCAGTCTCCTTCAAACAATAGTTGTACTCTCGAATCTCTTCTTTGTTCCCTTAATCGTCCGATGAGAGAAACAATCCACAATTTCTCCCTAAAACGGCGTTTTAAAACGTAGCAATTAAATTTGGCGGCTATCCTCACTCAGTATAAACTTGAATTCGAATGATGATGGCGTTGGCAAAATTGACCAATCAAGTGTCTTGCTTTAGGACACGTGATGTTGTAAGGCCAAAGTTCGAATACATAATGATTTGTTTGACTTGTGACCTCGCTACTGTCATGCATCCGAGCGTCCGTTTCTCATAAAAAAAACGAAGTACTTTTACTTTTAAGCCAACTTTAATTCTCTTTAAATCAATCACTAGGACAATTCCCATTTCTACTTGAGATCAAACTTAATATTGTTAAACACTGGCTTCATATCGTACAACTGCCACATTGTAATCTTGCTAAAGAAGCTTTTCTGGAGCAAATGGTAAACAACACTAACAATAGATCCTGGTTTAACTGTTTAAAGCCGCACTTTTCAATCCCAGGTTCTCGCATTAGTGGAGTTCTCCTCCCAGTCAAACACTTGGCCAGTACGATGTTTGATTTCTATAACATTAATTACACAAACTGATCTCAAACTTTTGTCACCTTTTGCTAATCCTGCAAACAGAGTTTATGCAAGCTTTTGATTGACGGTTAGTTCAAATTGCCAACGGTCATTGATTCCCCACCACAAACGCTCGAATTTCCTAAAAAATTGTCTTCCAGTCGCGTTAAACTTTGAATATAACCACAGAGTTCGATCGGCAGCAACTTAATGCTGCCCGCTTGGCAGTTTGTCTGTGTTTTTGCGGCCGGGGAAAACTAAGAAGTGGCATTTTCTGGAGCGTGTGCCCGCGTGTTGCCTGTTTGGTGTCCACTTACACAATGAACGCCGCCATACCTTGGCGTCCTTTTAAAGGGAGGCTCCGCCTTTAAGTGCCTTAATTAAAGACAATGGAATGGACTTTCTCCTTGATAAAGCTCCATCACTTAAACACCACAAAGTTATAACTGGATTAATGAAAACAAATTTAACAAACAATTATGAAGTCTTTTGGAAAAATTTGATCACTGATGAAAATAACTAAGAATGTATGCCAAAATAAAACGTAATTTTAGATTAGAACCCTACTTAACACAGTTACAAGGTGAGAAAAGAAAATTGCTCACCAAACTTCGCATTAGCAATCATGATCTAGCAATTGAAAAGGGAGACACACTATTCCAAAAACCCCCAATTACTGAAAGATACTGCAATCAGTGTAACACCAACAGTATTGAAGATGAAACACACTTTTATTAGTCTGTCAGAAATACAAAGTCCAAAGAAAGTAATCAATTTCCCAAACGACGATACTGAAAATCAGCTTATTTCTCTACTAACAAAACAAGAGTTATCTTTTAATGAACAACTTGCAGATTATATTTTTACTTTATATAAACAAAGAAATACCTAGTTATATTTATAATTAGCTACTATTATTATACTGTAATACTTATCTTTATTGAAGAAAATTTTAACTTATTTTTGTATCACACTTTTATTGCCACAAATGTGATGTAAATCCTATATTTACAAGCAAGCAATAAAATTATTATTATTATTATTATCACTTGAAGACACTTGGTGTCAGTGTACGTCCATGGTCATCTGACATGTGCAATAATGCAAGTAACCATCGTGATTAGCCTGGATTACCTTTCTGTGGGTTCTGTGGCATTAATCATGGTCCCTCCAACGAGGGGATCATGCAGTAACGTAGGCCGGACTTGCTGGTGGGCACATGAGAGGTACATTATTCAAACAAAAAAGTCTAGGAACTGGAATTTGTGTACCTAATCGTTTGAAATACGCCAAAGGAAATTGTTTGAATATACAGCTGAGTTGACTAATTGATGGATGTTATGCTTTTTTTTTAAAATTTTCATGACATGTAGGCCTAAAGCAGAAAATGTTGCAAGTTAACAATTTAACCAAAATAAAAACTTAAAACCCCCTTAGTGTGTACCAAACTAGAGCAAACTTGGTGCATATTTCACATGTTCAATTGAAGTGTTTAGCAAATTTGTAACATATATGTACTAATATGTAGCAAGTTTTGATCTTTCGTACGGGGGTTATGCCAATTGTATTATCCTTGTACCAGTTGGAAAGAAATAGTGGCTTGTCTGAGATAGTGCAAGAACAGACTGACTGAGTGAGACAGGCGGACAAATCCACAGACACATGGATGGATGGACAAGGTTCAATGTAGAAGTGCCAGACTGGGTATCATCTTGGTGTGTTGTCCTTGCAGCAAATTTGAAAGAAAATAGTTAATTGATAAGTCTCCGTAATTGCTGGAAACATGTACGGTACCAGTAAAACTGGAACAAAATGACCATCTGGCGGCCATATTGGGTACCATGAAATAATTTAATTACTGTGTGCATGTAAGTTACAGTGTCAGTCAAGGTATGTCTGACTCTCAGAATGGCTTTAGATATAAAACTGGAAACCAAATGGCTGCCTGGTGGCCACATTTGATTGTATTGAAAAACAAATTGACATGCATATGTATACCATTGTGTAACAATTCCCTGTACAAAGTTTGAAAGAAATTAGTAGCAGCATGTCTAAGATATCTGCAGGATGGACAGATGCCAATGCCACAGGCACACAACTCAATGCATTGGCGAAACCTCACTGATGCAACCAGCAAGTGATGGTTTTGTTTGCATTGAGTCAATGGTACCGGTGTGTGCCATGCAATCTATAAATCTCCTAGAGTTAGTCGGCCAGTGCTTAGGGACAGAGACTAACTAAAAGAAGACCAGTTTGAACATCTGCCTTTTCATGACAACATTGGTTCTCAATATTTTTCAAGATTTTTTGAATTAGGCCAGGAAGAAAAAATAAATTGTTCATCGGAATCGCCGCTTCTACTTTGGCATATTTGGAATTTTTTTTTTGATCGCGGCAAATTCTTACTTCCGCATTACAAATATTTTTAGTACTGCCGCTGGTGGCGCCCTACACTTTGTCGGGTTTTCGCGGGCACAGGATTTTGAATGAGACTTCCGACGTGTTTGGACTTTAATAGTTGACTGCCAACACGTTGTTGTGACGTCTGAATTTGGCGAATCACGGCGCAAAGTGGGTCGATTTGGCCAGAAATTTCCTCGTTTTGTAAAGGTTAGTACATGTCACATCATGAGTATTAATTTGATCGCCAACATTCGACATGATGGCCAACAGTTAGTTCCAAAGACGCTATTCAGTGTTTGTCCTGATATTACGTTCGGCGATTTGTTCAACAAGATCGTGACAGCAGATGGACGGTGCATCCGATTGAATGAAAATTGCATCGAAAGTATAAAAATTTACGGCAATGACAAAACACATGGTTGCGTCGATGTTAAAGTATCATTTGAAGCTTGCTGTTTCTATTGTGGAGTACAAGACAGCCTTCTGAATGATGACTATATAACTTCACTCCGATCACAGTACAGTGTTGTTAGACCATTGTGTAAAATGTGTAGAGACAGTGGTAAAGAGGCCAAAACATGGGGCCAAAGTAAAATGAAAAAACTCAGATGCTAGGTCCCACCAGGACAATATTAAAGGACAATACTGAATTGTTGGATTTCAGTGATTTGCTGTACATTTCAGTTTTATTCTGAGAGAATGTTGAAATACTCAGAATATGTTGTGCAAACACTATGTTATTGTTGGGAAATATAGTATTGAATTCAGTTACCAGTATCAGTGTTTCTTGTCTGAGATATTTCTGGTAAAAAGGGAAACAATTATCTTGCCTTGTCTGCATCTGTGCAAAAATGCAAGAGAACCGCGTTTACCTTCGGCCTAAAAAAAAAATTAAAAAAAATTTTTTCGCTCGCTGCTCCTGGAACTTGGTCCAAAAAATCCAATGAACAAGATTTTTTTTTCTCTGGCCTTATGGGATTATGTTCATATGTACACATACTGCTGGATTTCACAGGTTCTTTAACACTGTACTGTCCAAAATAAAAATATTTTTGCCAGACCTTTAGTAATAATAATAAAAACAATGGGTTCTTAACCTTTACAGATTAAGATGGACAAGCATCTTTCTCTAATAACAATGCAGATTTCATTTATTCATGGCTAAACAATATCCATGCATGTACCGTAAATGTTGGAATAGGAATCATGCTAAGTTTTACAGTTATATGTAATATTTGTGGTTTGAGTGAGAAAATTCATCATAAAATTAATAAGTAAGGTCTTTCAATTAAAAGAGACTGAGCAAACAGAATTTCTTGCATTTACTATGACAGAATGAGCAAACAGATTTATATGGTAACACTGTAAAATTCACACTCAATTTAGATATCTTCACTTTATCTGAACAAATTTTACATTGAAACAATAAAAAATAAATCAAAATCAATTACAGAAAGAGAAAACACATGTGAATCATATCTTATGTCTTTATTGATATTTTCCTGATAAATAGCAACACTTCAAAACACAGTAAAGATTACCATCCAATGCTAAAAATAGGACAGTATACGTGTCCTTGTGAGGAAATTGTGTTATATACTGGTA